>NC_091981.1:52970776-53307443 GCF_044704955.1 Pristiophorus japonicus | reverse complement strand
CAACTATTTACAATCTATATTAATGACTTGGATGAAGGGACCGAGTGTAATGGAGCCAAGTTTGCTGATGATACAAAGATGGGTGGGAAAGCAAATTGTGAGGAGGACACAAAAACATCTGCAAAGGGATATAGACAGGCTAAATGAGTGGGCAAAAATTTGGCAGATGGAGTATAATGTGGAAAAATGTGAGGATATCGACTTTGGCAGAAAAAATAGAAAAGCAAATTATAATTTAAAAATGGAGAAAAATTGCAAGGTGCTGCAGTACATAGGGACCTGTGGGTCCTTGTGCATGAAACACAAAAAGTTAGTATGCAGGTACAGCAAGTAACGAGGAAGGCAAATGGAATGTTGGCCTTTATTGCAAGGGGGATAGAGTATAAAAGCAAAGAAGTCCTGCTGCAACTGTACAGGTATTGGTGAGGCCACACCTAGTTTTGGTCTCCATATTTAAGGCAGGATATACAGGTACTTGCATTGGAGGCTGCTCAGAGAAGGTTCACTAGGTTGATTCCGGAGATGAGGGGGTTGACTTATGAACATAGGTTGAGCCGACACACATTGGAGTTCAGAAGAATGAGAGGTGATCTTATCGAAACATATAAGATAATGAGGGGGCTTGACAAGGTGGATGCAGAGAGGATATTTTCACATAGGGGAAACTAAAACTAGGGGACATAGTCTCAGAATAAGGGGCTGCCCATTTAAAATTGAGATAAGGAGGAATTTCTTCTCTCAGAGGGTTGTAAATCTGTGGAATTCTCTGCTCCTGAGAGCTGTGGCAGCTGGGTTATTGAATATATTTAAGGCGGAGATAGACATATTTTTGAGCGATAAGGGAATAAAGGGTTATGGGGAGCTGGCTGGGAAGTGGAGGTGAGTCCATGATCAGATCAGCTAGGATCTTATTAAATGGCAGAGCAGGCTCGATGGGCCAGGTGGCCTCCTCCTGCTCCTTTTTCTTATGTTCTTATGTTCTAATACATTTAGTGTTACAATAGTTAATATAAAAACTCATTAGCCAGTTTTCAGAACAAAACAAAAACGCTACATTTTGAATAAATTACTTCCTGTAGAATCTCAAAACATTGGCCAGTATCAGAGATGAATGACTTTGGTCCCATTTGTCTGTGTTTGATTTAAACCTAGACCCAGAAGTGAAAGGACAGCCCAACTGAAAAAAGGGTTTCGATAAACTGCAACAACAGTGGGATATGGAGTTTTGCCCTGGTTGGTAAATCTCCAGAATCTTCTCAAGCCATTGTCATTTATGAGGGCTTCCTCATTGATTGAGTAAATCAAATATCTGTTTCCTCCCCAAAAGTCTTCGCACAACAGTTCATGTGAGCCACAAAGTACCAGCAGAAAATTGCCAAAATAAACAACTTTTTCACTACAAATAGAGAAATGTAAACTACAACTGCTCTGCACTTCTGACAAACTCCTATGAACTTTTGAAATCCTTCATTAATTGATCCAGTAACATTTAACGAAAAAAGACTTCCACAATTAAAATATATTTCATTATTAAATTTAAAATATATATTTTATCATATTAAATAAGTAAACATTATAACTTTTTGCATCAAAGGGAAGTTTTAAATTTGGAGTGCTGAAGACAGGAGTCCAATGTCACTCACTGATCGCGGATGCTTATTGCCACTAATGCTATCTGTGAAACTATATACAAGACAGGGGCCCTGGAGTAACACCGTGCAAATGTATTGGTTTGAAATTCCTCCATTCTATTTTAGCAGAGGTGACAACACATTTATTTTAAAATGGGTTAACCTTCTAAAATGGCGAGATAATAATTTCAGACAAACTCATTTAAGCACTAGGGCTGAATCTTAACAGCCCAAAACAGGTGGGTTGGTGTTGGGTCAGAGGTTAAAATTGAAAAAAACTGAAACAGGAACTGAACTCGCCTCGAACCTGCCCACTTCCAGTTTTAATGGAGGTAGGATGAAGGGCGGGCGACCAATCTGCTCACGGGAGGCAGGTTGGACATTTAAATATTATGATGAGATTGCATGTCTATATTTTAACAATCATTCTATTTTTAAACTCATGCCAGACAGATTTCCAAGGCCTCGGGAAACCCGGCAGCCAAAAAGAGGTGAGAGGGGCTGAATGCATAAGGGAAGTAAGGAACTGGTTGTGGACCAGGAGCGTTTCCTCCAGGCCCAACAAGTTACTCAGTAACCGCTCCCCCCCCCGATCCCACCCCCCCTCCTGACCACCCCCATTGGTACCCACCCCACCGACCTCCATCTGTTTACTCCCCACCTAACAATCATTTCCCCCGCGATCGGGACAGACCCCAACCGCAATTGGATCACCCCCCGCTGCGATCAGGACCACCCCCACGATCTCCAACACCCCTGCACTAGACCGACCTGATCTCCTAGCTGTGGCCTTGTGCTGCAGGCTTCCTGTCCAACAAGCCTCCAGCCTATCAATCAGACTGCCTGTCGGCGGGAAACCGACAGAAATTTGTTTAAAAGGAGCCTGTGGTTAAAAACCTCAAAACAGCCCCCCCATCCCCACACCTCCCTGCCCCTTGCATGGAACTCGGCCCCGGGCTAAAGTACAGGCCTAAGATGCTGGCATCCCACAGCAGGCTTTAAGCAATAACTTGCACCAATACTGTATCTTAAATGTAGCAAAACACCCAAGGTGAGATCTAAAATTTCCAAAAGCAACAAGGTTTTGTTTCTAGCTGGATGTTGCAATAATGAACACAGAATGGTTCCAATTTTTTTTTGAGTAATATATTCTGAGCTCTGCATCTACAACAGATCATATTTACTGTACTTTTGGTGAACTATGTACTTAAAGCAAGATACCTTTGTTCTATGGAGGGAGGTAAAAATTCTTCCCATTTTGCACACTGACCCTCCCAGTTAAAGTCTGTTGTGAAATTCACACATCACAGTACCTTCATGATCAGATTGCATTTTAATTGCTGCAACTATTTCATGTCAAACGAACCTTCAATAGAAAACGTTCAAAGCATGAACATTTAAAAATCTCCTAATCACTAATTTACTGCACAGGGACCACGGCAAGGAAATATACCATCAAAGCCAACTGTTTTAAACCAATCATTCACTCAATGTTTAACAATGGTACAAAAACAGTATAGATTATGAAAATCCATGGGATAAGATTTCTGTATCATTTACTCATTCACAGTGTTTGCCATTGATCAAACCAGTCTTGTTCAGAATGGATCCTCTATCTCTATATTGTCCATACAATATTGTCAATTATGTGGAGAGACTAGAGAAGCTGGGCAGAGACGGTTAAGGGGAGAATTAATAGAGGTGTTCAAAACAATGAAGAGTTTTGAGAGAGTAAATAAGGAAAAATTGTTTCCACTGGCAGGAGGGTCGGCAACTAGAGGACATAGATTTAAAATAATTGTCAGTTTTTTTAGGCAGTGAGTTACGATGATCTGGAATACACTGCCAGAAAGGGTGGTGGAAGCAGATTCAATAGTAACTTTCAAAAGGGAATTGGATATATACTTGAAAAGGAAAACATTGCAGGACTATAGGAAAAGAGCTGGGGTGTGCGACCAATTGGATAGCTCTTTTAATGAGCTTCCATCCATCCACTGTACACACCGTACATCTCTGGCTGTGGTCCATGCTCTCAAAGGCCTTTGCCCACATATATCGCCATTCCTTCCTCATTATTGGGTCAAACTCTTTACCCAACAGCACTGCAGGAGTATCTTCGCCAGATGAACTGCAACGGTTCAAGAAGAAAGCTCACCCTATGTTCTCATGGGCCACTAGGGATGGGCAATAAATGCGGGCCTTGCCAGCGACGCCTGCATCCCGAGAATAAATGACAAAACATGGCTCTTTAACTGGACACTCTCTCTCTCTCTGTCCTACTTGCTCTCTAGCTGTATGGAACGGAGCAGCCAAGATCATGAACTTGTGTGGATACTTGCATGTGTGGCCTTTCACCTTGTGTCAAAGCGTAGTGCTAAATTTTGCCATTCACCCACTTTCCAGGAACAAATATCAGAATTGGCTACTCGATGGAGTATCAAGATCCAGTGCAGTCTTCAGGTGAAGCAAGGTCAGGAATAATTGCACCAAGGTGAACAGATGCAATTCTGTTCTTAGTTTGAAGTCATTATGGGGTAGACCTTCATTTTCGGTGGTTTTCTCGACAGTACAGCTGTTTGTTGATGAGAAACCGCCCAGTGAAAGTTTTCACCTTTTTTTTTTCCAAAAAGACTTTTGCCCACATTTCGAAAAGACTGCCGGGGAGCAACCGCCCACATGTGCCGCCGAGAAAACCGAGGATCTAAATTTGGCCTCAACGGAGCCCATACACACTGCCGAGGAAACCGCCTACGAAAAGCTGCCTGAAATAGGGCGGTAGGTGACTGCAAAGAGATTTTTTAAATTCTAAAGTGGCGATTACCTTAAAAACTGTCTTGAGAATGTTTCAGAACTTTTTTTTTTTAAAAAATGAAAAAATATTTTTTAAGATTTCCCCCCTCCCTAGGCCCAACCGCAGCCTCGGACTAAATTTTAAATACTTACCATCCATTCCGGTAAGAACCGCCCATTTTCCCTAGTTTCAGCTTTAACCGCAAAGAATCCTGGCGCAAGATCCATTTTCTCGCCAGGCAGTATTTCTTACCTTTATTATGGAAATTTAGTTGCAGAACCTTACCGGTGTTTCTGGGTGGCAATCAGGCGGTGAGGGGCTTTAGGGAAAGGCTAGCCCAAAGTCTGTTTTTATTTTTATCTAATATTTTGATTTTATGCTACAGATAAATTAGAAATATTTGCTAGAATTTGGGAAGAAGAGGAGCAGAGTTAGTTGGAATGTAGGAGATACTCCGCAGTACATGTTGGGGATCTGGGAGATGTGAAACAAGCACTACAGCATCACGACTGGTGGGAGGTTGTAATTATAGCATGACTAATTTGCACAGATATTTACGGGGAGGCGGGGGCATAAGAACATAAGAAAAGAAATAGGAATAGGAATAGGCCATACGGCCCCTCGAGCCTGCTCCGCCATTCAATACAATCATGGCTGATCTAATCATGGACTTAGCTCCACTTCCCAACCCGCTCCCCTTAACCCCTTATCGTTGAAGAAACTGTCTATTTATGTCTTAAATTTATTCAATGTCCCAGCTTCCACAGCACTCGGAGACAGCGAATTCCACAGATTTACAACCCTTTGAGAGAAGAAATTTCTCCTCATCTCAGTTTTAAATGGGCGGCCCCTTATTCTAAGATCGTGTACTCTAGTTCTAGTCTCCCCTTTTAGTGGAAACATCCTCTCTGCATCCACCTCGTCAAGCCCCCTCATAATCTTGTACGTTTCGATAAGATCACCTCTCATTCTTCTGAATTCCAATGAGTAGAGGCCCAACCTACTCAACCTTTCCACATAAGTCAACCTCCTCATCATCGGAATCAACCTAGTGAACCTTCTCTGAACTGCCTCCAAAGCAAGTATATCCTTTCGTAAATATGGAAAGCAAAACTGCACGCAGTATTCCAGGTGTGGCCTCACCAACACCTTGTATAACTGTAGCAAGACTTCCCTGCTTTTGTACTCCATCCCCTTTGCAATAAAGGCCAAGATTCCATTCACTTGCTGTATATGCATACTATCCTTTTGTGTTTTATGCACAAGCACCCCCAGACCCCGCTGTATTCCAGCACTTTGCAATCTTTCTGCATTTAAATAATAACTTGCTCTTAAATTTTTCTGCCAAATTGCATGACCTCACACTTTCCAACATTATACTCCATCTGCCAAATTTTTGCCCACTCACTTAGCCTGTCGATGTCCTTTTGCAGATGCTTTGGGATGGTGTGGTTGGGGTGGTGCATGGGGGAAAGAGTGTGGCAATACAAGAAAAATCTGGCAAGGCTGGGGACACGGCGGTCCTGCTGAATTTAACGGTAAGACTTCGTTAACATTTTTTTCTTCCGTTTCCCACCCGGCAGCTGGCCAAATGGCGGGTGGGAAACTAGTGGCAGGAGGCTGCTGCCAGGGATCCTTAGGGACGGTCCTTGGCAACAGGAGAGTGGAGTGATCAAGACATCGGATAAGAGAGGCTATCACAGGAAGGAGGGAGTGAGAGTTTGGGGTTGGGAGGGGGAGCAGAAAAGAGAGGCCATCATGGGAGGGAGCGCAAGATTGGGACTGGAGAATGGGAGGTCTGTGATTGTCGGGAAGGGATGGGGGAGATACAGAGGCTGCGATCGGCAGAGAGGAAGCCGAGGGCTTTCTTGAGGGGTTAAGGAGAGCAGTCCTGCTCCCCCTGGCCCACAAGGAGAGCCCTAATAAGCACTTACATTCTTGAGCCGGCCGCTCCTGCCTTCCTTTTACTGTCAGGTTTCCCGAGCCCTGAGAAACAAGCACATCAGCTGTTAAATTTAAACCAGGTTCCCAATTGCACTATGGGAGCCTGATTTAAATATGTTAATGAAGTGTCCCGCCACTCGCACAACACTAAACTCGCCATCGTAAAAATAGCAATGGGAATGTACAAGACTGGTTGGGGGCCCATTCCCTATTTAAAATGTTTTAAATCCATCTCTCGCCTGTCATGGGGGTGTTAATATCAAGGTCATACTTTATATTATTAAGGTGGACATATGAAAAAATTGACATTAGCATGACAACAAAGTGGCAACAGAACACAATGGTTTGTAGTTAGGAAGTGCGTACAGATGACATATATTACAATGGCATATTAAAACATGAATGTTCTTGAAAAGGGTGCCAAATTAAGTAAAATGCTGGAATATTTGTAAGTAACTATGTTGTTTGTGGTAACTTGGTATTATCAGGCCCACTTTCTCACTGTAGAGGCACTGAACGGAGATGGCAGGATTTTGGAGGGGAAAAATACAACATCAATTCAATGAGATTTCGACCAACATGTTTCAAGCATATGCACAGTTTTACTAAGATGCACCAACCATTGCTGTGACTTTCGCCCCTTGTAGATTTCAGGATAAGCTTTTAAAATAAAATTGACAAACTTGTTCTACATTTCATTGTGGGCTTGAAGCACAGCAACAAATATGCAGCAAAAAAAATTGCAATGGCAGGAACAGTAACATGCGGAAATCACATGACCCAGAAGTGTTGCACTTCAGGGGAAAGTTGGGAGAGGAATCATTGCTGTTTGAGATTCTGAAAGGGACCTTTTTGATTTTGAAAGAGACCTGAAACACTAATTGTTTCTCTCTCCACAGATGCTGCCTGATCTGCTGAGTATTTGCAGCATTTTCTGTTTTTCAGATTTCTCGCATTCGCAGTATTTTGCTTTTGATGTAGCACTTTGGTTATGTTTGCTAAATTACTGCATGTAACATTATTATTGACTTCTTATAATACATGTTGGGTTTTATGACATCAAGTCATTGTTGAGTTCTTGCAGAAAACAGATTACTGCTTTAAATTTCTCTCAGAAATCTGGCTCATAAAATTGGAGTTTGTGAGTCAAAAATATATCATAAGTTATAGTACTACAACACCAATAGTAATGTTGACTAAAGGCCAAAAGCACAAGATACCATCGAAATGCAGACAGCAAAAGTGAGGCATCCCAGAGAATTGCCTGTAAATACTAATAAGTAAAATGCAAAAACAGATACAGGTTATAGAAATCTGAATCCAATAGAAAAGGCTGGAAACAAACAGTAAGTCAATCAGTATCTGTAGAGAGAACAATGTACATTTCGTCAAAATAAAGGGTACATAGCTGAAACAGACTGTTCTCTGCACAGATGCTGCCTGACCTGTGTGTTTCCAGCTTTTTCTGTTTGTGGAAATACTAATAGTTGCTTTGGGATGCATTTGCCACA
This sequence comes from Pristiophorus japonicus, assembly GCF_044704955.1. Classification (NCBI taxonomy): domain Eukaryota; kingdom Metazoa; phylum Chordata; class Chondrichthyes; family Pristiophoridae; genus Pristiophorus; species Pristiophorus japonicus. The sequence goes on along the minus strand of NC_091981.1, from coordinate 53,299,566 downwards.
TGCGGGAAGCCAACTTGAATGAACTAGGTGGTCCCTATGACCAAACACAGTTAGAACATTCAGTGGAGATTGAAAACATTCTCATTCGGTCTGTAAACAAACCACAGTGTTCAACCCCACTGTGACCTGCTCTGGTGCAATGCTTAAACACAAGCCCCATGAAGTTGTTGTAGAACTGATTCAAATACTTTATCCCAGTTTATGGTGGTACTTCTATTAACTATTTCCAGGCCACAGAATCAGACTAGCACCTTATTCAAAGACATACCAAGATATTTTGTGAAGAAAAAATAAATAAATTCTTGAATTCTCCAATTGATGTGATTTTAACGCTGGGCAGTAACTCAATAAGTTCCAAATCCGGACAGAGAATTGAACTAGCAAGAAAAGAAATTTGAGCTTCATTATTAAATGCATTCTTTCCACACTTGTAACAAAATTGCAACTGTAACATAAAACTGTTCGACAGCCACACCAGACTACTAACAAATCGGCCAATTTTTGAAATCAAGATTACAGATATTTGAAGACGAAGAACTTGCATTTATATCGCGTCTTTCACACCTCAAGACATTCCAACCGCTTTACAACAAATTAAGTACTTTTGAAGTGTAGTCACTGTTGTAGTGTAGGAAATGCGGCAGCCAATTTGTGCACAGCAAGGTCCAACAAACAGCACTGAGATAAATGACCAGATTATCTGTTTTAGATGTTGGTTGAAGTATAAATATTGCCAGGAGAGCTCACTGCTCTTCTTTGAAATAATGGCACGGATTCTTTTACATCCACCCGAGAGGGCAGAGGGGGTCTCTGTTTAATGTCACGTCTGAAAGACGGCACCTCCAAAACTGCAGCACTCAATTAGCGAGGAAGAAAAGAGATACGATGGCTGGCACACATTTGGGAACACCTTACAACATTAAGGGCTAAACTTTCACCTTCATTTTCAGCAGGTTTTCGGCAGTTTTCTCGGCGGTACAGCTGTTTTTGCTAGAGAAACCACCGGCAAAATTTTCCCCCTTAGTTTTTTTAATGGTACCGCCCAAATCTCAAAACGCCCGCCAGGAGTAAACCACCAATGTGCACCGCCGAGAAAGTCACCAGGGTGTAAGTCTGGCCTCAACAGAAGCCTGTCCACATCGCCGAGGGAACCGCCCTGTGAAAGCTGCTAGGTGAGAACTCTGCAAAGAAAGGCAAGTTAAAGGCTCTTTATTTATTTATTTTTAATTGTAAAACGGCAATTAGCTTTAAAAGAGTCTTGGGAATGTTTTTTTAACTTTTTTTTTTTAGTGAATTTTAAAAAAAGTTTTCCCCCCTCCCAAGGCCCAACTGCAGCCTCGGACGAAAAATATTTTTGTAATGTTAAGAACCGCCCATTTTACTTCGTTTTCCCTTCAACAGCCGAGAAACCGCCAAGAATAATGGTGCAAGATCCATTTTCTCAGCGGGCGATTATTTTTAACTTAATAATGGAAATTTTCGCTAGCGTTACTTGCAAAACGTTAGCGGTTTTTCTGGGCGGGCAATCGGGCATCGAGTGGCTATCAGCAAAGTCTAGCCATAAGAATGTAGTCCCAACATGGCTGCCTGTTGCCTCTCAGATGCATCAGGGATGCCTCCTCAGATTTCCCGAATTGAAGAAACCAAAATAGTAATTTACAGAAAAGGAATTCAAAACATTTTTCATTTTTCTAAGGGGTTGCTTTTCTTGTATAAAAAAAAAAATGAGGGTTTTTTTGTATTCATTACTGTGATGGATGTTAATGATGAGGGTGCAACACTTTCCATTTCAAATATTCACTCTCATTGGTCAAACACTTCGGAGGAATTCTTAGAAGATTTAAAAGGTCAATGCTACAATAGAGAACTTTCTGGTAAAGTAAGTTTTTAGCATGACCAGGAAATATTTTGCTGCCACAACAGAGCTTGATGCAGAGCAAAGCCCCTTCTACTCTTACCCCACCCCCGGCACAAGAACAATGTGCCAAACATCTTCAGACCCACTTCACATATGGAACCACCAATGTTCACAAGACAAGATTATTTTTCTGGTACCAAGCATGTAATACTAGTAGTTTTAGTTGTCGATGATTCATTACTACAGGACATCTTCATTAGAGGGTTTCAAGTCCTTTTATATCACTAAGACATTGTTGTTGCAATATATTGCTGTTTGCTAACTCAACAGGCCACACTAACTAAAGACTATCTAATTTTAACCTAACAATACCAAGCTAAATGAAATAGCTGTAGTTATTCCTTCAAGGATCCATTCAGGCTTTGGTCAGCACCTTATTTCATCATACAGAGAAGAGGAGGAAAGCAAATTTTGCCAATTCTCCCACTTGCACACAAAAATGAATCTGCCTTCAAAAACCCAGTTCCCTGCAAAAGACCTAGATAAACAAACAAACATATTGTCAGCTGCAATAAGCAAGGCTTTGGGCACTAAATAAAATAAATAAATAGCTTTAATATATAAAAGTATTGGCAACATCAAGTTTTCTATAATTATAAAATCTATTAGCATACCTGTACATATGCTCTTACTTACAAGTGGTTTTGAATTCATCGAGAATTTTACAAACAAAACAGAACACTGAATTATTGCAAGTTCGGCGACTTCATATTTAGCGCAACCTGCGGAACCGTTCGCTCCTGACCTCAGTCACTGTAATCGGTTAGCTGCTACACTTCAATGAAACAATCCGCCACTGCTGGTACACTGGATGATCATTTTCCCATTGCACGCCCCTACCCCTTTTTAATCTGTACGCGTTCTTCATCCAGCGAAGGTGAAGGATGGGTGCAATGTCACTACTGTTAAGGGGCTCCAGTCAGCACAGAGGAGACTCACCTTCCTCAGAACAGTCAGCTTTGTATTCCCAAGCTATGACCAGTCAAAACCAAGCACTTATTTGCTCGCGGCTCAGAGATTATCAGATTACAAATCAATAGTATGGAATTTGCGACTATGTTAACAGTTTGCTCAGGAAAGGAAAACCAATGGTATGAATGCCTTGTTGGTAGGAGGGCTAAAGTGCCCCTTGGCGAGGGCAAAGGTTATAAGAAATATGGCAGATCAATGGGAAACGATAGATTTATAGCAACAGCATTAGTATTTTAACAATCTGGCCAAAATAAATCTTGAACCATTACTCAACTTCAAGACTTCACCAGCAATTCTCTGGTAGCTGATGAGAGGTCATTACATATGTACACATATCATCCACAATGGAAGTGTCCAAAAATTCATGGGACAATCATACCATTTTGAGAAAAAAAAACTCAACAAGGTGACAAATGACAGCAATGCCTGCATTCGACAGACACCCCAGTGACCCAGGCTCAATGACTGCAGCTAGAGTGGAGTTAGTGAAGTGGCTGTTCAATGCAGGGATCTCTGTATAGTAAACAAACGTACACTTCATCAAACCGTTTCATTCATTAAATCTTCAGTAGGTCACCCTTGTGATTAAGACCGGCCAGATACAAACTGCTGGGTCTTTTATCTTTCTTCTTCGTTCGACAGTTTTTCTTTTGCATATCTCACTTCACTTATGCCGAGTCATTACTGCTCCTTCTTGGACTGTCGGCGATTGGGGGCTGTGTTGGAGGAGTTGGTATTCAAGGAGGTTCGATCGATTTGTGCTACCTTTTCGACACACTTCAGGTTTTTCATTGCCAGAACTGGCAGCACAAGGGCACACAGAATATGAAAGTGAAAATACATTGACCTTCAAAACAAAGATAGAGGGAGAACTTATTCAATGTTAGTCTTCCACAACACAAAGCTATACGGCTCAACACAATCACATCATCCAAATTGCACACACTGCAACAATCCTGCAGTTTTAGTGTTGTACCAGAGGATTCCACTTAAGAGGAATTCTATGAAGATTTAAAAGGTCATTGCTACAATAGAAATTTCCACCAGAATCCGTCAGAAAATACTTTGTTGCCATACCATCACACTTGTGACTAAGATCGTGCAAATCCACAATGTGGGAAGGTGGGTTGGCATTTTAAATATATGTTAATGAGGCTGGGAGCCTCAGATTTAACCTACTTTGCAGATTTAATTGTGGTCGGCCGGGTTATCTGGGCTCTGGCAGCTACAGCGAGGCGGAACAACCTCTGGGAGCACTCCTTGTGGGTTAGGAGGAGCAGGAGTGCTTCCACCCGGCCCCCCCCCCCCTCAAGCTCCCCCACTATCAGACTCCACTGCCCCCCCCTCCCCACCCCCCCTACACCCATCCATTCAACACTCCCCTGGGATCATGCTGCCCGCCCCCAACTGAGTCGGGGATTAGACTGCCCCTGGGGTCAGCAATCGGACCCCAGGGTTGTGGATCAGACCCACCCAGTCCTGTGGCTTCCTCCAGTGTCCTCCCCGTCTCACTGAAAGCCAAGCCTATTAAACAGGCTGACTTCCTGGTAGGGCCAAAAGTCACACTCTGTGAAGTTAAAACTCCACAGCATGCGGGGAAACTCAGAATCCGGGTTTCCTGCCCAAAAGTCCACCCCCTCTGCCTATGCAATCTGCCCAGTAACTATCCAGCCCCAAGTTACAGAGAGTGAAAAAAATGATCAGCTAGGATTTCTGTTCCTCAACACGACCCAATGACCACTCCTCATCCCCAGTGGAAAATGCACATGCACAGAACTGGGCTGCCCTTTATGGTTTAATTCTCCACTATTCACTGTCCAGGCTCACAGATTGCCATCTGGGGGAGATACCAGAGAGTTTGTTGCGCCCGTGGGATTGTACCCCGGCACCTTCAGGACAGGAGGGAGAATCCCATTAATATATATATATAAAAAAGTCGTGTTTTTATTCGCAACGCCAATAGCTCTGATTGGTCCCCTTGGATGACAAGTCCTGATTGCTGATTGGACCCCTTGGGGCACAAACACACCCAGCAGTTTCTCTGGAATGTGTAATTAGATCTTCCCTGTCTACGTAATCAGTTACTTTGCAAAGTGTAATTCAAGCCATTCTGACTGCCTACTCCAGGATAGAACAGAGCTTCCTTGGAACAGACAGGGATCAGCCTCACGGGCTAATACCTTCTTCCACCCCCCAAACAAGTTCCTTGCCCCCCCGCCCAAGTACATGATCTAGTCCCCACCCGCCCCCCATTCCCTGCCTAAGTTTCTGACCTACTCCCCTCAAATTTCTGATCTTCCCCCACCAACCCGGTCAAGTTCTTGACCTCCTTCCACCCAAGCTTCTGACCTTCTCCCCACCGCCTGGGTTCCTGACCTTCTCCTCCTGCCCAAGTTCCTCTCCCCTTGATTCATGACCTCCCCCAACAAGATCCTGACCTTCCCCTCCTCCCCCTCATAGATGGGACATTATTTGGGGATTGTTAACAGGTTTAGTGGTTATGAAGTGAAGAGTGACAGTGTCGTGATTTCTGGATTTTGTCCAGTCTTACCATCTGGATCACGATCTCGCTCTCATTTCCCTCCCCTACCACCCCGCAGTGATCCTGATCTCCTCTCTCTCCCCCACTCTCCTCCCTCCAATTCCCTCTTCTCCTCGCTGTCTCCCCCTCTGATTCCCTTTTTCTCTCCCCTCTTCTTACCCCCCAAAAAGGGGTGGGTCCGACCGACCACATGCACAGAAGGACACAAAAATGTATGTGCAGATAATCACTTTGATATTAAAAATATGTATGTCTGCAGATTTCAAAGGAAAACTATAAAACAAAATTGGAGCATAGCACAAATGCAAAAATGATTGAGAAATTAAGAACACAAGAACATATGAAATAGGAGCAGGCGTAGGCCATACAGCCTATCTAGCCTGCTCAGCCATTCAACAAGATCATGATTGAACTTTTACCTCAACTCCACTTATCACCCTATCCCCATATCCTTTGATTCCCTTAGTGTCCAAAAAAAATCTATCAATCTCTGTCTTGAATATACTCACTGACTGAGCATCCACAAATCTCTGGGGTAGAGAATTCCAAAGATTCACAGCCTCTATGAGTGAAGATATTTCTCCTCATCTCAGTCTTAAATGACCGACCCCTTATTCTGAGACTATGATCCCTAGTTCTAGACTCTCCAGCCAGGGGAAATAACCTCTCGGCATCTACCCTGTCAAACCCCCTAACAATTTTATATGTTTCAAATAAGATCACCTCTCATTCTTCTAAACTCCAGAGAGTATAGGACCAATCTACTCAATCTCTCCTCATAGGACAGCCCTCTCATCCCAGGAATCAATCCAGTGAACTTCATTGCACCCCCTCTAAGGCAACTATATCCTTCTGATGAAAGCTGAAATGGTAGCCTTGTTTTGCTCTCCACAGATGCTGACTGACCTGAGTATCTCCCTGCATTTACCGTTTTTATATCCTTCCTTAGGTAAGGAGACCAAAACTGTACACAGTGCTCCAGATGTGGTCTCATCAATGTCCTATATAATTGCAGTAAGAAAGTGCAAGCCTATTTTGGGGTTTGGTCCCAAATAGTATTCCAATTCTGAGAGGGTTAAGTCCAGTAGTTGTTTGGAGGCAGAGCCCACATCTGGCCAAAAGTAATCTAAACTGGAATTGGTTACATATGGTTTGGCTGAAACGGAGCTTTGGTTGATCTGGGCTCAGTTTTTCTTTTTGAATGCCAAATCTATTAGCAAGAAAAAGTTCTTAATATTTACGATGTAGTTTTGTATGGAAAGCAATTTTATTTTGTCTGTTGGATTCTAATTCAAGTTAGAAATGAACTTGGAACCCTGCATTCCCAGGATATCTCACAATTATATCAAGCTACATCAAAAATAGAAATCCCATATTCTCCACTAACAGTCTGCTCACAAGATGCCTGACAGGACAGCAGAGCTATCCGGTATACAAGGGGTAAAGCGGACAATTCACTCACTCCAAGCACTGTTATTTATCCAGGTCTCATTGCTGTATATAGGTAAAGTCACGCAGTTGCCATCACAGCGCAGTTCATTGTTGAAAATAGGACAGAAATACAAATCTCTTACTTGTCTGTGAAGCAGTTAAATTGCTTGCAGCTGCCCTGAAAATTACATTCTCTTGTACAAACTGTATTCAGCGCCCACAAAAATGTGTAGTACAGATACAGGGTTAGTCTACTGGCTACATATACTGGACTATTGTTCCAGTACCATGAACTTTCATCCTCCAAGTCACTCTTGGGATGGGGAAGATTTCCTCTGAAAAGAGAGAGAGAGAAAAGAAAGAGAAAGAGAGAAAGAGAGAGAGAAAAAGAGTGAGAGAAAGAGAGAAAAAGAAAGAGATTGGAGGGATTCAAACAAGGAGTGCTGGGAAAGATGGGCACGGATTTGGGAGGTAACTCAAGGACTTTGGAGAGGAAAGGGAGGTTGGAGAGGGGGGTGATAATTTGCAAGGACGGAAGGGGTCAAGGGTTGATTTTTTTGAGCAGAGGGATGAGAACAGCAAATTTGAAGGATAGGGGGATAATAACTGAGGAGAGAGAACAGTTAACAATATCCACTAACATGGGAACCAGGAAAGGAAGTTGGATGGTCAGCAATTTAGTCGGAATAGTATCAAGAGAAAGCAGGAGGTCGGTCTCATTGACGAGATGGGTTTTGAAAGGGCAAGAAGAGAGATAGGATAGAAACTAGAAAAATATGCAAATTTAGGGTAAGGGCAAGGGGAAAACGGAGAGGAAGTAAGGCCCGATGGGTTAGGGGAAGGGAGGGAAGAAGCAGAGGCAGCTGAATGGATGTTCTCAATCTTTTTAACAAAAATGTCCATGAGCGCCTCGAATTTATTGTTGGAGGTCAGGAAGGAGGCGGCAGGGCAGGGTGGTTTAAGAAGATGGTGAGCGGTGAAGAAAAGCCAGGTGTTATCTTTGCCTTCTTGGATGATCTCAGAATAGTGGGCAGTTTTAGCGATGGAAATTTACCAGAAAAACCCACCCAATGCGTTTATATCCTTCAAGGAAAGGAACTACCCTCCAGACCAGCCTACATGCAGCTCCAGTCTCACAGTATGTGATTGACTCTCAATGACCTCTGAAGTGGATGGGCGGGGGTTCACTAAATAAACACTCAGCTGTAAAAACAATTGCAAGGCGGCTCAGCACCACCTTCGCAGGGATGGATAATCAATGCGACCTTTACACTACCAACTTCAACACATCCTGAGAACAAATAATAATGCTAAGTTGAGCTGTTGTTGGTTATCTGTCAAGGTTACTCCAATTTTTTTTTAAACCAAATTCAACCATATCATTCAAGGAACAACAAATATGAGGCTGGCCATTTTAGCAGCCAAACTATACAAGTCTGTGCATTTCTTTTGGAGGGAAGTAGAACAGGAAAACAAAATATCTCTCAGTATAAAAATATTTGCAGGTCTAATTTTTAATTAATTTCAATGCTTTTTTGCCGTTTGTAGACAAACCCCAAATCAGAGAGTAGGTCCACTTACTTGTAGAATTTGATAGTGGGTTCTACAGCCAGTAGGAGGAAAGGCGTTGAAATGTAGCAGAGGGCCAGCTGGGTACACGCCCAAGTGACAATATCGTAGACAATTTTCATCCTCTTGGAAGAAAGGAAGTAATGTCTGAAGTTGCTCCTCATCTAAAGGGCAGGGGAAAAGCAAACAAACAATCAGAGACTGAGCACAAGATTCGACAAAAATAAAAGCACTTCGAAGTTTATTTGTTAAGCGGCATGCTGTCAAAATGACCAATTAGACAAATATATATTTATTTTATAAAAGTTTATGCCACACAAAGTAAGAGGCTGTACCGCCAGGTTTTAATATATGAGGTCCAAGTACAGATCAAATGTGACTGAAGCTCCCAGTTCAGAGTTGTCACCGTCACATAGAACCCAAGTCCAACTCAGAGTCCAAGATGATTAAATAGAGAGAGTTGGGGCCTGATAAAAGTGGCAACGACTGAGAAGCTTGACTGCACCTTGGTACAGGCATTATACCTATTCCTACCAGTATACATATAGACTATCCGTGAATGATTGTATTAGAGGAATCTTGAATATTACTGTTATTGGTGCAATGTCATAAGTTACTGGTGGTATCAAAGTTCCTCCCACTTCTGGCTTCCCCTCTGAGAATTCCTCCCCAACCTTCGCTTTCCCTTCTTCTCCGCCTCAGTTTCCCCTCTTCATTTGCTCACGGGTGGCCTCCTGGTTCTTGGAACTGCTCACACGAGAGCTGCTGGCACGAAATCACGAGGAAAGATACTCAACTACAGGGGACTCAACCTTTATAAAGCAAATACATTAACAGTTGCAGATGTCACATGATCAACCAAAAGGAATACCTCCAGCCTGAGTTGAAATTCACCATCGCCCCATTTGGGGCACTAATTTTTAAAAGTTTGAAAAGTTAGAGCCAGGCGGTAATGATTTCAAACTTTTAAAAAATTCGGCATTTGCGCTCCAAGGAGGAGCTCCAGCACTCCACTTCCTTCTTGGAGCGCAAATGGCAGCAGGCGGGGCAGTGACTTCAGCAGCGCTGCACACTGGGCCGTGCAGCGCTGCCGCGTTCATAGGCTCTTTCCCTCCCTTAAAGGGAAGGGCCATTGCTTAGTCAATTTCAGGTCCGGGGTGATGACGTCACTATCTCCGGCAGTTGGAGCAGCGCGAGTCCGGGGTTGGTGAGGCCTATAAAAGGCCCAGCGGGAGAGTGAGGCGGCGGCAGTTGGAGCAGCGCGAGTCCGGGGTTGGTGAGGCCTATAAAAGGCCCAGCGGGAGAGTGAGGCGGCGGCAGTTGGAGCAGCGCGAGTCCGGGGTTGGTGAGGCCTATAAAAGGCCCAGCGGGAGAGTGAGGCGGCGGCAGTTGGAGCAGCGCGAGTCCGGGGTTGGTGAGGCCTATAAAAGGCCCAGCGGGAGAGTGAGGCGGCGGCAGTTGGAGCAGCGCGAGTCCGGGGTTGGTGAGGCGTGCTTGTGCAGCTACAGGGAGAAGGCAAAAAAGAAATAAAAAGAAACAGAAAGGTGACGTCATAGCCAAAGGGGTTAATTGATTGGCTGGTGATTGGTGAGTAGTTTTTCTTTTTTTTCTTTCTTCTCTTTAACAGTGAGTAAACTTTAACATTATTGTTGCCTATCTAAAGGTTAAGTCATGACAGAAGAGCTCAGTCGCATGTTATGCTCCTCCTGTACTATGTGGGAACTCAGGAACGACTCCAGTGTCCCTGACGACTACGTGTGCAGGAAGTGTATCCACCTCCAGCTCCTGACGGTCCACGTTGCGGAGTTGGAGCTGAGGGTGGATTCACTCTGGAGCATCCACGATGCTGAGAATGACGTGAGTAGCACGTGTAGCGAGTTGGTCATACCACAAGAGAAGGGTCCACAGCCAGATAGGGAATGGAAGACCAGCAGAAAGAGCAGTGCAAAGAAGGTAGTGCAAGGGTCCCCTGTGGTCATCCCCCTGCAAAACAGATACACTGCTTTGAGTGAGGGAGATGACTCATCAAGGGAGGGCAGCAGCAGCCAAGTTCATGGCACCGTGGCTGGCTCTGTTGTACAGGAGGGGAGGAAAAAGAGTGGGAGAGCGATACTGATAGGGGATTCAATTGTTAGGGGAATAGATAGGCGTTTCTGCGGCCGCAACCGAGACTCCAGGATAGTATGTTGCCTCCCTGGTGCAAGGGTCAAGGATGTCTCGGAGCGGGTACAGGACATTCTAAAAAGGGAGGGAGAACAGCCAGTTGTCTGGGTGCACATTGGTACCAACGACATAGGTAAAAAAAGGGATGAGTCCGACAAAACGAATTTAAGGAGCTAGGAGCTAAATTAAAAAGTAGGACCTCAAAAGTAGTAATCTCGGGATTGCTACCAGTATCACGTGCTAGTCAGAGTAGGAATCGCAGGATAGCACAGATGAATACGTGGCTTGAGCAGTGGTGCAGCAGGGAGGGATTGAAATTCCTGGGGCATTGGAACCGGTTCTGGGGGAGGTGGGACCAGTACAAACCGGACGGTCTGCACCTGGGCAGGGCCGGAACCAATGTCCTAGGGGGATTGTTTGCAAGTACTGTTGGGGAGGAGTTAAACTAATATAGCAGGGGGATGGGAACCAATGCAGGGAGACAGAGGGAAACAAAAAGGAGATAAAAGCAAAAAACAGAAAGGAGATGAGAAAAAGTGGAGGGCAGAGAAACGCAAGACAAAGAACAAAAAGGGCCACTGTACAACAAAATTCTAAAAGGACAAAGGGTGTTTAAAAAAAACAAGCCTGAAGGCTTTGTGTCTTAATGCAAGGAGCATCCGTAATAAGGTGGATGAATTAACAGTGCAAATAGATGTTAACAAATATGATGTGATTGGGATTACGGAGACGTGGCTCCAGGATGATCAGGGCTGGGAACTCAACATCCAGGGGTATTCAACATTCAGGAAGGATAGAATAAAAGGAAAAGGAGGTGGGGTAGCATTGCTGGTTAAAGAGGAGATTAATACAATAATTAGGAATGACATTAGCTTGAATGATGTGGAATCTTTATGGGTACAGCTGCAGAGCACCAAAGGGCAAAAAACATTAGTGGGAGTTGTGTACAGACCTCCAAACAGTAGTAGTGATGTTGGGGAGGGCATCAAACAGGAAATTATGGGTGCATGCAATAAGGGTGCAGCAGTTAGAATGGGTGACTTTAATATGCACATAGATTGGGCTAACCAAACTGGAAGCAATACGGTGGAAGAGGATTTCCTGGAGTGCATAAGGGATGGTTTTCTAGACCAATATGTCGAGGAACCAACTCGGGGAGAGGCCATCTTAGACTGGGTGTTGTGTAATGAGAGAGGATTAATTAGCAATCTCGTTGTGCGAGGCCCCTTGGGGAAGAGTGACCATAATATGGTGGAATTCTGCATTAGAATGGAGAATGAAACCGTTAATTCAGAGACCATGGTCCAGAACTTAAAGAAGGGTAACTTTGAAGGTATGAGGCGTGAATTGGCTAGGATTGATTGGCGAATGTTACTTGAGGGGTTGACTGTGGATAGGCAATGGCAGACATTTAGAGACTGCATGGATGAACTACAACAATTGTACATTCCTGTCTGGCATAAAAATAAAAAAGCGAAGGTGGCTCAACCGTGGCTATCAAAGGAAATCAGGGATAGTATTAAAGCCAAGGAAGTGGCATACAAATTGGCCAGAAATAGCAGCGAACCCGGAGACTGGGAGAAATTTAGAACTCAGCAGAGGAGGACAAAGGATTTGATTAGGGCAGGGAAAATGGAGTACGAGAAGAAGCTTGCAGGGAACATTAAGACGGATTGCAAAAGTTTCTATAGATATGTAAAGAGAAAAAGATTAGTAAAGACAAACGTAGGTCCCCTGCAGTCAGAATCAGGGGAAGTCATAACGGGGAACAAAGAAATGGCGGACCAATTGAACAAGTACTTTGGTTCGGTATTCACTCAGGAGGACACTAACAACATTCCGGATATAAGAAAGGTCAGAGGGTCTAGTAAGGAGGCGGAACTGAGGGAAATCCTTATTAGTCTGGAAATTGTGTTGGGGAAATTGATGGGATTGAAGGCCGATAAAACTCCAGGGCCTGATGGTCTGCATCCCAGAGTACTTAAGGAGGTGGCCTTGGAAATAGCGGATTCATTGACAGTCATTTTCGAACATTCCATAGACTCTGGATCAGTTCCTATTGAGTGGAGGGTAGCCAATGTAACCCCACTTTTTAAAAAAGGAGGGAGAGAGAAAACAGGGAATTATAGACCGGTCAGCCTGACATCGGTAGTGGGGATGATGATGGAATCAATTATTAAGGATGTCACAGCAGCGCATTTGGAAAGAGGTGACATGATAGGTCCAAGTCAGCATGGATTTGTGAAAGGGAAATCATGCTTGACAAATCTTCTGGAACTTTTTGAGGATGTTTCCAGTAGAGTGGACAAGGGAGAACAATTTGATGTGGTATATTTGGACTTTCAGAAGGCTTTCGACAAGGTTCCACACAAGAGATTAATGTGCAAAGTTAAAGCACATGGGATTGGGGGTAATGTGCTGACATGGATTGAGAAATGGTTGTCAGACAGGAAGCAAAGAGTAGGAGTAAATGGGTACTTTTCAGAATGGCAGGAGGTGACGAGTGGGGTACCGCAAGGTTCTGTGCTGGGGCCCCAGCTGTTTACACAGTATATTAATGATTTAGACGAGGGGATTAAATATAGTATCTTTAAATATAGTATCTCCAAATTTGCGGATGACACTAAGTTAGGTGACAGTGTGAGCTGCGAGGAGGATGCTATGAGGCTGCAGAGCGACTTGGATAGGTTAGGTGAGTGGGCAAATGCATGGCAGATGAAGTATAATGTGGATAAATGTGAGGTTGTCCACTTTGGTGGTAAAAACAGAGACACAGACTATTATCTGAATGGTGACAGATTAGGAAAAGGGGAGGTGCAACGAGACCTGGGTGTCATGGTACATCAGTCATTGAAGGTTGGCAGGCAGGTACAGCAGGCGGTTAAGAAAGCAAATGGCATGTTGGCCTTCATAGCGAGGGGATTTGAGTACAGGGGCAGGGAGGTGTTGCTACAGTTGTACAGGGCCCTGGTGAGGCCACACCTGGAGTATTGTGTACAGTTTTGGTCTCCTAACCTGAGGAAGGACATTCTTGCTATTGAGGGAGTTCAGCGAAGGTTCACCAGACTGATTCCCGGGATGGCGGGACTGACTTATCAAGAAAGACTGAATCAATCAACTGGGCTTGTATTCACTGGAGTTCAGAAGAATGAGAGGGGACCTTATAGAAGCTTTTAAAATTCTGATGGGTTGAGACAGGTTAGATGCAGGAAGAATGTTCCCAATGTTGGGGAAGTCCAGAACCAGGGGTCACAGTCTAAGGATAAGGGGTAAGCCATTTAGGACCGAGATGAGGAGAAACTTCTTCACCCAGAGAGTGGTGAAACTGTGGAATTCTCTACCACAGAAAGTTGTTGAGGCCAATTCACTAAATATATTCAAAAAGGAGTTAGATGTAGTCCTTACTACTAAGGGGATCAAGAGGTATGGCGAGAAAGCAGGAATGGGGTACTGAAATTGCATGTTCAGCCATGAACTCATTGAATGGCGGTGCAGGCTAGAAGGGCCGAATGGCCTGCTCCTGCACCTATTTTCTATGTTTCTATGTTTCTACCGCCGCTGCTAAATTCCCACCGGATAGGACACACAAATTCGCCCCCGCTACTTTTTATACCAATTAATATCTTACGGCTACACGCACTAAAAGCAGTTTTTAATCATTTAAAAAAACACTAATCTTAAGAGGGTTTGAAATATCCTACCTAAACAGTCTGCCCTTTCTGTTATCTTATCAGCTCCATTTTTCCCAATGCTGTAATGGCTTTTTATTTGCAATGTGTAAACTGTAGTCTTTGCACTTCAGTGACTCAAACACCACTTCATTATCACATTAAAAAACAAACACACCATTACCCTCTGAGGCCTAGGAGTTCCCCGAGGGCTACTTTGATTCCAAGTTTAGTGCCACTGCAGCCAGCATTGTAAGCCATGCTAGCTTGTTGCAGTAACAGTGATGGTGGCTGTGCAAAATGCTGTGGGTCTAATTTTCAGCTTCAGAAACACAGGGCCCAAGTTTCGAGCCACGCCTAGAACGGCGCAGTCCCGACCTGTATGCCCGTTTTTCGCGCCACAAAGTGCGCCTAAAAAAAACGTCCGTATTCTCCACCTCCCTGCAGGTCCTCTGGCCCTCGGCGCAGCGCAGCAGGAGCTGTAGGGGGCGGAGCCAGGTCCCTGCGCTGAAAACAGTGCCGGGACCTCTGCACATGCGCGCTACAGTGGGCACGCAAGTGCAGTAGCTCCAGGCGCCTGAAACTGTGTGGGAGGGGCCCGAAGCACGCAGCCCCTAGCTCTGGCCGAATGGCCTCACTGGGGCTGTGTGAATAAGGCTCCTCCCACGGCCAGCTCCTGCTTCCTCCCGACCCGACTCTGCCGCCCCCCCCGACTCCCGCTCGCCCCCCCCCCCGCGCCACCGGACCGGCCCGACTCCCGCTCCCGGACTGGATCCGACCTGACCTCCATCTCCCTCCCTCCCACCCCCACCCCCCCGACCCGAACCGACCTCCATCCCACCACCCGACCCAACGCCACCTACCTGTAAATCTGGTGCTGGGGACGAGCCCTGCCCGAAGTCTCGGGCCCGGCCCGTTCAGCCTCCCTCCCCCTTCTCCTTTTCCCCCCGCCCCCCGCAATCTCCTTCCCCCCCCCTCTCCTTCTCCCCCCACCCCATCTCCTCCCCACCATCTCCTTTCTCCCCCTTATCCCTTCCCTCCCCCTGCTCCCCTCCTCCCCCTCCCCTCGCTGTCAGAAACACAGACACTGACAGAGAGTGAGAGACACACACAGACAGACAGAGAGATAGAGACACTGACAGAGACACACTGAGGGGGGCATCCCAGCACGCTGTTGGAGGGCTCCCAGTGCTGCAGTTGGTAAGTCGAAAATGTTGTATTTATTGATTTAAAAAAAAAAATTATTTCTTATTATTTTTTTTGATTGATTTATTCGTTGATTTATTGATGTATTTATCATTTATTATTGATGGTGGCTCTTTATTTGTAAAACTGAAGTGTTTAACATTTGTAAATTTCCCTTTTAAACCCTCCCCCCCTCCCCACCATTCCCTACGCCTGATTTGTAACCTACGCCTGATTTTCTAAAGTGTAGACAAGGTTTTTTCGAGCATACAAAAATCTTCACTTACACCATTCTAAGTTAGTTTGGAGTAAGTTTTCACTGACAAAACTTTGAAAACAGGCGTAAGTGGCCGGACACGCCCCCTTTTGTAAAGAAAATTCTGTTCCAAAGTGAAACTGTTCTAACTGACTAGAACTGGAGCAAACTAAATGACGAGAATTCCAATTTCTAAGATACTCCGTTCTACACCAGTTGCTCCTAAAAATCAGGAGCAAATCATGTGGAAACTTGGGGCCACAATCTTTACAATGATGCTTCTGCATAAGATAATACTTTTGAAACTAAAAGCAAGTTTACAAAAAAACATTGGAGACGTAACACGGTTGGGTTGAAATTCAGTAACGCCCCGTTTGGGGACGGTAACCAAGGCGAGGTGGGACTTCCTGAGCCCGACAAGAAAGTCCCGCCTCGGCCACGAAATTGGAGTTACCGCCCGCCCCCGAGAGGAAGTGAAGCACAATGTCGGACGCTCAGATTCCTCTCAGGGCTGGCCCGGGGCGGTAAGCATGCGGATTTTCCAGCATTACACGATGCGCCACGTAGCATTGGTGTAATCAAAGGACCCTCCCATTCCGTTAAAGGGGAGGGCATGCTGCGAGCTCTGCAGTACGGCGAGGGACCACCACTATACCATTGGGGAGTGGGCTGCCGTGGCTGCAGCCCGGCACAGAGGCGGCACAGGTGTCGGGCTGCACCATTATGGCACGGACCCCGCGAAGTCGTCAACAAAAGGCCCGACCGGTAAGTCGTCAATTTCAACAAAATGGTGGCACGCATCTCCCCTTTACTTTTCATCCTGCAAGCGGAATGCGGCCCGGTTCGTGACCTGCGAGAGGCATGAACATCACCTGCGACGGCCTCACGGCGCTACCCAATTTCTGCTCCGGGGTGAAAACGGGTCGCTGCGTACCACGATGACATCATCATCACGGCGCAGCGGCCTGGGACGCTGCCAGTGTGCATCTCCGCTAACTCTCACGCAATTTCGTCAATAATTCCAAGCCACCATGGAGCTTATGCAAGAGAAGTTAGGATTCGTAAATTTAGTTCTTTGAGAATCGAACAGAATTGGTGGAGGCTATAGAAAGCAGAAGTAGTAAATTTAAGAAATTGGATAAATAATGAGACACAAAATGTAATTAAAACATTAATAGAATGCAGATACCACCAAGTTGTACATTAAAGCTGGCTTAACTACAGAATTTAAGCAAATAAATCACACATCAAAATTAACAATGAGCACAGTGCAGAACCTGCGATGAAAGTAGCAAATCAAATTACAAAATAAAACCCACCCAACTTCTATCCATGTACAATCTCCCCCAGGAGATTAAATAGGCTGGGTAGAGCCCAAGATGGGGTCAGGTTCTCCACAAATACATCCTGGTCCTGAAAACTGGTGCGGTAAGTGTTAAGTCCTGACTCTAATGTACTGACTTACACGAGACACATGCTGAAGTCAAGGTCACTCTGGACCTGCACCTTTAATTCCAGCTTTCCAGTGCTGCACTTGCCTGAGATCTCCCTTTACATACCTCAGTGGGACAGGTATGGAGTGTCTCCTGCAAGTGCACCCCTGGTGGTAAGGTATGCTTATTGTTACAGATCATATCCAGTTACAGTCATGCATAGCATGGTAAGATATAGTTATATACAGTAATGTGAGATACATGACATCACCCTCCCCCAATGTCTATAGATTCAGTCTCTCAGGTGGTCTGCGCTTTCGCGTGGAGCGTCTTAGTTGTGGTTCAGTTGTTGGCCTTGGTGCCTGTTTTTCGTTCGGTGTGATTGCTGGTATCTCGCCTGGGCTGTCTGTTGAGACTGCCCTTTCCTCAGGTTGTTCCACTTGTCTGTCCACCAGGTGTGGTGTGAGTTCCACACTGTAGTCTGCCTCTGGTTCTTCAGCGTTATCAGTGAATCTACTTTTTACTTGGTTTCCGGCAGGTTTGGCCATTGTCCATTTGGACAACCAGTAGCCTGTTTCCCTCTTTGTCTGTTACTGTCCCTGCAAGCCATTTGGGACCCCTGCCATAGTTTAGCACAAACACTTTGTCCCCTATCTCATTCCAGCTCCCCCTCGAATTTCGCTCATGGTACTCAGTTAGCTTTTGACGCTTAGCCTCAACAATTTCATGCATGTCTGGGAGGATTAACGAGAGCCTGGTCTTTAAGGTTCGTTTCATCAATAGTTGCGCGGGGGGACCCCCAGTCAACGAATGTGGACGAGATCTGTATGCCAGCAGCAGTCACGACAGGCGGCTCTGCAGCGTGGGACCTTGGATTCTGAGCATGCCTTGGATTCTGAGCATGCCTTGCTCTGTCTGGCCATTGGAGGCCAGCTTGAAAGGTGCCGTCTTAACGTGATTAATACCGTGGT
The DNA here is from genome assembly GCF_044704955.1 of Pristiophorus japonicus. Taxonomy (NCBI): domain Eukaryota; kingdom Metazoa; phylum Chordata; class Chondrichthyes; family Pristiophoridae; genus Pristiophorus; species Pristiophorus japonicus. Next base: position 53,281,458 of record NC_091981.1, on the reverse strand, counting down.
CAGCTATAAAATCGTGAAATTCTGCGCTGGTGAAGCACGGACCATTATCACTGACCAATATGTCGGGAATGCCGTGCGTTGCAAACATGGTTCTAAGGCTCTCTACAGTGGTGGAAGTGGTGCTCGAGTTTAAAATAGTGCACTCGATCCATTTTGAAAATGCATCAACGACTACGAGAAACATTTTGCCCATGAATGGGCCCGCATAGTCTACATGCACCCGCGACAACGGTTTGGTGGACCAGGGACAGGGGCTTAGGGGGCCTCCATGGGGGCATTACCAAGTTGGGCACAAATGATGCATCGACGGATGCAAATCTCCAAGTCCACGTCAATGCCAGGCCACCAGACATGAGATCTGGCTATGGCCTTCCTAAGGACGATCCCCGGGTGCTCGCGATGGAGCTCCCGGACAAACACCTCTCTGCCTCGTAAGGGCATAATTACTCGGCTGCCCCACATCAGGCAGTCTGCCTGTAGTGAGAGTTCATGCATGTGCCTATGGAAGGGTTTGACCTCCTCGGGGCAGGCATCGCGAGCCTCTGCCCAGTCACCGGTTAAAACACATCTTTTGACTAGAGATAACGTGGGGTCGCTGGTCGTCCAGGCTCTGATTTGGCGAGCCGTCATGGGCGAACCTGTAGATTCAAAGGCATTGATTGCCATTACCATCTCACAGTCCTGTTCGTCGGACCCTTCTGTGGTCGCCAGGGGTAGCCTGCTAAGCGCGTCGGTACGGTTGTCTGTGCCTGGTCTGTGCCTTATCGTGCAGTCGTAAGCCGCCAGCATGAGTGCCCACCGCTGAATGCGCGGTGTGGCGTTGCCGTTGATTGCCTTGCACTCGGATAGTAGGGACGCGAGGGGTTTGTGGTCGCTTTCTATCGCAAACTTGGCCCTGAAAAGGTATTGGTGCATCTTTTTGACACCGTACTTGCACGCGAGCGCCTCCTTCTCAACCATACCGTACCCGCGCTCCGCCCGCGAAAGTGACCTGGAGGCATAAGCAACGGGCTGCAATTTACCCGCATCACTGACATGCTATAAAACGCACCCAACCACATACGCTGACGCATCACACGTAAGGACTAACTTTTTACCTGGGTCAAAAAAGGCTAAAACACTCTTGGTACATAGAAGGTTGCGTGCCTTATTGAAGGCGCGTTCTTGGGCGTCCCCCAAAACCAATCACACCCCTTTCTGAGTAGCACGTGGAGAGGCTTCAGCAGCGTGCTCAAGTTCTGCATAAAGTTCCCAAAGTAATTGAGTAGCCCGAGAAAAGCGCGCAGTTCCGACACATTCCGGGGCCTTGGTGCCAGGCGAATCACTTTGGTTTTTGATTCGGTTGGGCGGATTCTATCAGCGGCAATCCTTCTGCCCAAAAATTCAACCTCAGGCGCAAGAAGCAGACACTTGGATTTCTTAACTCTTTGGCCTACCCGATCCAATCGACTTAGTACTTCCTCAAGATTACGGAGATGAGAGTCGGTGTCTCTGCCAGTGATGAGAATGTCATCTTGAAACACAACCGTCCCCTGGATGGACTTGAGCAGACTCTCCATGTTGCGCTGAAATATAGCAGCTACCGACCCGATGCTGAATGGGCATCGATTGTACACAAAAAGGCCTCGATGTGTGTTGATGGTGGTGAGTAGCTTAGACTCTTTGGTCAGTTCTTGCGTCATATACGCAGATGTGAGGTCAAGTTTCGAGAAAAGTTTTCCTCCAGCCAACGTGGCAAATAGATCCTTCGCTCTGGGCAGTGGGTATTGGTCCTGTAGGGAGACTCTGTTTATGGTAGACTTGTAATCCCCACAGATTCGCACGGATCCATCAGGCTTCATGACGGGCGATGGGGCTTGAATTCCACGGGAGAAATTATGCCTTCCCGCAGAAGCCGGTCCAGTTCGTTTTCAATCTTTTCCCTCATCACATAAGGCACAGCTCTAGCCTTGTGATGGACCGGTCTGGCATTGTGTGTGATGTAGATTCTAACTTTAGTCCCTTTGAAGGTGCTCACACCTGGCTGAAAGAGATGTTCAAAACGGCTTAGAACTGTTGAGCAGGAGTTCCGTTCCTCTGACGACATGGCGTGAACATCATCCCATTTCCAATTAAGTTCTGCTTGCCAGCTTCTCCCCAACAGGGCTGGGAGATCCCCAGGGACAATCCACAGGGAAAGTCGGTTCACCATCCCTTTGTGTGTGACTGAGAGCATGGCGCTGTCAAGGACTGGGACGATTTCTTTAGTATAGGTCCTTAGTTTGGTGTTGATCTTTATGAGTTTTGGTCTGTTGCTTTTGTGCGGCCACAGCTGTTCAAATTGTTGAACGCTCATGAGAGATTGACTGGCCCCCGTGTCCAGTTCCATGTTGTCGGGTATCCCGTTGAGTAGAACCCTCATCATAATTGGAGGAGTCTTGGTGTAAGAACAGTGGACATTGATCGTGTTAACCCGCTGTACCTCGGCATCCCATGCACTGTTCCAACCGTCTTCTGGTCTGCTTTCCGACCCTTCTGATTCATACACCAGCCGAGCTGCTGTTTTTCTGCACATGCGAGCCAGATGCCCTGTGTAGTTGCAGTTTCTGCAAACGGCATGCTGAAATCGACACACCCTGGTTGAGTGCCTTCCCCCACATCTCCAACACAGACCGTTTCCATTGTTTCCGAAGGATGAGCTGCGTCTGGCTGATTTCCCTTGAGCTTCTCTCAATCTGTTGTTGATTGCTCACATTGTGGGTTGATGAGGTGTGATCGGCCGTTCATGTGGCCCTCGATTTTGATGGCTTCTGGCGCCACTGTCTGCTGTTGAAGGCCTGCTCTCCTGCCTTTGTCTGTGTGAGGGGGTAGCGGTTTGTTTCACAATGTCAACCCCTTATTCCGATGCCTCGTTGGTTGTCGTACCCGAAGTATAGATCAGCCTCGTTTCTTCTTCGCCTGCCAAGAACGTCTGTGCAACCAGTGCTGCTGCCTCTAGTCAAGTTCTTAGTCTCTATAAGCTTTCGGAATATGCCTGCGTGTCTATTCCTTCAATAAAAAAGTCTCTCAGTATTTCTCTCCTTAGTTCATCAGAGAACTCACATGAACTAGCCAGCCTCCGAAGTTCCGCCACGAAGTCGGGTATGCTTTGGCCCACACAGTGTTTGTAGTTGTAGAACCTGTGTCTGGCCATGTGTAGGCTGCTCGCTGGCTTCAGGTGGTCTCTCACCAGTGTGCTCAACTCCTGAAACGACTTGCTTGCTGGTTTCTCGGGTGCCAGCAGGTGTGTCATTAAAGCGTATGTTTTCGAGCCACAGCTGGTCAAGAGATGGGCTCTTCTCTTGTCTTCCTTATCGTCGCCCAGCCAGTCTTTAGTCACAAAGCTTTGCTGGAGCCTTTCTATAAAGTCATCCCAATTGTCTCCAGCATTATATTTCTCATCTGAGCTGTTGGTAGCCATTCTGTGATCCCGTAACTCGTCGCCACTGTTAAATCCTGACTCTAATGTACTGACTTATATGAGACACATGCTGAAGTCAAGGTCACTCAGGACCTGCGCCTTTAGTTCCAGCTCTCCAGTGCTGCACTTGCCTGAGATCTCCCTTTATATACCTCAGTGGGACAGGTATGGAGTGTCTCCTGCAAGTGCACCCCTGGTGGTAAGGTATGCTTATTGTTACAGGTCATATCCAGTTACAGTCATGTATAGCATGGTAAGATACAGTTATATACAATAATGTGAGATACATGACAGTAAGAAATATTGTTTCTCTTCAATGTGCATCATTCACTTTATGGCTATTTGTAGGATGTTGCTGGCACAGAATAGCAGATGTCATTGAACTGCAAAGAAAGTAATTAATTATGTGTGTTACAAAATTCAGGTCTTCACTGAATATTATCTCGGATTCAATGTCATCCACCATTTCCATGTGGACCCCCGTCCCCTTTGATTTGAAGAGTAGCTTTACCACCCAAATATCTAGAGCTCAAGGAGGAGTCAATAGTCAAGTTCCTGGTCTCCTCTTTCACTTTGAAGTCTGTATGAACTTGGGAGTGAGAAATGCTGGGAAGTAGGCAGAGGGGGAGAATGCTCTTCCTAGAGCTAGGGGCAAGTAGCTTCAGGGATCTGCTGGTCTGAAAAGTGAACGTAGCCCGTTATCAGGGGTAGCATGGTGTGATTTATTGGGCCACAATTAGCTAACAAAACAACGGTGAGTTTAATGCGCACGCCTTTATTCCTTTATTAATGTGCAAATTGTCCAGCAATTTGTAGCAAGAAAAAGATACGTCATGAGTTGCAATCACCACAAATTGCAGGTCGATTTGCACGCTCTGCCATTAGCGTTGCAAAAATGGCAGCTTGCCTTCAACCTCCCTGTGAGTCTCAAAAAATTGCTGCATTTATGCATAAATTAGCAATTAAAGCCACCACAGAAAGTTAAGGCTTGTACTTAACAGCATAAGTACCCTTTTGATATTCCTGCAATGCCACTCAACCTCTTGGAACCAAAATTGGAAGTATTGAAACTGTCGAGTCTTATTCCTGCAGGTAATTAACAAATCTCCAAGAACAATTAAACTTCAAATTTATTTATTTTTTTCCTTTCTATCTTTTTTTTCTCGATCACTTAATTCAATCGTTCCCTCTCTTCATTTCTCTTTCTGTACCTAAAGACTCTAATTCATACTATTTCCTTCTCCGTCGTTCCTGTTTTATTCTCACTGATTAAGGAGATACACTGTTGGTCCCATCATTTACCAAGGTCCAAGATGTCCTGTTGCCCTCGCCACGCCGCTATCAGCTCGCACTTGCAACACAAAAAATTTGGATCTGAAGGAAGGGCGAGGAAAATAGTCTAACTAACTGGGCATGCCGTGAGATGCCACTCCAGCAAATTCTGATGTTAAAAGAAGAAAAATAAATCAGATTTAACTTCACTAAAAACTGTTTGTTCATATATTAAGTGTAAAATAAACCAGCTTGTTGGTTTACTATTGCTCTCCTCTCACTGGACATATAAATTTATTGAACAAAAAGAGGTATCAGAGTACACGGGAACAACAGCGAGATTACAATATCCAGTACACGCAACAGGAGGTCATACTGTTGTGACCCCAGGTAATAATTCGATAACCATATAATTCGATATTGGGCAGTAAAGGTAAACTCCTGATTACAGGGGACATAGGATCTGCTTATAAAAAGAGTATTCAGTGACACTAAAACCAACAAAATAGTACAAGGCCAAAATTTGTAACAAGCAATTAAAATTACATAGAAATGCCAACATTACTGATTGCACAAACTAGACAATGTACATATCCACAACAGACATACTGGGCAGGATTTAACTTGGAAGCAGATGGCGGGGGCGGGGGTGGAGGCGGGCGGGGAAAGAGGGGAGGCGGCTGGTTTGCAGCTGGGAGAACGGGTTTCCCTCAGGCTCTGCTGAATTTATCAAAAGGGCCTGATGAACAATTTTTTTTCTCTGTTCCCTCCTGCAGTCAGCCACATTGAGAGGCTGGCTAACTATTGGGCGGGCAGGCCTTCGGCACCAGGTCGCAGCCGGGGAGCAGAGAGGAGAGCGCATTTGGTGGCTGGGATGAGGGGGAGGGGATCGGAGATCGGAGGCCTTGGGCTGCATTGTTTGGCTTTTTGCGTTTTCACCCATTTCCAGGCGCAATTCGCGGCGGAGTCAATAATTGAACGCCGGGTTAGTGTTGGTGCCAGAGCTCGCAACTTTTGCCAAATGTAAGTTCACGAGGAGCGTGAGCACGAACTCTGGTGCTGCACCACACAGAGTTAGTGCTAACGCTCCTCGTGAATTTTCTTTGTTCTCATGCTGTTGGTGTCTCTCAGCACTCTGTGGATTGCCTCCTAAAATACAAGACACATAGGTAGGCTTAGTTTGGCACCCAATTTGCCATGAATGATCTTTACACATTATTAAGATTGCTTTCTGAGCTCTCATAAGATTGCTCCCCACTTCGATGTCCTCCTGATGAACCATGTGCAACTTCCAAAGCCATTAAACAGAGGACTGTATTACATTTAGACAGTATGGTATAAGTGCTTTGGTGGCCATCTGTGCCACAAGAGCAGATGGATTGTCTTGTAACCATTCCCATTTTCATCTTTGCAGGCCAAGAAGTCACGTAATTGCCGTGAGCAGGTGTGGACAGGCGGCGGTCCGCCTCAGACCCTGCCACTCACCGACATCAAGGAGAGAGTGGCAGGCCTCATTGGCGTCACAGGTTGGGCAGCTGAACCCCGCTCGGATACTGAGGGCAAGTCCTTCAGACTCCTGGGCTGGGTTGGGGCACTGTCATGCAGTGCCTCTGGACTGGGGTTGAGACAATGTCCTGCACACTCCCTGGGATAGGTTGGGGCAATGTCCTGAAGTAAGCCTGTGCTATGCGAGCTTCCTCATGTCACCCTGCCCCTCCCCTGCTGCTAGCCACATGTCTGTTGCTTTCTACTTCCAGATGACCAGTCACAGGCGCAGCATCCCTCAACGGACCACTCCACATCAGGCCATCGTCTGGAGGAGGAGGAGGAAGAGGAGGAAACGGATGAGCCGACTCCTGCGCAGCATCATTCCACCTCTGTTCCACCAGCGGCAACCAGCTCCTCGGAGAACGATGCGACGTTCTCGGGGTTCGAGGAATCCGAGGCTCCTGGGACCAGTGGCGTGCAGCAGCGCAGTGTTGAGGTTGAATCCCGCATGCCATCTCCCCAGAGGGTGAGTCGGCAAAGTCGGTCTACTGACAGACAGGCAGACATGGAACTGGACGTGGTATGAATGTCCAGGTCAGCCATCAGCTCCTTGATGTCTTGGGTAGGATTCCGGCGAGCATCGACAGTCTGAAAGCAACCATTACAGAGGTAGGTTCACAGATTTTCAGTTCAAGCCGCGATACCTGCGAGGCCATTAATGTCCACAAGAGGCTGGTGGCCTCCAGCACTAACAGTGGAGTCCCAGAGAGTGTGGGGCATCACAGGCACAAGCTCTGCTTCAACTTGGGCAGGTGATGAAGTCCATGCCCGCCACCTGTGTTCTTCACTGTCACACCTAAACCACCTGTGACTGGCGATGCCGATGAAGAGGCTAGCCAGTCAGAAGCCGGGCCTTTTACGCCATGAGCTCTTTCAGTCCGACCCCAGACAACATCGCCATGGTCTCTTCCCCCAACACAGCAGGGCTCTGGCAGCTTTGCTACACGCCATCATGATGCCATTTTGGGTAGGAGCAGCAGGCAAGGGAGGGTGGCAAGGGGAAGGGGGGGGGCAAAAGACCATGGGAAAAAATAGTGGGGCAGGATTGCTGCATTATGTTGTTGATACTGGATGCATTGTATGTTTTATGTTACAGTATTATGTTACAGATTATGTTAAAGTTTCACACTGGATTATGTTGTTAATGTTGTTGAATGATCACACTGCTGGATGCAGCCTATTTTACTTTAGAACACAATATAGGTTACAAAATTTACAATGTTACAATGTTTAATACATTTGTTGTTCACTTTAACCATTCCTGTGCTGCTTTAATATGTAATTCTAACAAACACCATTTATTGCTTGTAATTGCTCTTTATATTGCACATTTTACGTTTTGGAGCGTGGGCAGGAACTTCGGCAGGACCCAGGTACAGAGGAGTGGGAAGGTCGGGGTGGATGAGTGGCGAGTGTTTGTGGCGAGATGCAGTGAATGTTTATGGTGGAGGAGCGGCGCGAGATCGTGGCGGAAGTGCGACAGATGAGGGTACAGGGCCCAGAAGAGCCGAGGGCCCAGGGGCAGCACGGGCCAGCCCACGCTGCGATATGTGCGCGCGCTAGGTCTCCAGTCGTCTTGGGTAATCCTTGCCACTGGACCAAGACCGAGCTCTGTCGAGCCCGTGTGGTGGCTGGTGTGCAACGGTCACCACACGTTAAAAAAATTCACGCACCGGCATCTTCCACCCCCTCAATTGGAGTTCAGGACTGGAACATCGGGTCCTTCATCAAAACACCTGTGAACTCGTGGAAGCAAGTCATCCTTGTTCGAGGGACCGTCTATGAGGAGTGTTTTATTTGCAGGGGGGATAGTCAACATGGTGGGACATAGTGGCCAGGCAATGATCAAACTCTTCAAGCAAAGCATTCAATTATGAGCTGCCAACGTAAGGCTTTTGCAGCGGCGAAATCTCCACGAGGCCTCCTCTGTGGTAGTGGTGGTGGTGGCATGGGTTCCTCACCAGGCTCCTCTTCCTCCTCCTCCCCCCCATCCCCGCCTTTCTCCTGAGGTGGTTCTGCAATCCCCATTGGCAATTCCTGTCTCCTAATGCTGTCTAAATTGTGTAGTATGCAGCATACCATAATGAACTGAGACACCTGCTGTGGGGAGTATTGTAGGCTGCCTCCAGAGTGGTCCGTGCATCGGAAGTACTGCTTGAGCACTCCAATTGTCTCTTCGACGATGTTGTGTGTGGCTGCATGACTCTCATTATAGCGATGCTTGGCTTCTGTCTGAGGGCTCCAGAGGGGGGTCATGAGCCAGGTGGCGAGGCTGTAACCTTTGTCCCCGAGCATCCAGCTCCGGCCTTGTGGTTGACACTTGAACATGCTTGAGACACTGCTCTCACGCAAGATGAAAGCATCATGAGTGGTCCCTGGATATCGGGCATTGACTGCCATGATGCACCGAGTATGGTCGCATGGAATGGAATCCCTTTGGGTTTCGGAAAACCTCTGGATTCTCTAAAGGTGCTCGCAGGGCGATGTGTGTACAGTAAAGGGCACCCTGAACCTTGGGGAAGCCAGCAAAATGTCCAAAACCTACAGCCCTCTCATTTTGGGTGTCCCAGGTCATTGAGAACTTTATGAAGTCTATCCTGCGTGCGTACAGTCACCTGGTGAATGCAATAATGTGTAGCATGCTGCAAGATGGAGCATATGTCTCCTGCTGATGCCTGAAAGGAGCCGGAGGCATAGAAGGCAAGTGCCACAGACATCTTCACTTCGATGGGCAGTGCAGTCCTGTTGCCGCTCGTAGGCTGTAGGTCTGCCTGTAAGAGAAAGATTAGGAGGGCCGTTGGGATGTCTGATCGCAGGAGGTTTGGCTGGGCAGGGACACTGGATCCAGCAGGTAAGTGGAAAGGCACTTATCTCCTGCATCCAGCAGTCTTCAACTTCCTTTAGCTGCCGGCTTCCCCAAAACCCGGGAATAGGATATAGGATATAAGAAATAGGAGCAGGAGTAGACCACTTGGCCCCTCGAGCCTGCTCCGCCATTTAATATCCTGGCTGATCTGATCATGAATTCACCTCCACGTCCCTGCCTGCTCCCCATAACCCTTTATTCCCTTATCGCTCAAAAATATGTCTGTGTCCACCTTAAATATATTCAATGACTCAGCCTCCACAGCTCTCTGGGGCAGAGAATTCCATAGAGTTACAACTCTCAGAAGAAATTCCTCCATATCTCAGTTTTAAATGGGCGGCCCCTTATTCTGAGACCATGTCCCACTAGTTTTAGTTTCCCCGATGAGTGGAAATATCCTCTCTGCATCCACCTTGTCGAGCTCCCTCATTATCTTATATATTTCGATAAGATCACCTCTCATTCTTCTGAACTCCAATGAGTATAGGCCCAACCTACTCAAGCTATCTTCATAAGTCAACCCCCTCATCTCCGGAATCAACTTAGTGAACCTTCTCGAACAGCCTCCAATGCAACTATATTCTTCCTGTATGCAGTATTCCAGGAGGGGCCTCACCAATACCCTGTAGAGTTACCTTTATACTCTATCCCCCTTACAATAAAGGCCAACATTTCATTTGCCTTCCTGATTACTTGTTGTACCTGCATACTAACTTTTTGTGTTTCATGCGCAAGGACCCTCTGGTTCCTCTGTACAGCAGCACTTTGCAATTTTTCTTCATTTAAATTATAATTTGCTTTTCTATTTTTTCTGCCAAAGTGATAACCTCACATTTTCCCATGTTATACTTCATCTGCCAAATTTTTCCCCACTCACTTAACCTGTCTATATCCCTTTGCAGATTTTTTGTGTCCTCACAATTTCCTTTCCTACCCAGCTTTGTATCATCAGCAAACTTGGCTACATTACACTCGGTCCCTTCATCCAAATCATGAATATTGATTGTAAATAGTTGAGGACGCAGCACCGATCCCTGCGGCACCCCACTAGTTACTGTTTGCCAACCAGAAAATGACCCATTTATCCCGACTCTCTGTTTTCTGTTAGTTAACCAATCCTCTATCCATGCTAATATATTACCCCCAACCCCGTGAACTTTCATCTTGTGCAGTAACCTTTTATGTGGTACTTTATCGAATGCCTTCTGGAAATCCAAATACACCACATCCATTGGTTCCTCCTTATCCACCCTGCTCGTTACATCCTCAAAGAACTCCAGCAAATTTGTCAAAACATGATTTCCCTTCCATAAAACCATGCTGACTCTGTTTGATTGAATTATGCTTTTCCAAATGTCCGGCTGCTGCTTTCTTAATAATGGACTGCAGCATTTTCCCAATGACAGATGTTATGCTAACTGATCTATAGTTTCCTGCTTTTTGTCTGCCTCCTTTTTTAAATAGGGGCGTTACATTTATGGTTTTCCAATCAGCTGGGACTGCCCCAGAATCCAGGGAATTTTGGTAGATTACAACCAATGCATCCACTATCTCTGCAGCCACTTCTTTTATGACCCTAGGATGTAAGCCATCAGGTCCAGAATTAGTCCCAATATTTTACTGAGTACTACTTCATTACTGATAGTGATTGTATTAAGTTCCTCCCTCCCTATAGCCCCTTGATTATCCACTATTGGGATGTTTTTAGTGTCCTCTACCGTGAAGACCGATACAAAATATTTGTTCAGCTTCTCTGACATTTCCCTATTCTCCATTATTAATTCCCCAGTCTCATCCTCCCAGCTGCCCAGAGTTAAATTTAAAATGGAGATTCAAAATGAGGCATGCAGCCTCATTATAATATTTAAAGTGGCAACTCGCCTCCTGGGAGTGGCTTGGCCGCCCGCATCCCGTCCCACCTCCATTAAAACCGAAAGTGGGCGGGTTGGAGGCGGGATTCAGATTTTTACCAGTTCAACCTCCCATCTGACCCAAACCCGTCCGTATTTTGTAGTTAAAATTCCCCCCACTGAATGAATACAATTAGTGGCCATTGACACTGCAACATTAGCACTCTAACATCTCACAACATATGGATACTCAGAATCATAAATATTTACGGCATGGAAGGTGGTGTTTTACCCAATCGTGTTTATGCCAGCCAAAAAAGAGCTATCCAGCCTGACACCACTTTCCAGCTCTAGGTCTGTAGCCTTGTAGGTTACAGCTCTTCAAGTGCAAATCCAAGTACTTTTTAAATGCAATGAGAGTTTCTGCCTCTACCACCCTTTCAGGCAGTGAGTTTCAGACCCCCACCACCCTCTAAATCAAAAAGGTTCTCAACACCCCTCTAATCCTTCTACCAATTACTTTAAATCTATGCCCCTGGTTATTGACCTCTCTGCTAAGGGAAAAATATCTTTCCTATCCACTCTACCTAGGCCCCTCATAATTTTATACACCTCAATTAAATCTCCCCTCAGCCTCCTCTGTTCCAAAGAAAACAACACAGCCTATCCAATCTTTCCTCATAGTTAAAATTCTCCAGTTCTGGCAACATCGTCGTAAATATTCTCTGTACCCTCTCTAGTGCAATCACATCTTTCCTGTAATGTGGTGGCTAGAATTGTATGCAGTACTCGAGCTGTGGCCTAACTAGTGCTTTATATATTCAAGCATAACCTCCCTGCTTTTATATTCAATGCCTCAGCTAATAAAGGAAAGTATCCCATATGCCTTCTTAATCACCTTATCTACCTGTTCTGTTACCTTCAAGGATCTGTGGACGTGCACTCCAAGGTCCATCTGTTCCTCTACACCCCTCAGTGACATATCATTTATTGTGCATTCCTTTGCCTTGTTAGCCCTCCCTAAATGCATTACCTCACACTTCTCCGGATTGAATTTCCATTTTCTGCCAACCTGATATCTTCCTGCAGTTTTCAGCTTTCTTCCTCACCATCAACCATATGACGGACATGATTTTTAAAGCGCGACAGCTGCAGGAAAAATGCAGAGAACAACACCAGCCTTGATACATGGCCTTCTTCGACCTTATAAAGGCCTTTGACACTGTCAACCGCGAGGGTCTATGGAGCGTCCTCCTCTGTTTCGGATGCCCCAAAAGTTAGTCACCATACTCCGCGTGCTCCACGATGACATGCAGGCCGTGATCCTTACCAACGGATCCATTACAGACCCAATCCACATCCGGACCGGGGTCAAACAGGGCTGCGTCATCGCCCCAATCCTCTTCTCAATCTTCCTCGCTGCCATGTTCCACCTCACAGTCAACAAGCTTCCCGCTGGAGTGGAACTAAACTACAGAACCAGTGGGAACCTGTTCAAATCTTCGTCGTCTTAAGGCCAGGTCCAAAACCACCCCAACCTCTGTTGTCAAGCTACAGTACGTGGACGACGCCTGCGTCTGCGCACATACAGAGGCTAAACTCCAAGTCATAGTCAACGTATCTACTGAGACGTATGAAAGCATGGGCCTTATGTGAAACATCCGTAAGACAAAGGTCCTCCACCAGCCTGTCCTCGTCGCACAGCATTGTCCCCCAGTCACCAAGATCCACGGCACGGCCCTGGACAACGTGGACCATTTTCCATACCTCAGGGTCCTCTTATGAACAAGAGCAGACATTGATGATGAGATTCAACACCGCCTCCAGTGCACCAGTGCAGCCTTCAACCACCTGAAGAAGAGGGTGTTTGAAGACCAGGCCCTCAAATCAAATAATTATCTGTATATTAAATGACCACTGCACCATTTTTATAGAATGCTAACAATATTTTTTATACCACCAAGCTCATGGTCTACAGGGCTATAGTAATACCTGCCCTCCTGTATGGCTCAGAGACACTGACCATGTACAGTAGACACCTCAAGTCGCTGGAGAAATACCACCAATAATGTCTCCGCAAGATCCTACAAATCCCCTGGGAGGACAGACGCACCAACATTAGCGTCCTCGACCAGGCCAACATCCCCAGCACTGAAGTACTGACCCACACTTGATCAGCTCCGCTGGGCAGGCCACATTGTTCGCATGCCAGACACAAGACTCCCAAAGCAAGCGCTCTACTCGGAACTCCTTCAAGGCAAATGAGTCAAAGGTGGGCAGAGGAAACGTTTCAAGGACACCAAAGCCTCCCTGAAAAAGTGCAACATTCCCACTGACACCTGGGAGTCCCTGGCCAAAGACCGCCCTCAGTGGGGGAAGTGCATCCGGTAGGGCGCTGAGCACCTCGAGTCTCATCGCCGAGAGCATGCAGAAATCAAACGCAGGCAGCGGAAAGAGCATGTGGCAAACCTGTCCCACCCACCCTTTCCCTCAACGACTATCTGTCCCACCTGTGACAGGGACTGTTGTTCTTGTATTGGACTGTTCAGCCACCTAAGGACTCATTTTAAGAGTGGAAGCAAGTCTTCCTCAATTCCGAGTGACTGCCTATGATGATGACAACCACATAACCAATTTTTGTAGTATCTGCAAACTTCTCAACCCGCCCCCCTACATTGAAGTTTAAATCATTGATATATATCACAAAAAGCAAGAGCCCTGTGAGACCCCACTGAAAACAGCCTTCCAGTCTCAAAAACACCCATTACCCTTTACTTCCTGCCACTGAGCTAATTTTGAAAGAAAAGAAAGACCGGCATTCATATAGCGCCTTTCAAAACTACTGGACGTCCCAAAGCGCTTTACAGCCAATTAAATACTTTTTTGAAGTGTCGTCACTGTTGGAATGCAGGAAAATTTTTGATCCAACCTTTGCAGCCTTTCCTAATCATTGCGGCCTTGATGTAAAAGGTTTCAGCCATGAATTCATCCTGGGTACTACTAGAAACGGGGCTTTAACTTCACAGGTTGCCAGATTATGCATCCAACAGTTGACCTCTCCATGACCCCCAAAACCGATGGTTATATTAATTTCTACCCATCAGATTTGACATAGATTGAGTGTTTCAAAAAGTTAAAGACAAACATGAAATACATTTTTTTTAAATTTAATAAGCCAAGAAAGATAGCTCAATTTTACCTCAAATACCCAGTCAGAGCAAAGCAAACCTGGCAGCTTAGAAAGACTGCTAAGAACTATGCACACTGACATTACGAAATACATCTCTCACTATAATTTTCACTACATCTAACCCAATTGAATCAGTGCATATTTTTCTAGAAACAGACCATTCTTTAGTGCAACGAAAAAATAATTAGCAAATGAAATCAAACAAAATCAATCTGTCTATGAAGATTGCATAGATCTGTCTAGATGGAGATCACTAATGAACCTGGATAGTCATTAGTGTTCTAAGGTGCTGTATACAGAACACAAAGGTAGCTGTTGCATTCATTCTAATTAACCCTCAAGCTGATACTAAGGATGTACTGACAAGCAACGTTACTGAGATCTTCAGTCATGTGCAGCAAGTGACACTTGGGAGTACACACAAGCAGGATTAGCGATTAACAAATGCTGGAGCCTACTAGGCATTGGAGAAATTTAAGAGCTGGCGTAGCTGAGATCCACAACTGTTCTATGTTGCATCACAGTAGCATGCATTAAGAGATTTCTTCAGCACAATGCAATGCCAAGGAACATAGGAATTGCTAGACAAAAAAGACCAAGATCCATTTAGTTGGCCATCTATCATTCTGGTAGTCGCATAGCACAATGACAATGGAGTTGTTGACTAATCATAGCAATCAATCTCGATCAATTAGTCTAAACGATCCTAAAAATGACACGAAGAAAACCCCAGTGGTGGAGAGCTGTGGGAACCATAGGTCCGAAGTCACCTGTTCCTCCCAAGCATGCTACATTTACCACGTCATGTCTCAAATTTCTCATATACAGCATCCCAAAATATTATTGTCCAGTGACAGAAGAAATTTAACAAGAGTGTGCAAAATGGATAAGCATTTGAAGCCATGTAAAGCAAACAGAATATTCATATAATGCATTACTGTAGAATGGAAAGAGCAGTTTGCATTGCCCATTCAGGATCAGAAATTTAATCCATCTACCACATAATAATTTGGAGGTTTTGCCGAAGCCCTGCATGCCTGTAAAACACGCAACTGACTAGAACATTAGCAGAAATCAATCAGTATAATCAGTGAGCAGAGACAACCAGCAGCCGGGCCAGACCAAGTCAGAACAGGATTTTTTAAGACAGAAGTGCCTCTCAGTACCCCGTAGTTCCTTTATGAAAAGCTATAGAGATTGTTATTCTTTGCAAGTTTGTTTTGTTTTAAAGTTTTTCAGATAAGCATGTTTGGAGTTTTACTTGCCCCTCCCCATCTCTTTAACCTCCGGCAACCCGACAACCTTCCATGATCTCTGCGCTTCTCTAGTTCTAGTCTCTTGTGTATCTTCAATTTTCATTGCTCCACCATTGCCGACCGTGCTTTCAGCTGCCTTGGCATTAAGCTCTGGAATTTGCTCCGCATGCCTCTGCCTCTTTACCTCTCCTCGTTTGAGTCGCTCCTTCAAACCTACCTTTTGGTCACCTATTCTAACATCTCTGCATGTGACTCGGTGTCACATTTTGTCTGATAATGTTCTTGTGAAGCGCACTGGGAGATTTACTACGTTAAAGGCTCTATGTAAATACAGGTTGTTGTTGTTTATTGTAACCGAACACATGATAATGCAAGTAACTGAACATTGTCACAACTGAACTCAGCCATTATATTTCTATCACTAGGGTAAGAGTCTGTTCATGAAGAGTAGGAGTGGGATTGTTGAAAAAAATCCTGCTCCAGACATAATTTCAGTACATCTATTCCATGTAACCTGTCGAAATGATTTTCTTTTTTTTTTTTTACAGAGTCACAAAGGAGGCTGTAAGTTGAGATGACTGCAGAAAAAGAACTTCAAAACTGTTACCATAGCCTGGGGAGGGCCCTGCTGGATAAATACCAATTTTACAATGGTATGCATGTAACATTAGAGCTGCCTTTTTGCCTCTTAAACATAGATTTATGTGATCAATTAAACATTGATGTTAAAGGGGAACTATTTCTGTTAAAAGACAATCCTGAGCATTTATAACTGAAGTCGGCAAAATGGATGTAACAAACAAATGCTGTTCAATTGATTCACAACTGAAATCTCTTAAATAAATAGGAATGCTTTGAGACATAACTGTATCTTGCAAACAATGGGTTCACGAAAGTGGCTAACTTAACTATTCCAACCAGACATCAGTGAATTACTTTTTGAGTCACAAAACAAATCAGTGAATGCCCTTCTGCAATTCAATGGGTACTGAAGCGAAGAAATGATGCTTCCCGCTGGTCTACAATCTTCATGCAGATGGATTATGAGTACTCACTGCTCTTGCCGTCAGCGTGATCAGGATTGCAGTCAAGAAAGTGAAGTAATAGCCAGGGTACACTCCATGCCACAAGGCTGAAAGGATAAATGTTAGAGCTGTGGGAAAGTAGGGGGCCCGATCGTAGCAGACACTGAGAAAAACAGAAAGGGACAACGTTAAGGGTGAGAAAATTAGACTTTTGCACTGCACTACTTCCAATCACACTTCACTAATATAGGCTCAGTCATTTCTTCTTCTGATTGCCAATAGACAAAGATATTTGAATACATGATTAAGTTCATCTAAAATAGTATCTATAACAGATAAAGGTGTATACTGCCAATCTGGAAGCCATTAATTTAGGTACATAATTAATCAGAATTTAAAAAAAATTTGTTCTGGGATGTGAGCGTCATTGGCAAAACCAGCATTTACTGCCCTTCCCTAATTGCCCTTGAGAAGATAGTGGTGATCCGCCTTCTTGAACCGCTGCAGTCCTTGTGTTGAAGGTACTCCCACATTGCTGTTAGGGATGGAGCTCCAGGATTTTGATCCAACAACGATGAAGGAACGGCGATATATTTCCAAATCAGGATGGTGTGTAACTTATAGGGGAACTTGTATGTGATGGTGCTCCCAAGCGTCTGCTGCCCTTGTCCTTCAAGGTGGTAGAGGTCACGGGTTTGGGAGATGCTGCCAAAGAAGCCTTGGCGAGTTGCTATAGTGCATCTTGTAAATGGTACACACTGCAGTCAAGGTGCGCTGGTGGTGGAGGGAGTGAATATTGAAGGTGGTGGATGGGGTGCCAATCAAGCAAGCTGCTTTGTCCTGGATAGTGTCAAGCTTCTTGAGTGTTGATGGAGCTGCACTCATCCAGGCAAGTAGAGATTATTCCATCACACTCCTGACCTGTGCCTTGTGGATGGTGTAAAAGCTTTGGGGAGTCAGGAGGTGAGACACTCACCGCAGAATACCCAGCCTCTGACCTGCTCTTGTTGCCATGGTATTTATGTGGCTAGTCCAGTTAAGTTTCTGGTCAATGTTGACCCCCAGGATGTTAATGGTGGGGGATTCGGCGATAGTAATGTTGTTGAATATCAAGGGGAGATGGTCATTCCCTGGCACTTAAGTGGCAAGTAACATTCACGCTACACAACAGCCCAAGCCTCAACGTCATCCAGGTCTTGCTGCACACTGGCATGGACTGCTTCATTTTCTGAGTCGTCGCGAATTAAACTGAACACTCATCAACAAATAATCAGCAAACATCCCTACCTCTGACCTTATGAAGGATGGAAGGGTTATTGATGAAGAAGCTGAAGATGGATGGGCCGAGGACACTGCCCTGAGGAACTCCTGCAGCAATGTCCTAGGCCTGGGATGATTGACCTCCAACAACCACCTTCCTTTGTGCTAGGTATGACTCCAGCCAATGGAGAGTTTTCTCCGTGATTCCCATTGACTTCAATCTTACTAGAGTTCCTTGATGTCACGCTCGCTCAAATGCTGTCTTGATGTCAAGTGCAGTCACTCTCACCTCACCTCTGGAATTCAGCTCTTTTGTCTATGTTTGAACCAAGGCTGTAATGAGGTCTGGAGCCGAGTAGTTCTGGTGGAACCCAAGCTGAGCATCGGTGAGCAAGTTATGGGTGAGAATGACTAAACTTACATTTGAAGAGTGCCTTTCACTATCCTCAGGACAACCCAAATGGGCCACATTTGAAATGCAGTCACCATGCTTTTGTAGGTAAATGTGGCAACCAAAGCAAATGTGATAAAAACGACTAGGTAACTTGCTTTGGTGGTGCTTGTTACAAAGAATCCAATTAAAGAATCCATTTTGTATTAAGGACTCCATTTTCTAATTAAAAAATAAGTTTTGCCAAATCTGTTGAAACAGGCGATATCTGTAGAATGTCAATAAATCAGCTCAAATTATACCGTCTGTCGGCATACAAGATAGCCCTGGGAAGTTCTAACCTTCTAACAGATATATCCATTTGTTTGACAACTATATTGTTGCATTTTCTGTACCTTTAAGGATGGCTTTTGTACGCAACCCACTCTGGACTGCTGAGTTGATGTAAGCTAGCTGAAAAACCAAGAATGAAGGTCACGGGGGAGATCAGGTGTAATGTTCTTTTAGCCAAGCTTAAAAAATTGAGACCGTTGTAAGAACGTTAGGGGAAGACTCTGAGCATCTAATATTCTGCCTTCGTGATTTTGCCACCAAAGTGGATAACCTCACATTTATCTACATGAAACTGCATCTGCCATGCATTTGCCAATCACCTAATCTGTCCAAGTCACCCTGCAGCCTCTTAGCATCCTCCTCACAGCTCACACCGCCATCCAGCTTAGTGTCATCTGCAAACTTGGAGATATTACTCTCAATTCCTTCATCTAAATCATTGATGTATATTGTAAATAGCTGGGGTCCCAGTACTGAGCCCTGCGGCACTCCACTAGTCACTGCCTGCCATTCTGAAAAGGACCCGTTTATCCCGACTCTCTGCTTCCTGTCTGCCAACCAGTTCTCTATCCACATCAGTACATTATCCCCAATACCATGCGCTTTAATTTTGCACACCAATCTCTTGTGTGGGACCTTGTCAAAAGCCTTTTGAAAGTCCAAATACACCACATCCACTGGTTCTCCCTTGTCCACTCTATTAGTTACATCCTCAAAAAATTCTAGAAGATTTGTCAAGCATGATTTCCCTTTCATAAATCCATGCTAATTTGGACCGATCCTGTCATTGCTTTCCAAATGGGCTGCTATTTCATCTTTAATAATTGATTCCAACATTTTCCACACTACGGATGTCAGGCTAACCGGTCTATAATTCCCCATTTTCTCTCTCCCTCCCTCCTTTTTTTTAAAAGTGGTGTTACATTAGCTACTCTCCCAGTCCATAGGAACTGATCCAGAGTCGATAGACTATTGGAAAATGATCACCAATGCATCCACTATTTCTAGGGCCACTTCCTTAAGTACTCTGGGATGCAGACTATCAGGCCCTGGGGATTTATCGGCCTTCAATCCCATCAACTTCCCTAACATAATTTCCTGACCAATAAGGATTTCCTTTAGTTCCTCCTTCTTGCTAGACCCTCGGTCCCCTAGTATTTCCGGAACGTTATTTGTGTCTTCCTTAGCGATGACAGAACCAAAGTATTTGTTCAATTGATCTGCCATTTCTTTGTTCCCCATTATAAATTCACCTGATTCTGACTGCAAGGGACCTACGTTTGTCTTCACTAATCTTTTTCTCTTCACATATCTATAGAAGCTTTTGCAGTCAGTTTTTCTGTTCCCAGCAAGCTTCCTCTCATACTCATTTTCCCCCTCCGAATTAAACTCTTTGTCCTCCTCTGCTGAATTCTAAATTTCTCCCAGTCCTTCATTTCCTATGATAAAATCTGTAATACTAAGACTCTGCATTTAATTCTTGGCACCGAGATAACAGTTTCATGCTTGTCGCTCAAACAGTATTAATTAATAGTGTCGGTTGAGGGATGAATGTTAGTCAGGACGCTGGAAGAACGTTCTGCTCATTTTTAAAAGTGCCATGGGTTCTTTTATGCCCAGCTGAACAGGCAGGCAAGGCTGTGATTTGACATCTCGTGTGTGAAAAAAGGAATCTCCAACAATCACTCCCTCAGCTCTACACCTAAAGCCTGGTTTTATGTGCTCAAGTCCTGGAGTAGGGGTTGAACTCACTCTTCTGACTCACCGAGGGGGCTACCGCTGAATCAATCAGAAACTTCAGGGATAATTTTAACTTTTGGAAGTGGTAGAAATTGGTGGTTGCAGATCGGCCATTCATTATATACTGATTCCTCTTTATAATGAAGTCAATGGAAAGGGTAATCAGGCAAGAGTGCAATAGTAGCCAATCTGCTATGGCCCATTTTCCCCACCACCAAAAGTTAAAATGATCCCTTTCATGTCCCCAGACAGAGTAATGTACCTGTTAAAACCACCACATTGACAGGTATTAAAAATTGAATACAATTCTAATTTACCGCAGACGGGTGTGGGCTGCTAACTGTTGGTTATATCAGCGAGGTTTGGCATTCATTCTGGAATGGGATCCTTGCCCTTTCCTTTACGTATAATTGATCCTCATGCCAACCAAACAGCTCAATGTTCCTCACTTCCTGTTCTTTTTCCTCAGAATCTACTTAAACGTAACAAACAGCTGCCTAACATATTGTACAACTCTTATTCTCCATAGATATTCTCTTTTTAAATCACTTACTTTATCTAAACAACCTCTGGTGAAACTTTCCCCAATCCCACTGACTAAACAAGTTGACCTCAGATGTCTAGTTACAGTAGTTACCACGTATTAATCCTAGAATTAAAATCTTCACGGGAATAATTTCAAAAAGAACACTTCTATCTAACTTTGTTCTATTACGTGCTTCGACATACTCTGTAAACCTGTTCACATTACACATTTAGAGAAGCAGAATTCATTTCAACAAATTTATTCATCACACGCACTACTGTGCTCATATCAAACGACAGCTTTCATTGGTAGTCATTGCAGATCACATGATGAAAAACTATTAATCTCATGTGTAAAGTGACTGGGCCAGTT
Source organism: Pristiophorus japonicus (assembly GCF_044704955.1). NCBI lineage: Eukaryota > Metazoa > Chordata > Chondrichthyes > Pristiophoridae > Pristiophorus > Pristiophorus japonicus. Next base: position 53,260,390 of record NC_091981.1, on the reverse strand, counting down.
TAACAATAACTCTCTTAAAAAAGTTATCTTGTGTCAGTCCATTCACATATGTGGAAAGACACCAAACTGACAGGCCATAAAGTTCAGTCTAGAAATGCCAGTCAAATTTATTGCAAGAAAGACATTTAAACTGAAGCTTCTATAGATATGTGAAGAGAAAAAGATTCGTGAAGACAAATTTAGGTCCCTTACAGTCAGAATCAAGTGAATGTATAATGGGGAACAAAGAAATGGCAGGCCAGTTGAACAAATACTTTGGTTCTATCTTCACGAAGGAAGACACAAATAACCTTTCTGAAATACTAGGGGACTGAGGGACTAGTGAGAAGGAGGAACTGAAGGAATTCCTTATTAGGCGGGAAATTGTGTTAGGGGAATTGATGGGATTGAAGGCCGATAAATCCCCGGGGCCTGATAGTCTGCATCCCAGAATACTTAAGGAAGTGGCCCCAGAAATAGTCGATGCATTGGTGATCATTTTCCAATAGTCTATTGACTCTGGATCAGTTCCTATGGACTGGAGAGTAGCTAATGTAACATCACTTTTAAAAAAGGAGGGAGAGAAAATGGGGAATTATAGACCGGTTAGACTGACATCAGTAGTGGGGAAAATGTTGGAATCAATTATTAAAGATGTGATAACAGCGCATTTAGAAAGCAGTGACAGGATCGGTCCAAGTAGGTATGGATTTATGAAAGGGAAATCATGCTTGACAAATCTTCTAGAATTTTTTGAGGATGTAACTAGTAGCGTGGACAAGGGAGAACCAGTGGATGTGCTGTATTTGGACTTTCAAAAGGCTTCTAACAAGGTCCCACACAAGAGATTGGTGTGCAAAATTAAAGCACATGGTATTGGGGGTAATGTATTGACATGGATAGAGAACTGGTTGGCAGACAGGAAGCAGAGAGTTGGGATAAACGGGTCCTTTTCAGAATGGCAGGCAGTGACTAGTGGGGCGCCGCAGGGCTCAGTGCTGGGACCCCAGCTATTTACAATATACGTTAATGATTGAGATGAAGGAATTGAGTGTAATATCTCCAAGTTTGCAGATGACACTAAGCTGGGTGGCGGTGTGAGCTGTGAGGAGGACGCTAGAGACTGCAGGGTGACTTGGATAGGTTAGGTGAGTGGGCAAATGCATGGCAGATGCAGTATAATGTGGATAAATGTGAGGTTATCCACTTTGGTGGCAAAAACACGAAGGCTGAATATTATCTGAATGGCGGCAGATTAGGAAAAGGGGAGGTGCAACGAGACCTGGATGTCATGGTACATCAGTCATTGAAAGTTGGCATGCAGGTACAGCAGGCGGTGAAGAAGGCAAATGGTATGTTGGCCTTCACAGCTAGGGGATAGGAGCAGGGAGGTCTTACTGCAGTTGTACAGGGCCTAGGTGAGGCCCCACCTGGAATATTGTGTTCAGTTTTGGTCTCCTAATCTGAGGAAGGACATTCTTGCTATTGAGGGAGTGCAGCGAAGGTTCACCAGACTGATTCCTGGGATAGCAGGACTGACATATGAGGAGAGACTGGATCGACTGGGCCTGTATTCACTGGAGTTTAGAAGGATGAGAGGGGATCTCATAGAAACATATAAAATTCTGACAGGACTGGACAGGTTAGATGTAGGAAGAATGTTCCTGATGCTGGGGAAGTCCAGAACCAGGAGACACAGTCTAAGGATAAGGGGTAAGCCATTTGGGACTGAGATGAGGAGAAACTTCTTCACTCAGAGAGTTGTTAACCTGTGGAATTCTCTACCGCAAAGAGTTGCTGATGCCAGTTCATTGGATATATTCAAGAGGGAGTTAGATATGGCCCTTACAGCTAAAGGGATCAAGGGGTATGGAGAGAAAGCAGGAAAGGGGTACTTCGGTGAATGATCAGCCATGATCTTATTGAATGGTGGTGCAGGCTCGAAGGGCCGAATAGCCTACTCCTGCACCTATTTTCTATGTTTCTATGTTTCTAAAGCGGCAGATAAACAGCAACATGGTACTTAACTTACACTGATACTTGAAACCATTTTATGGTGATTTTCTGTGGAGCATGCATTTGCCCACATAGTTCTATCTTCCCAGTGACATGAAAATACAGTTAAAATAAAGTGAACTCAAGAAAATTAGGCTGCAGCCCAGATATACCTCTCATTCCTTTCATGTATACTGTCCTTTGGTGTTACAAATCTCAAGACAACAACTTGTCAGCGGGACACTCCCTGATGAGTCGGCCATTGCAGAGAATGTCTCGTTCTTGCAGTGGCAAACCCGCATTCATTATCTGAGGGACTAGTCAAACAATTTTGATCTGGTGAGGTCATACTATCAACAAAGGCAGGTGACCCATTTTGATTTGCAATGTCCACTCCAGCGCATTAAGTGTGGATTACTTACACTCACACCTTCAAGCCAAGAAAAAGAAAGTACTTTCAGAAGCATTCAAGTTCCTCTGAAAACCTCATGGCATATCTGTCTAGTTACTATTTCAGATTCATAAGAATATAAGAAATAGGAGCAGGTGTAGGACACCTGGCCCCTCGAGCCTGCTCCGCCATTTAATAAGATCATAGCTGACCTAATCATGGACTCAGCTCCACTTCACTGCCCGCTCCCCATAAACCTTTATTCCCTTATCACTCAAAAATCTGTCGATCTATACCTTAAATATATTCAATGTCCCAGCGACCACAGCTCTCTGGGGCAGAGAATTCCATAGATTTACAACCCTGAGAGAGAAGAAATTTCTCCTCATCTCAGTTCTAAATGGGCGATCCCTTATTCTGAGACTAAGTCCCCTAGTTTTAATTTCCCCTATGAGCGGAAATATCCTCCTATCAAAGTGGATAACCTCACCTTTTGCCACATGATACTCCATCTGCCAAATTTTTGCCCACTCACCTGGCCTGTCTATATCCCTTTGCAGATTTTGTGTGTCCTCCTCACAATTTGCTTTCCCACCCATCTTTGTATCATCAGCAAACTTGGCTACATTACACTCGGTCCCTTCATCCAAGTCATTAATATAGATTGTAAATAGTTGAGGACCCAGCACCAATCCCTGAGGCACCCGACTAGTCACTGTTTGCCAACCGGAAAATGACCCATTTATCCCGACTCTCTGGTTTCTGTCAGTTAACCAATCCTCTATTCATGCTAATACATTACCCCCAACCCTGTGAACTTTTATCTTATGCAGCAACCTTTTATGTGGCACCTTATCAAATGTCTTTTGGAAATCCAAATACACCACATCCACTGGTTCCCCCTTATCCACCCTGTATGTTACATCCTCAAAGAACTCCAGCAAATTGCACAAAACATGATTTCCCTTCCATAAAACCATGCTGACTCTGCTTGATTGAATTATGCTTTTCCAAATGTCCCAGAACTGCTTCCTTAATAATGGACTCCAGCATTTTCCCAATGACAGATGTTACGTTAACTGGTCTATAATTTCCTGCTTTTTGTCTGCCTCCTTTTTTTAAATAGGGGCGTTACATTTGCGGTTTTCCAATTAGCTGGGACTGCCCCAAAATCGAGGGAATTTTGGTAGATTACAACCAATGCGTCCACTATCTCTGCAGCCACTTCTTTTAATTCCTTAGTTAGCCACAGATGGTTATCCCTTCTCTTAGTCTTTTCTTCTCATTGGGATATATTTTTGTTGCGAGTTATGAAATATCTCCTTCAATGTTTGCCACTGTTCATCAACCATCTCATACTTGAATCTATTTTCCCCGTCCACTTTAGCCAACTCTGCCCTCATACCTTTGTAGTCTCCTTTATTTAAGCTTCGGACATTAGTTTGATAACCAACTTTCTCACCCTCGAACTGAATTTGAAGTTCAACCATGTTATCGTCTCTCATTCCTAGAGGATCTTTTATTACGAGATTGTTTATTAATCCTGTCTCATTACACAGTCCCAGATCTAAGACAGCCTGCTCCCTGGTTGGTTCCGCAACGTAGATGTCCAAGGAAATTATCCCGGATACACTCTATGAACTCTTCCTCAAGGCTACCCTGGCCAATTTGCTTTGTCCAATCAATACAAAGATTAAAACCACCCATGATTATTGCCGTTCCTTTATCACAAGCCTCCATTATTTCTTGATTTATACTCTGTCCAACAGTGTAGCTACTGTCAGGGGGCTAACTAAGGAAATAAGGGGGCCAAGTTTTGGCCTGAGTTGCTCCTGTTTTTTTGGAGCAACTGGTTTAGAATGGAGTATCTTAGAAATTGCAATTCTCGGCATTTAGTTTGCTCCAGTTCTAGTCAGTTAGAACAGTTTCAGTTTGGAACAGATTTTTTTTTCCAAAAGGGGGCATGTCCGGCCACTTACGCCCGTTTTGAAAGTTTAGGCAGTGAAAACTTACTCCAAACTAACTTAGAATGGAGTAAGTGTAGATTTTTGTATGCTCAGAAAAACCTTGTCTACACTTAGAAAATCAGGCGTAAGTTACAAATCAGGTGTAGGGAATGGGGGGGGGGGGGGGGGGGGAGGGTTTAAAGGGAAGTTTACAAACATTAAACACTTCAGTTTTACAAATAAAGAGCCATCATCAATAATAAATTATAAATACATCAATAAATCAACCAATAAATCAATCCAAAAAAATTAATAAAAAATAAAAAAAAAAAAAAATGTAATCAATAAATATAACATTTTCTACTTACCGACCGGGAGTCCTCCAACAGCGTGCTGGGACGGCCCCCCCCCCCCCCCCCCCCGTGTGTCTCTGTCAGTGTCTCTATCTCTCTGTGTGTGTTTCTGACAGTGAGGGGAGGGGGAGGGGGAGGGGAGGGAGGTGGAGGGGAGGGAGGTGGAGGGGAGGGAGGTGGAGGGGAGGGAGGTGGAGGGGAGGGGGGGAGGGGGTGGAGGGGGCATGGGGGGTGAGGGGGTGGAGAGGAGGGGGGGTGAGGGGGTGGAGAGGAGGGGGGGTGAGGGGGTGGAGAGGAGGGGGGGGTGAGGAGGTGGAGAGGAGGGGGGGGTGAGGGGGTGGAGAGGAGGGGTGGTGAGGGGGTGAGGAGAGAAGAGAGGGGGGGAAAGAGAGTGGGGGGAGAGAGGGGACGGGGGAGGGAGAGAGAAAAGAGGGAGGGGAGAGAAGAGAGGGAGGGGAGAGAAGAGAGGGAGGGGAGAGAAGAGAGGGAGGGGAGAGAAGAGAGGGAGGGGAGAGAAGAGAGGGAGGAGAGGCAGGGGAAGAGAAGGGGGGAGGGAGAGAAGGGGGGAGAGAGAGAGGAGAGAAAGGAGAGGGAGGCTGAACGGGTCGGGTCCCGGTTGGGAGGTAGCAGGAGCTGGGCGTGGGAGACAGCCTTATCCACACAGCCCCAGTGAGGCCATTCGGCCAGAGCTAGGGGCTGCATGCTTCGGGAAACTCCCACACAGTTTTGGGCGCCTGGAGCTACTGCACATGCGCGCCCACTGTCGCGCACATGTGCAGAGGTCCCGGCACTGTTTTCAGCGCAGGGACCTGGCTCCGCCCCCCACAGCTCGTGCTGCACCGCGCCCAGCTCCAGAGGGCCTGCAGGGAGCCGGAGAATAGGTAAGTTTTTTTTAGGCGCACTTTGTGGCGCGAAAAACGGGCGTCCAGGTCGGGGCTGTGCCGTTCTCGGCGCGGCCCGAAACTTGGGCCCAAGGGATGGTATCAAATTGAAAACAAGGGCATCCACTGTGGCCAAGATTAGTGGGAGGCCAGAGGATTGGAAACTTTTAAAAGCCAGCAAAGAACGACTAAACAAAATGATAAAAAAAGAGGGAAGATAGACACCCTGACTTTTTCCCCTTATTATTCCTTATCTCCATCCAAACTGATTCAAAATCTTGATTTTATGAGCCAATATCGTTTCTCACTAATGCACTGATCTCATCCTTTATTAACAGTGCTACCCCACCTCCTTTTCCTTTCTGTCTGTCCTTCGAATTGTCAAATACCCCTGAATATTTAGTTCCCAGTCCTGGTCACCTTGCAAACACGTCTTTGTAATGGCTATGAGATCATACCCATTTGTATCTATTTGTGCTGTCAACTCATCTATTTTGTTACGAATGCTGCGTGCATTCAGATAAAGAGCTTTTAAATTTAACTTTTTACCATTTGTTCCTGCTTTGACCCCACTTTCTGATTCACATTTTTGTTTATACATTCTGTCCCTTACTGGCATGCTCTGGTTTTCATTTCCCCCAGTGCTACCCTGATCTATTGTCTTCTCTTTATTCTTTGACTTTTTAAATTTTCGCTCACCTGAATCTTCCCCCCCCACAAGATCATTTATTAATCCTGTCTCATTACATTGTACCAGATTCTAAGATAGCCTGCTCCCTGGTTGGTTCCGCAATGTATTGTCAAGGAAACTATCCGAGATACACTCACTACAGCCCGAGTTATTTGATTTGCCAGGATCAGAGGGCTCAAGTTTCGGATGCCCACTATAACGACGCACATCGGAGAGGCCCGCCTAATTTGTAGAACAAAAATTGCGCCGAATACTTACCTCGCGATTCTCCAATAGCTGTCGGCTCGTTTGCAGCTGGGCGCGACGCAGCAGGAGCTTCTGGGGGCAGAGCTACAGCCCTGCGACAAAAACAGTGCCGGCAGCTTCACGCATGCGCAGTGGAGGTTGCGCGCATGCGCAGTAGCTCCCGGCCCTCACAGCGCGTCCTGTCTCCGGGATGACAACCTTATCCCAGGTCGAAGTGACATCGCCCCTATCCCGGGCCGAGTGGCCTGACGCATCTTTCCTCGTCGGCAGGGCCCGCCCACCCGGCATCTCACTGGGGGCAGGTCCCGCCTGAAGTCGTCCTGGCAGCCGTCAGCGGCGGCAGTGGGGCCTCTCGCTGGGGGTGGGCTCCACACAAAGTTGTTCTTGGAATCAGCAGCGGCGGCAGGGCCCGTTCAGCACCACCTCCCCCCCCTCCCATTCTGCCCCACCCCCTCTCTCTCCCCCTCTCCCTGCTCCTCTCTCTCCCCGCCCTCTCCCCCACCCCCCCATCTCCTCTCTCTCCCTCTCCTCTTCCGCCCCCTCTCCCCCCGACCCCCCAACCCCACCTCTCCCCTCCCTCTTCCCCCCCACCCCACCTTCCTCCCACCCCACCTTCCCCCTTTCCTCCCTCCACCTTCCCCCCTCCACCTTCCCCCCTTCCTCCCTCCACCTTCCCCCCTTCACCTTCCCCCCTCCACCTCTTTCCCCCCCCCACCTCCCCTCTCCTCCCCCACCTCCCCCCACCCACCCCCCCTCTTCCCCACCCCACTCCACCTCCCCCACTCCACTCCACCTCCCCCACTCCACTCCACCTCCCCCACTCCACTCCACCTCCCCCACTCCACTCCACCTCCCCCACTCCACTCTCCCCCCTTCCCCAACCCCCCTCTCCTCCCCCCACGAACTCCACCCCACCTCTTCCCCCACCCCACCCCCACGCACCCCACCCCCCTCTCCACCCCCACGCACCCAACCCCCCCTCTCCACCCCCCACCAAACCCTCCTCTCCCCCCACCACCCCCACTACTACCCCCACCCACCCCCTCGCTCCTCCCCACCCTCTCTCTCTCTCTCTCTCTCTCTCTCTCTCGCCCCGCCCTTCCCCAATCCCTCGCCGTCAGAGAGACACTGACAGAGACAGAGAGACACACTCTGGGGGGGCCCCGTTCCAGCACGCTGTTGGAGGGCTCCCGGTGCTGCAGTCGGTGAGTAGAAAGTTAATTTTTTTATTTATTGATTGATTTCTTTATTTTTTTTTGTTTATTGATTTATTTATCATTTATTATTGATGATGGCTCTTTATTTGTAAAAGTGAAGTGTTTAATGCTTGTAAACCCCCTCCGCCCCCCCCCCCCGCCCCCCCATCTCTCGTTCTTTACGTCTGATTTATAAGTGTAGGCAAGGTTTTTCTGAGCGTACAAAAATCTACACTTACTCCATTCTAAGTTAGTTTGGAGTAAGTTTTCGCTGCCAAAACTTGCAAAACAGGTGTAAGTGACTGGTCACGCCCCCTTTTGAAAAATAAATCTGTTCTACCATGAAACTATTCTAACTCACTAGAACTGGAGCAAACTAAATGCCGAGAATTGCAATTTCTAAGATGCTCCATTTTAAACGAGTTGCTCCAAAAAAATAGGAGCAACTCAGGCCGAAACTTGAGCCCCTAGTCCCAGCACGGTCGAAGTGGAGCCCGTCCCAACGGAACAGCTCCCTCTTACCCCAGTACTGGTGCCAGTGTCCCACAAACCAAAACCCATTTCTCCCACACCAGTCTTTGAGCCAACCTCGTGTTCCAATGCAAAATTAAATGAGGAGAAATAGACCTAGGATGTACTATGTTTGAAGTTGTATCATTCCTCATTCTCGATCTTTTAAACCCAACTGAATATAAAATGATATAGTAAACACTAGTGGCCTGGTACTGCTCACATTTTCCAGTTTCGTAAAGCTTTCCACCTCACTCACATCTGGTGTTCTTTGTATAATAATTGGAAATAGAATACATAACAGGAGAAACATTTGTAAATAATAGATAAATGTGGGAAATGAACACATACAATTATAAATATGCATATTTCTAAATTACAGTTAAATGTTATAGCTGTAAGCATTTCATGCTTCCTATAACCTTCCCATGCTGCACTTTAGCGTCAAATTTTCAATGGATTCACTCAAGTCTCATGTTCATAAAACAGTAATTAATCAGCATTCTAGAACTATGGGCAGGAGTAGGCTATTCAGCCCCTCAAGCATGTTCCACCATTCACTTAGATCATAGTTGATCTGTACGTCACCTCCATTTACTTGCCTTACTTCGATATCCCTAAATACCCTTACCCAACAGTAATCTGTTGATTTCAGTCTTGAAAGCTCCAACTGATCGCCAGCATCCAGAGTCTTTTGAAAGAGCGAGTTCCAGATTTCCACTACCCTGTGTGGCAAAATTGCTGCAAGATTTCACTCCTAAATGGCTTAGCTCTAGTTTTAACACTTTGCCCTTTGTTCTGGATTCTCCTACCAGAGGAAAAGTTTCTCTGTATCTAGCCTCTCGCTTTAAATACCTTGATTAGATTAAGAAACCTTGATTAGATTAGGCAATCTAACAAAAAGGAGAGCAGTTAATTTCTATAATGTACACAATAACAAAACTGAACAAAAGATCAATACAGTAAAACAAATAATGTTATATGTCACATGATTTAAGCAGAATTTTGATACTCACAGAACCTGCGTTATTTGCATTGAATCCTATGCAAGACTGTTACTGCAAGTTGAATCTCCCTTATCCAGAACCACCCCTCGTCCACAACCATTCCTGGCCACCAGGTGGCGCATGCACAGAACTCTGACATGAACAATTTGAAGTCCGTCCTTGCAGCTGACTCCCGCAATCGCTGGCATGACCCCGCGATCCACTGCCGCCCCCCACCACACCCCCCGCCCCGATGATCTCTCTGCTGCACTCCCAACCCCAATATTCCCTTGCTCAGTACCTGTACCGTCCAAATTAACGGAACCATCTCTTGTCCGGAAAAATCCCTTATCCGGAACAGGCCAGGTCTCGAGGGTTAAGGGAGGTTTAACCTGTAAAAGGCTTACTCGTGACAGCAATTTTGCTTACCTCTTTAACCAAGCTGCAGTTTGAATGTTCCAATTGTCCAAACACATTTTTAAACTTGTTGCAGTCTGGTAATGGAAAAGTATAAAAAGCAATCAGTAAACTCAATGCAGGAAGTTTCTTTCAGTATGAGAGAGAAAAGCAAGATTACCTACAAGATCTTCAGATAAAGGATATTTCCCACTTTCTACATAATATGGGAAGTACACATTTTAGCACTGTTTTTTTTTTAATTGTAAGTTTTGAGAACATTATCCCATTTGTAGCTAATAAACAGGCAGCAAAATAGTGTCAGGTTCAATCTACAATTAATTGTTGAAGATTAAATGGAAACCTCAGCACGCAACCTATACTTTTCATGCAAACAGTTCTTCTAATTAAGTTGCTGAGAAGCTAGTCAGGGCATGTACCATTATTTTTAAAACGCCCCTTCTGTTGAGATAAGAATAAAGTAAGTAAACAAAAGTCTGCACCTTGACGTAAACTTCAGAAGCAAAAGAATAATCTGGAGTTGCCAAGGTAACGGGAAACATCCAATCCCTGTAGTTGCGAACATGCAGCCACATTGCCCATTAAGGATTACATTTCCCTTTCTTCTCTCCTCCCCCCTTGCATTTTCAGCAACCAGGATTTAACCAATTTCTGCATTTTTTAATTCTAAAGTTCTCCTGCATTAAACTAAACCCATTTTCCTAGTTCCCCGTTTGCTGCACTTCCCGTTTGTATTTGAACAAATAGGACCACTGCCATTTTTTGGGCGATAATCGCGGCTTTTCTTTTTTAGCAACGGAATACCGCAATCGCTGGACACCGCAAAATTTGGCAAACGGTGACCAGCGATAGCAGCAGTTGTAAATCCGGCCTTGCACGGCTGTATGTGCGCACCGGAGCTGAATTCACCGATCTGAAAAAAAAAGACCTTCTGCGCATACGCAATTTATTTTATTGACGATTTTCTTCTTCCGATTCCCCCCCCGCCCTGCGATTCTGGTCAAGTGTCAGGGTGCGCCCATGCATGCGCAGTACCCCCAGGTCTCAATATGCCATTTTTCATAGAGAAGAGAAGATGCAGGCTGATTATAGTAGGCAGAGGGCCAGGAAATTAGGTTCCGATGCCAATGAAGCACTGATCACAGCAATTGAAAGTAGATGGGAGGAGTTTAATTGGAGGAGTCAAACTAAACCCCCCTCCCAGCCGTTATAAGGAGATTTTGGACCTGTGTTGCTGAAGAGGCGCGTACAGGATGCAGTCACCACCTCTTTTAGCTGCGGCCACAAGTTCCTCGGAGGAAGCCACATTCACAAGCTGCAACCAATCCGAGGCAGCGGGTCCAAGTCGTGTGCAGCAACGCAGCTCTCCAGAGTTGAACCCCGTCTGCCGTCTCTTCGGAGGTTGAGTTGGCAAAGCCAGTCTGCTGAAAGACAGGTAGACGCACACCTGGATATAGTGGGACTGCCAAAGGAGAGCATCGAACTCGATCGAGAGCTCCTCCAAGCCCTGGGTGGCATTTCCGGCAACATTGCGGCACAATCTGCGGACATGAGGGACGACATGTTGCAGGTTGCAGCTGCGATGCGGGAGAACACCGATGCGGCAATTGATCATCTCGACTTTTGGCACTGCAGTCTCTAGTGTCATACCACCCAGACCGACAGCACCAGTGAGTGGTGAGGCCGAGCAAGAGACTTCCGATTCAAAAGCCGGGCCTTCCATACCCCGAGCTTCTCAAGGGAGTCCAATGGCATTCCATTATCTCTCCCCCAACAACAGCAGCGCTCTGCGTGCCTTGTTGCACACAGTCTTGGTCCCAACACGGGTAGGGGTCGGGCCAAGAAGCGAGGCGGGGGGGGGGGGGGGGGGGGGAAAGGTGGCCGCAGTTCAAAGACATTCGCTGTAGGGGTTGTTGTTTTGATGCTGTCTTCCGGTTTTGGTTATTTTATAAAAGTTTAACAAATTGTGTTCAAGTGAAAAATGTATTTAAGTTTCAAAATTAAAGTTTAAAGAATGTACAAATGTTTCATAAATTTACAAATGTTTTATAAATTCTTTTGTTCACCTTAACCATTCTTGTGCAGTGTCTCATTTGCAGAATAAGACAGGGAATATTCAACATGGTGGAATAGAGTGGGCAGGCAATGGTGAAATGTGCCTTTCACTGTTCAACAAAGCGTTGATTTATGAGCTGCTGACGTAAGACTTTTGCAGTGATGAAAGCTCCGGGAGGCCTCCCCTATGCTGGTGGTGGTAAGGGTTCATCGCCAGCCTCCTCGTCCTCCTCCACCTCCTCCCCTTCTCTCCTGTGGTGGTCCTGCAGTCCCCATTGGCAAATCCTGTCTCCTCATAATGGTTAAGTAGCATGCAGCACACCACAATGAACTCAGCGACCCGCTGAGGGAATTATTTCAGGCTCCCTCCAGAGTGGTCCAGGGATCGGAAGCGCCGCTTAAGCACACCAATTGTCTTTTCGCCGAAGTTGCATATGGCTATATGCCGGCGAGGCCGTAACCTTTGTCTCCCAAAATCCAGCTCTGGCCTTGTGGCTGGTGCTCAAACACGTATGAGATACTGCTCTCATGTATGATGAAAGCATCATGGATGCTTCCTGGATATTGGGCATTGACTGCCATGATGCGCTCAGTATGATCGCAGACGATCTGTATGTTCAGGGAGTGGAATCCCTTTCGGTTCCGGTAAACCTCTGGCTCCTCTAAAAATGCTCGCAGGGCAATGTGCGTAGAGTTAATGGCAGCCTGAACCTTGGGAAAGCCAGCAATTCGTGCAAAACCCACAGCTCTCTCATTCTGTGCCTCCTTGGTCATTGGGAACTTTATAAAGTCCATCCTACATGCGTACTGTGCAGTAGTCACCTGGCAAATGCAGCTATGTGTAGTGAACTGCGAGATGTAGCATTATGTCCCCTGCTGATGCCTGAAAGGAGCCAGAGGCATCGAAGGCAAGTGCCGCAGTCACCTTCACCTTGACGGGCAGTACAGTACTGATGCTGATGCTAAGCTGTAGGTCTGCCTTTGTGAGCTGGCATATCTTTGTGACCACCTCTTTTCGGAAGCGCAGCCTTAGAACACACTGTGCCTCGGACAGGTGCAGGTATGAGCGCTGTTGCCTGTAAACTCGTGGGGGTTAAGACCTCCTCCCCATACATCTGCGAGCTCTGTGATTACGCTCAAAATGCTCTTGAATAAGCCTTCTTCCCAGCACGATGCTGCATAGAAATAGCAGCCAGCAATAACTGCAGAGATATTATAGCCCCCGTTCTTTTAAATGTCCTCAAATAGCCTTAAAAACAAACTATAAACTCACAAAAATCTCAATGTGTAAAACGCAGCCTTCCCTCCAAATCCTTTTATGCACTGAACTTCTCTTTTTCAAGATGGCATCGTTAGCACCGTGTGCGTCGTGGGTCCGATCTGGTAAGACTTGATATTTTTCGGGCGTGTTTTGGGGCGAATTTTCCACCTGCGGCAATAGCGGAGCGTTGCACGCCGATTGACCTCATAAAAACGGAAATAAAAAATGGGCGGGCAATAATTTTTACCACTGGCATAAAACCACTGCCGGATTTTCCGCCCAGGCGCTAAATTTTGTGCACCGTGTTTACCTCCAAAATAAAAAAATCACCTTTTCCGCCACACCATGGCGGTAAAACGGCCACAAATCTGCCAAATTTCTAGACCTAAGACTACTATTTCTTTTTGAACAGAAACATCACCTCCCTCTATTTAATTTATTTTCCATGCTGCAGTTTTCCATTTACCCAATCAATACAAACATAGAAACATAGAAAATAGGTGCAGGAGTAGGCCATTCGGCCCTTTGAGCCTGCACCACCATTCAATATGATCATGGCTGATCATGCAACCTCAGTAGCCCATTCCTGCTTTCTCTCCATACCCATTGATCCCTTTAGCCGTAAGGGCCACATCCAACTCCCTTCTGAATATATCTAACGAACTGGCCTCAACAACTTTCTGTGGTAGAGAATTCCACAGGTTCACAATTCTCTGAGTGAAGAAGTTTCTCCTCATCTCGGTCCTAAATGGCTGAGTGCTTATCATTAGACTGTGATCCCTGGTTCTGGACTTCCCCAACATCGGGAACATTCTTCCTGCATCTAACCTGTCCAATCCCATCAGAATTTTATATGTTTCTATGAGGTCCCCTCTCATTCTTCTAAATTCCAGTGAATATAAGCCTAGTCGATCCAGTCTTTCTTCATGTCAGTCCCGCCATCCCGGGAATCAGTCTGGTGAACCTTTGCTGCACTCCCTCAATCGCAAGAATGTCCTTCCTCAGATTAGCAGACCAAAACTGTGCACAATATTCAAGGTGTGGCCTCACCAAAGCCCTGTACAACTGCAGTAAGACCTCCCTGCTCCTATACTCAAATCCTCTCGCTATGAAGGCCAACATGCCATTTGCCTTCTTCACCGCCTGCTGTACCTGCATGCCAACTTTCAATGACTGATGTACTATGACACCCAGGTCTCGTTGCACCTCCCCTTTTCCTAATCTGTCACCATTCAGATAATATTCTGCCTTCCTGTTTTTGCCACCAAAGTGGATAACCTCATATTTATCTACATTATACTGCATTGCCATGCATTTGCCCACTCACCTAACATGTCCAAGTCACTCTGCAGCCTCTTAGCATCCTCCTCACAGCTCACACTGCCACCCAGCTTAGTGTCATCTGCAAACTTGGAGATATTACATTCAATTCCTTTGTCTAAATCATTAAATGTATATTGTAAATAGCTGAGGTCCCAGCACTGAACCTTGCGGCACCCCACTAGTCACTGCCTGCCATTCTGAAAAGGACCCGTTTATTCCTACTCTTTGCTTCCTGTCTGCCAACCAGTTCTCTATCCACGTCAATACATTACAAGATTTGTCAAGCATGATTTCACTTTCATAAATCCATGCTGACTTGGACCGATCCTGTCACTGCTTTCCAAATGCGCTGCTATCACATCTTTAATAATTGATTCCAACATTTTCCCCACTACAGGTGATTTCTCTCTCCCTCCTTTTTTAAAAAGTGGGGTTACATTAGCTACCCTCCAATCCATAGGAACTGATCCAGAGTCAATAGAATGTTGTAAAATTACCATCAATGCATCTACTATTTCTAGGGCCACATTCTTAAGTACTCTGGGATGCAGACTAGCAGGCCCTGGGGATTTATCAGCCTTCAATCTCATCAACTTCGCGAACACAATTTCCTGACTAATAAGGATTTCCTTCAGCTTCTCCTTCTCGCTAGACCCGGCAGTTGGTGAGAGGGGAGCGGCCTATAAAAGGCCCAGCGGGAGATCGAGAGCCAGCGGCAGTTGGAGAGAGGGAAGCGGCCTATAAAAGGCCCAGCGGGAGATCGAGAGCCAGTGGTAGTTGGTGAGAGGGGAGTGGCCTATAAAAGGCCCAGCAGGAGATCGAGAGCCAGTGGCAGTTGCTGAGAGGGGAGTGGCCTATAAAAGGCCCAGCAGGAGATCGAGAGCCAGTGGCAGTTGGTGAGAGGGGAGTGGCCTATAAAAGGCCCAGCAGGAGATCGAGAGCCAGTGGCAGTTGGTGAGAGGGGAGTGGCCTATAAAAGGCCCAGCAGGAGATCGAGAGCCAGTGGCAGTTGCTGAGAGGGGAGTGGCCTATAAAAGGCCCAGCAGGAGATCGAGAGCCAGTGGCAGTTGGTGAGAGGGGAGTGGCCTATAAAAGGCCCAGCGGGAGATCGAGAGCCAGTGGCAGTTGGTGAGAGGGGAGCGGCCTATAAAAGGCCCAGCGGGAGATCGAGAGCCAGTGGCAGTTGGTGAGAGGGGAGCGGCCTATAAAAGGCCCAGCGGGAGATCGAGAGCCAGTGGCAGTTGGTGAGAGGGGAGTGGCCTATAAAAGGCCCAGCGGGAGATCGAGAGCCAGCGGCAGTTGGTGAGAGGGGAGCGGCCTATAAAAGGCCCAGCGGGAGATCGAGAGCCAGTGGCAGTTGGTGAGAGGGGAGTGGCCTATAAAAGGCCCAGCGGGAGATCGAGAGCCAGTGGCAGTTGGTGAGAGGGGAGCGGCCTATAAAAGGCCCAGCGGGAGATCGAGAGCCAGTGGCAGTTGGTGAGAGGGGAGCGGCCTATAAAAGGCCCAGCGGGAGATCGAGAGCCAGTGGCAGTTGGTGAGAGGGGAGTGGCCTATAAAAGGCCCAGCGGGAGATCGAGAGCCAGCGGCAGTTGGTGAGAGGGGAGCGGCCTATAAAAGGCGTACTTGTGCAGCTACAGCGGGAGAGAAAGCAAAATAGAAGTAGAAAGGAATCAAAAGGTGACGTCACAGCCAATGGGGTAAGTGATTGGCTGGTGATTGGTGACTAGCTTTTCTTTTTGTTTTTTATATCAGTAAGTGAACGGTAACATTGTTATTACCAATTTAAGGGTATCTAAGGGTTAAGGCATGGCAGGAGAGCTCGGTCACGTGATATGCTCCTCCTGTACCATGTGGGAACTCAGGAACACTTCCGGTGTCCCTGACGACTACGTGTGTGAGAAGTGTGTCTGCCTCGAGCTCCTGACGGTCCGCGTTGCAGAATTGGAGCGGAGGGTGGATTCACTCTGGAGCATCCACGATGCTGAGAATGACGTGAGTATCACGTGTAGTGAGTTGGTCTAACCACAGGAGAAGAGTCCACAGCCAGATAGGGAATGGAAGACCAGCAGGAAGAGCAGTGCAAGGAAGGTAGTGCAGGGGTCCCCTGTGGTCATCCCCCTGCAAAACAGATACACCGCTTTGAGTACTGTTGGGGGGGATGACTCATCAGGGGAGGGCAGCAGCAGCCAAGTTCATGGCATCGTGGCTGGCTCTGCTGCACAGGAGGGCAGGAAAAAGAGTGGGAGCGCGATAGTGATAGGGGATTCAATGGTGAGGGGAATAGATAGGCGTTTCTGCGGACGCAACCGAGACTCCAGGATGGTATGTTGCCTCCCTGGTGCAAGGGTCAAGGATGTCTCGGAGCGGGTGCAGGACATTCTGAAATGGGAGGGAGAACAGCCAGTTGTCGTGGTGCACATTGGTAGCAACGACATAGGTAAAAAAAAGGGATGAGGTCCTACGAAACGAATTTAAGGAGCTAGGAGCTAAATTAAAAAGCAGGACCTCAAAAGTAGTAATCTCGGGATTGCTACCAGTGCCACGTGCTAGTCAGAGTAGGAATCGCAGGATAGCGCAGATGAATACGTGGCTTGAGCAGTGGTGCAGCAGGGAGGGATTCAAATTCCTGGGGCATTGGAACCGGTTCTGGGGGAGGTGGGACCAGTACAAACCGGACGGTCTGCACCTGGGCAGGACCGGAACCAATGTCCTAGGGGGAGTGTTTGCTAGTGCTGTTGGGGAGGAGTTAAACTAATATGGCAAGGGGATGGGAACCAATGCAGGGAGAGAGAAGGAGACAAAAAGGAGGCAAAAGCAAAAGACAGAAAGGAGATGAGGAAAAGTGGAGGGCAGAGAAACCCAAGGCAAAGAACAAAAAGGGCCACTGTACAGCAAAATTCTAAAAGGACAAAGGGTGTTAAAAAAACAAGCCTGAAAGCTTTGTGTCTTAATGCAAGGAGTATCCGCAATAAAGTGGATGAATTAACTGTGCAAATAGATGTTAACAAATATGATGTGATTGGGATTACGGAGACGTGGCTCCAGGATGATCAGGGCTGGGAACTCAACATCCAGGGGTATTCAACATTCAGGAAGGATAGAATAAAAGGAAAAGGAGGTGGGGTAGCATTGCTGGTTAAAGAGGAGATTAATGCAATAGTTAGGAAAGACATTAGCTTGGATGATGTGGAATCTATATGGGTAGAGCTGCAGAACACCAAAGGGCAAAAAACATTAGTGGGAGTTGTGTACAGACCTCCAAACAGTAGTAGTGATGTTGGGGAGGGCACCAAACAGGAAATTAGGGGTGCATGCAATAAAGGTGCAGCAGTTATAATGGGCGACTTTAATATGCACATAGATTGGGCTAGCCAAACTGGAAGCAATACGGTGGAGGAGGATTTCCTGGAGTGCATAAGGGATGGTTTTCTAGACCAATATGTCGAGGAACCAACTAGGGGGGAGGCCATCTTAGACTGGGTGTTGTGTAATGAGAGAGGACTAATTAGCAATCTCGTTGTGCGAGGCCCCTTGGGGAAGAGTGACCATAATATGGTGGAATTCTGCATTAGGATGGAGAATGATACAGTTAATTCAGAGACCATGGTCCAAAACTTAAAGAAGGGTAACTTTGAAGGTATGAGGCGTGAATTGGCTAGGATAGATTGGCGAATGATACTTAAGGGGTTGACTGTGGATGGGCAATGGCAGACATTTAGAGACAGCATGGATGAATTACAACAATTGTACATTCCTGTCTGGCGTAAAAATAAAAAAGGGAAGATGGCTCAACCGTGGCTATCTAGGGAAATCAGGGATAGTATTAAAGCCAAGGAAGTGGCATACAAATTGGCCAGAAATAGCAGCGATCCTGGGGACTGGGAGAAATTTAGAACTCAGCAGAGGAGGACAAAGGGTTTGATTAGGGCAGGGAAAATGAAGTACGAGAAGAAGCTTGCAGGGAACATTAAGGCGGATTGCTAAAGTTTCTATAGGTATGTAAAGAGAAAAAGGTTAGTAAAGACAAACGTAGGTCCCCTGCAGTCAGAATCAGGGGAAGTCATAACGGGGAACAAAGAAATGGCAGACCAATTGAACAAGTACTTTGGTTCAGTATTCACTAAGGAGGACACAAACAACCTTCCGGATATAAGAAAGGTCAGAGGGTCTAGTATGGAGGAGGAACTGAGGAAAATCTTTATTAGTCGGGAAATTGTGTTGGGGAAATTGATGGGATTGAAGGCCGATAAATCCCCAGGGCCTGTGGACTGCATCCCAGAGTACTTAAGGAGGTGGCCTTGGAAATAGCGAAGGCATTGACAGTCATTTTCCAACATTCCATTGACTCTGGATCAGTTCCTATGGAGTGGAGGGTAGCCAATATAACCCCACTTTTTTAAAAAAGAAGAGAGAGAGAAAACGGAATTATAGACCGGTCAGCCTGACCTCAGTAGTGGGTAAAATGATGGAATCAATTATTAAGGATGTCATAGCAGCGCATTTGGAAAATGGTGACATGATAGGTCCAAGTCAGCATGGATTTGTGAAGGAGAAATCATGTTTGACAAATCTTCTGGAATTTTTTGAGGATGTTTCCAGTAAAGTGGACAAAGGAGAACCAGTTGATGTGGTATATTTGGACTTTCAGAAGGCTTTCGACAAGGTCCCACACAAGAGATTAATGTGCAAAGTTAAAGCACATGGGATTGGGGGTAGTGTGCTGACGTGGATTGAGAACTGGTTGTCAGACAGGAAGCAAAGAGTAGGAGTAAATGGGTACTTTTCAGAATGGCAGGCAGTGACTAGTGGGGTACCGCAAGGTTCTGTGCTGGGGCCCCAGCTGTTTACACTGTACATTAATGATTTAGACGAGGGGATTAAATGTAGTATCTCCAAATTTGCGGATGACACTAAGTTGGGTGGCAGTGTGAGCTGCGAGGAGAATGCTATGAGGCTGCAGAGTGACTTGGATAGGTTAGGTGAGTGGGCAAATGCATGGCAGATGAAGTATAACGTGGATAAATGTGAGGTTATCCACTTTGGTGGTAAAAACAGAGAGACAGACTATTATCTGAATGATGACAGATTAGGAAAAGGGAAGGTGCAACGAGACCTGGGTGTCATGGTACATCAGTCATTGAAAGTTGGCATGCAGGTTCAGCAGGCGGTTAAGAAAGCAAATGGCATGTTGGCCTTCATAGCGGGGGGATTTGAGTACAGGGGCAGGGAGGTGTTGCTACAGTTGTACAGGGCATTGGTGAGGCCACACCTGGAGTATTGTGTACAGTTTTGGTCTCCTAACCTGAGGAAGGACATTCTTGCTATTGAGGGAGTGCAGCGAAGATTCACCAGACTGATTCCCGGGATGGTGGGACTGACCTATCAAGAAAGACTGGATCAACTTGTCTTGTATTCACTGGAGTTCAGAAGAATGAGAGGGGACCTCATAGAAACGTTTAAAATTCTGACGGGTTTAGACAAGTTAGATGCAGTAAGAATGTTCCCGATGTTGGGGAAGTCCAGAACCAGGGGTCACGGTCTAAGGATAAGGGGTAAGCCATTTAGGACCGAGATGAGGAGAAACTTCTTCACCCAGAGAGTGGTGAACCTGTGGAATTCTCTACCACAGAAAGTAGTTGAGGCCAATTCACTAAATATATTCAAAAGGGAGTTAGATGAAGTCCTTACTACTCGGGGGATCAAGGGGTATGGCGAGAAAGCAGGAAGGGGGTACTGAAGTTTCATGTTCAGCCATGAACTCATTGAATGGCGGTGCAGGCTAGAAGGGCTGAATGGCCTGCTCCTGCACCTATTTTCTATGTTTCTATACCCTCGGTCTCCTAGTATTTCCAGAAGGTTGTTTGTGTCTTCCTTAGTGAAGACAGAACAAAGTATTTGTTCAATTGATCTGCCATTTCTTTGTTCCCCATTATAAATTCACCTGATTCTGACTGCAAGGGACCTACATTTGTCTTCACTAATCTTTTTCTCTTCACATATCTACAGAAGCTTTTGCAGTCAGTTTTTATGTTCCCTGCAAGCTTACTCTCATACTCTATTTTCCCCCTCCTAATTAAACCCTTTGTCCTCCTCTGCTGAATTCTAAATTTCTCCCAGTCCTCAGGTTTGCTGCTTTTTCCGGCCAATTTATATGCCTCTTCCTTGGATTTAACACTATCCCTAATTTCCCTTGTTAGCCACGGTTGAGCCACCTTACCCATTTTATTTTTACGCCAGACAGGGATGTACAATTGTTGAAGTTCATCCATGTAATCATTAAATGTCTGCCATTGCCTATCCACCGTCAACCCTTTAAGTATCATTCGCCAGTCTATCCTAGCCAATTTACGTCTCATACCATCGAAGTTACCTTTCTTTAAGTTCAGGACCCTAGTCTCTGAATTAACTGTGTCACTCTCCATCTTAATGAAGAATTCTACCATATTATGGTAGAATTCTTCATTAAGGCGCCTCACACAACAAGATTGCGAATTAATCCTCTCTCATTACGCAACACCCAATCTAAGATGGCCAGCTCTCTAGTTGGATCCTTGACCTATTGGTCTCGAAAACCATCCCTTATACACTCCAGGAGATCCTCCTCTGCAGTATTGCTACCAATTTGGTTAGCCCAATCTATATGTAGATTAATGTCACCCATGATAACTGGTGTACCTTTATTGCACGCATCCCTAATTTCCTGTTTGATGTTATCCCCAACCTCACTACTACTGTTTGGTGGTCTGTACACAACTTCCACTAGCGTTTTCTGCCCTTTGATGTTCCGCAGCTCTACCCATACAGATTCCATATCATCCAAGTTAATGTCCTTCCTTACTATTGCGTTAATCTCCTCTTTAACCAGCAACGCTACCTCACCTCCTTTTCCTTTCTGTCTATTCTTCCTGAATATTGAATACCCCTGGATGTGAAGTTCCCAGCCTTGGTCACCCTGGAGCCATGTCTCCGTAATCCCAATTGCATCATATCCGTTCACAGCTATCTGCACAGTTAATTCATACACCTTACTACGAATGCTTCTCGCATTGAGACACAGAGCCTTCAGGCTTGTTTTTTTAACACTCTTTGTCCTTTTGGAATGATGTTGTAATGTGGCCCTTTTTGATTTTTGCCTCTGATTTCTCTGCCCGCCACTTTTCCTGATCTCCTTTCTACCTTTTGCTTCTGCCCCCATTTTACTTCCCTCTGTCTCCCTGCAGATTCCGATCCCCCTGCCATATTAGTTTAAACCGCCACCCCCTCCCCGCCAACAGCACTAGCAAACAGTCCCCCGGTTCCGGTCCTGCTCAGGTGCAGACCGTCCGGTTTGTACTGGTCCCACCTCCCCCAGAACCGGTTCCAATGTCCCAGAAATTTGAATCCCTCCCTCAAGCCACGTATTCATCTTAACTATCCTGCTATTTCTACTACTTACAGACCGCTTTGGGAGAATATAAACTCTGCGTTTTTACATTTTCCTCCTCTCTGACAAAGATATAGACTGTGGTGTGTACGAAAGATCTTGGGAATAACTCGATGGCAGATACAGTATCATAAGACTTGTGGGGTGATCATGCAATTGCTGGAAATGGGCAGATAAACACAGGCTATGACCAGCGATTCACGAGGTACGCGACCTGCGAGAGCTATTGCCCATTGGCAGCACCATAACATGGAATCACTCCTTCGATTTGACGCAGTAAAAACTAATAAAAAGCTTTGGGATATTTTTACCTTATATAGAGCATCACTGAGTCATATGCTGGCAATGGCCAATGGACCATGACAGCTTGCTTCCTCACAGGTCAATTAAGGCTAAGTACAATTAGCCACAATGCAGAACTCTCAACTGACATGACCCAACTTGAAAGACATCTAATGAGCAGAGAAATGCCTGAATAAAATCCTACAAACTCAACTAGAGACCATTTGGTTTCCATGACAACTCATTAAGAAGCCTTGACCACTGAACTACAGCACTGGAGACAGTTTTTTTGTTGTTAAAGTGTTAATTTATTTGTATTTATTGTTATTCTTTGGTCTTTTAAAGGGATCATTTCTGAACACGGTGCACACTTCGGAATTCTATGATGGGCACATTGTCTCATCTCCCTTTGCTAGGCCAGAATTGCTCAGTTGGCACATCACAGCTCGAGAACCTGGGAGAGCAAAGTAGTAAGGCTATAATGTCGGAATACAACAAATCCTCCACGCGGCTCAATGTAGATCAGGAAGGTGGGCAGAGATAAGAATGTTAGCAGTTTGTCGAAGGGACAATATCAGGGAAGGCTCTCATTCGTAATAGTGACCCGCTACTGTGTGGTCTTCAGGCGATTACAGGATCAAGCTCACCTTTAATGATCCTCATAGTCAAACAGACCACAGACACTCACTATCCAAGCTCACACATTAAAATGGGTCACTAGGGCAAGGTGAAGATGCAGGTATAACTATATCCAATGTGAGACTCCACCTTCAGGGCAGAGAATTAGAGAAAAATAAACTTTTAAAAAAATACAAAAGGACATATTATCTATGATGATGTTGAACAGAAATACTTTGAATGACACATTATTTGTTTTGAAACAGATTAGATATACCCAGTGCTGTTTGAACACTGACAGCATAGTATTAAATTATCTGGTGTTCATGACCAGAAAGCATTATTGTGATTTTACAACAACAACTCATTTATATAGCACCTTTACCGCAGTAAAACGTCCCAAGGCGCTTCACAGGAGTGTTATAAGTCAAAAAAAAAAAATTTGACACTGAGCCACACAAGAAGAAATTACAGCAGGTGACCAAAAGCTTGGTCAAAGAGGTAGGTTTTAAGGAACGTCTTAAAAGGAGGAAAGAGAGGTGAAAAGGTTTCAGGAAGGAGTTCCAGAGCTTAGGGCCCAGGCAGCTGAAGGTACGGCCACCAATGGTTGAGCAGTTACAATCAGGGATGCTCAAGAGAGTAGATTTTGAGGAGCGCAGACATCTCAGGGGGGTTGTGAGGCTGAAGGAGATTACAGAGAGAGGGAGGGGCGAGGCCATGGAGGGATTTGTAAACAAGGATAAGAATTTTGAAATCGAGGCGTTGCTTAACCGGAGCCAATGTAGGTCAGCGAGCACAGGGATGATGGGTGAGTGGGACTTGGTGCGAGTTTGGACACGGGCTGCTGATTATTTCAATGACCTCAAGCTTACTTAGGGTAGAATATGGGAGACCAGCCAGGAGTGCATTGGAGTAGTCAAGTCGAGAGGTAACAAAGGCATGGATGAGGGTTTCAGCAGCAGATATGCTGAGGGAAGGGCGGAGACTGGCAATGTTACGTAGGTGAAAATAGGAGGTTTTAGTTATATATGGCTGGAAGCTCATTTCAGGATCAAATATGACACCTAGGTTGCGAATAGTCTGGTCCAGCCTCAGACAGATGCTAGGAGCCAGTGGCTAGGGAATGCAGATTGTTACAGGGACCAAAGACAATGGATAAGACTTTTGTCATATATCCGCCCATTTAACCGCTGAGATTGCGTTTACTGCCCATATTTGATTATAAATGGAAACTAACGCCCAATTATCGCCGGCGTAACTTTTGGCATACAATTATTGCCGGGAATTAGCTGAACCGCCCGCCCATTTTTTAAAATAAGATCTGACGTCATCACTCGTGCCCAGAAGACTGCTTATAATGGAAACTAATGCCCAAATACCACCCAGATTATCGCGAGCGCTACTTTCAGCATCTCGCCCACACACTGCCCAAATGATCGCTCGCCCAAAAAGATGCTCAAGAAAAGCTGCACTCACCTGGCCTTAACCCAGCGGTATGGGCGCCATTTTGTAATTCAGAGGACTTTTAATAAAAGGCTATTTCAAGTTCATGGGAGCATTGAAGTAATTCGTGAGTGCTTTTAAGGTCATTTTAAAATCTCTTGACAACCATCTAATCACATTGTGGTGAATTTTGAGTTTCTATTGCATTTGTAGAGGACAATTTAATAATTTTGAAGATTATAATAGAGCATTTATAGTCATGGGGCCTGTAATTTCTCAGCCAGTATTGATAACTACTCACATGCTGCAGAATAGAGATGGGAGAAGGTTTATTGAAGAGCATTATGTGCCCAATCAAAGAGATGGCAGACTGCTGAGGAGGGCGAGACCTTACACCCAACACATTTACAGGGATAAACGATCATACCTGGATTTGTCCAATAACACGTGCCTTAGGAGGCTGCGCTTCCGAAAGGAGGTCATTAGTGAGATATGCCAGCTAATTAAGGGAGATCTACCAGCACCGTCAGGACCGCACTCCCGTTGAGGTCAAGGCTTCCTTCTATGCATTGGGCTCCTTTCAGGCCTCAGCTGGCGACATTTGCGGTATCTCTCAGCACGTCACACATTGCTGCATTCGACAGGTGACTGAAGCCTCGCAAGATGGACTTTATAAACTATCCTATGACCAGGGAGGCACAGAGTGAGAGGGCTTTGGGTTTTTCGAGAATAGCAAACTTCCCCAAGGTGCAGGCAGCAATAGACTACGCACAATGCCCTGCAAGCACCTTTTCAGGATGCAGAGGTGCTTCAGAACCGAAAGGGATTCCACTCCCTGAATGTACAACTCGTTTTCGACCACACGCAAATAATCATGGCAGTAAATGCAAAATTTCCAGGGAGCATCCATGATGTGCACATCTTGTGTGAGAGCACTGTCTCTGATCTGTTTAACAGTCACCCACAAGGTCACAGTTGGATGCTGGGGGATAAAGGATATGGCCTTGCCAGCTGGCTCATGACCCTCCTGCGTAAGTCCCAGATACAAGCCGAGAAGCGCTGCAACGAAAGCCATATAGCCACACGCAATATCGTCGAAAAGACAACTGGAGTGCTTAAGCAGCGCTTCAGATGCCTGGACCACTCAGGAGGCGACTTACAATACCACCCTGAGCAGGTCACTGAGTTCATTGTGGTGTGCTACATGTTGAATAACTTGGCTATCAGGAGGGGACAAGAATTGCCAGATGGGACTGCCGGTCCACCTCAGGAGAGAGGGGAGGCAGAAGAGGAGTGCGAGGATAAGGACAAGGACCTCAGGGAGGACAATCAGGCTGGCGTTGAAGCCATGCCCTCACCTCACCCTAGACCGCAGGGAAAGCCACGTGGTAGTTACGCAGCTGCAAGACCGTTGCATAAGCAGCTCATAAATGAACGCTTTGCGTGAAGTTACATTGGTGACAGTTACAGTTGCGTTACGTTACGTTACGTTACATTACATTCTTGCCTGGCCTGGTCATTGTTGCAAACCTTGTATTGATGTTTAACCTTTCTGTTATTGGAAGACACTACACAACAATGTTAAGTTAAATAAAAATATTTGATGATGACAAAATGTAAAAATTTTTTTTAACAAACATACATGAATATAAACACCCATTTCCCCCCACCCCCCACCAATTTTTTTTAATAACAGTAATATATAACAACAATTTTTCAATAACAATTATAAATATAACACCCACCCACTCAACAGTCAACAAATTTATAATAACAATAATAACCAAACCCCAACAGTGAACAATACAAATACAAAAAAAGTATAATGTCCCCACTCCTCCCCTACCTGCGGCTACACTTCCCTTTGCCTCTACCCGCCCTGGTCTGAACCACCACCCCACCCCCTTTCCCACTTACACCCCCCCTTCTACCTGCATTAACACCAAGCCGCCTTGGAGCAGAGCACCTTGAGCACTGCTGCTGTGTGGGGGCTGACAGTGGCAGGGTCATTGTTGAAACTGGAGAATCTGGAGAAGACGTTTCCAAAGAAACGTCTTCCGAGTCAGAAGCAACTGCTTCCTCCTGACTCGCATTGGTCGACAAGAGCGGTACGGCACCTTGGGGTGCAGTGCCGTATCCCGAGACCACTGCCTGCCTTCTGACATCCATGGAATCGACCATTCTCCGCATTGCCGCAACCATCTGCGCGCAGTCAGAGCGGCAACTTGACCAGTCAATCCGCCCATTGCCTGGAGGAGCTCTCGACCAATGTCGGCGCTCGTCCTTGATAGTTCAACCATATAAAGGTTAACATCTGCCTGTCTATGAGCAATCCGACCTTGCCGAACCAACCTCCGCGGGTGCCCTGCAGCAAGGGGCTTGGCCCCACTGCTTCCTCAGTGGAGGAGGACCTGGCCGCTGGAACATTCGAACAGCCTGCTTGAGGCTCATCATCCATTTCCTCGCTGGTGTCCTCAAGACCTGCACGAGTGGAGAATCTCTTGCCTCAACACCTCCCGATTGCTCCTGGGGAGCCTGGAGAGGCTGGGGACCTAGAAAACAAAAATGAGGTTAGTAGAAGAGAAGGGGAGGCCAGGGTGACATGAGAATGCTTACGCAACGCAGGCATATGTACGAGGAGCAACACTACTCCTATAAATATCACTGACAGACGTCACATATAATTATCATGATTGTAATGCAATGCAGATTCGGTACTATGATATTTCATGATCCCATCATTAATTACATAACATTACATCAATTATATATTATACTGAAATGGCATTAAATTACTTTAAATCACCAATGGGTTACACATTACTCACGTGGTGCAAGAACGGGTTCAGCACCACCACGGGTGGCCGAACGATTATGCACCCCCACTAGTGCCAAGGCTTGCTCCTCCAAGTCCTCCTCCAGTCCGCCTCTGCTCGGCTCAGTTTTTGTAAATCTTCCTCTGCAAAGGTGACAAGAGCATGGCACAAGCTAATTGCCTAGGTACTATTACAGATATTACTAGATACTATTACACAACACACAATTAGTCATCGCACATGCTATTTATTGTTAACGTTATATGCTAATACGCTCTGTATGCAATTGAATGCATGGTTATATCTACGGTCTGAGAATAAATTTAATAAAATCGTGGTTAGGAACTAACGCACGACACCAAGATTACCAGCTTAATTACAATCCAGCAGATCTACATTTTAATTAATGAGTCATTGCATCATTACAATTATAAATGTAATAATTTAATACTTACTCTTCCAGAACCAACCAGGTCGTTCCAGCGCTTGCGGCATTGGTTTGGCTCATGGACATCGTGGGCCCCGATGAAACTGCTTCGGTGATCTCCGCCCATATCCTCTGATATACACGTTGGGGGGGTGGGGGGGGGTTCCACGACCACCCCGGGTTAATTGGGCCCAACGAGTTTCCACCTCGTGGACCAGGGCAGCATTTGCCTCTTCTGAAAATCTTTTCGTTCTCCTTCTCCCACCCATCTCTGACACATCACTCCCTTCACCCACCTCCGCCACTTCAACATTACTTAATCCAGACTCCACGTAATCCATTTCTTTTTTTTTTTATTCATCTTCTCAGACAACACTTCTTTCTCTGTTTCTCGACTCTCTCTCAAGTGTTCTGACCCCTGGCCTCAGGAATCGCGGGAAAAGTAAATTACCTAAGGAAAAAAATCACGCATGCACAGAATGGCCGTTGCTATGGACACCGGCCTTGCACGATGGAATAAATCACTATCACCCATTTCACATCACTACGGCGGACACCCAAATTAAAAAAGCAAAACTAGCGGTTTTTAAAATGAGCGATATTCCAGCGATCCTGAAAAATACCACTCACGCCAGAAAAATCGTCCATTTTTGGGCGATATCGATGTCAATGGAAAGTCTAGCGCAATGGCTTTGGCCTTCCCAATACTTAATTGGAGAAAATTTCTGCTCGTCCAGAATTGGATGTCGGACAAGCAGTCTGACAATTTCAAGACCATGGAGGGGTGGAGAAGTGGTGGTAAGCAAATTGAGGCTGATAGGCAAAATAACAAACAGTATATTTATTTTAAAACTCTATTAATTGGTTTCCTCTAACAGTCTCATTAAATCCGATATATTGGTATACCTGTGAAAAAGTCACACGTTGTCTTAAAATCTTGAAAATCACATTGGTACCTTTGTTTCAGACTTCCCGCAGTTGCAGGTTTTTTTCAACTTTTTATCTGCGATAGAAACATGGGACTTGCTGCACATGATTTTTCAACCCTTTAAATAGATGGTCGGAAAAACAGCCCAATGCATGCCCATATTTCTGATACACACTGCCAAATGGACGGAGCTGGCCGCTGGCAGCACCAAGTCGATTATCCCCTATAATTGTCAGTCAATTATTTCTCAAGCAGTATGCTGGGGCAACCAAATAAAAAAATCAGGTGATAACACATTTACAATAAACAAGCAGTGTCCCAAGAAACTCATGATTCACTAACTTTTACTTAAGTGAAAGTAGTCAAGTCAATTTTTGAAACAGATGTTGAAGAGAAACATTATTTATGCAATAACAGATTATGGGATCAAAATGAGTCATTGCTCAATGAGCAAGGTTTTGCAATTTTAGAATCTTTGATCTTTATGTCATAAAATGTTCATCTATAGCTTTAGAGCCGTGAATTCAACAGGCTATTTACCAAAATTAAACCATGAAAGAAGAGAAACACACACAATTTAGCCATTCAAAATAAATGTTCAATCTTGTCTGTTTCGGGTAACAGAACATATTGGTGACTGTGCAGAAAATTAATCTGTATAGTTCGTCTAATTAAAATTTCAGACAATAGGATATTTAACAAGTGGAATCTCACCTCAATATTCCAGATGTTGAGGTTTGAGAGTAAGTCCCATCGCAAGTTGCCATTTGTATCAAGGCCATTGAACCCAAAGCCACCTGCGTTATTGATTGCATCAGCTAAAAGATAAAAGTGAAGCAGAATAGCAAAGTTATTGCTTAATTTAGTTTGTGAAAGAACATTTAAATGTTTCAGCAATGGTTAGTGCAACCTCTGGGTTCTTATTTTTTTTTAAATCACAAGCTAATAATAAAAAGATGCACTTCAGTAGGAAATAATCCACATGACATTAATGTGAACAATTAATCACCCACCAAAAAAGAATCAATTCCTAGACATGCATAAGCCCTTAAGAATGCTATTGAATGGTTCCCAAATGAAAAACTGGATGCGCTAACCAACATAGACTTTTGCATGTGACATGAGCTTTGAGACAATGAAATTTGTTGAGGCAGGCCTTAGGTAACTCTTTCCTTTATGATAACATAAGAAATAGGAGCAGCAGTAGGCCATTTGGCCCCTCGAGCCTGCTCCGCCATTCAATAAGATCATGGCTGATCTGATCCATGCCTCAACTCCACTTTCCAGCCCGCTCCCGATAACGCTTGACTCCCTTATCATTCAAAAATCTATCTCCACCTTAAATATATTCAATGAGCTAGCTCTCTGGAGTGGAAAATTCCAAAGATTCATGATCCTCAGAGAAGAAATTCCTCCTCACTTCCGTTTTAAATGGATGACCCCTTATTCTGAAACTATGTCCCTTCGTTCTAGTTTTCCCCCATAAGGAGAAACATCCTCTCTGCATCCAACATGTCAAGCCCCCTCAGAATCTTATATGTTTCAATAACATCACCTCTCTGTCTTCCAAACTCCAATGAGTATAGGCCCAACCTGCTCAATCTTTCTTCAAATGACAACCCCTTCAACTCAGGAATCAACCTCGTGAACCTTCTCTGAACTGCCTCCAATGCAAGTATACCTTTCCTTAAATAAGGAGAGCAAAACTGTATGCTATACTTACCAACACCCTGTATAGTTGTAGTTGGACTTCCCTACTTTTATACTCCATCCCTCTTGCAATAAAGGCCAACATTCGATTTGCCTTCCCGATTATTGCTGTAGCTGCATGCTAACTTTTGTGTTTCATGTACAAGGACCCCCAGATCCGTCTGTACCGCAGCATTTTGTCATCTTTCCCCATTTAAATAATAATTTGCTTTTTTATTTTTCCTACCAAAGTGGATAACTTCACAGTTTCCGACATTATACTCCATCTGCCAAATTTTTGCCCACTCACTTAGTCTATTCTATATCCCTTTGCAGATTCTTTGCGTCCTCCTCACAACTCGCTTTCCGACCTATCTTTGTACCATCAGCAAATTTGGCTACATTACACTCAGTTCCTCCATTCAAGTCATTAATATAAATTGTAAATAGTTGAGGCCCCAGCACTGATCCCTGTGGCACCCCACTAGTTACAATTTGCCAATCTGAAAATGACCTATTTATCCCGACTCTCTGTTTTCTGTTAGTTAGCTAATCCTCTATTCATGCTAATATATTGCCCCCAACCCTGTGAGCTCTTATCCTGTGCAGTAACCTTTTATGCGCCACCTTATCGAATGCTTTCTGGAAATCCAAATACACGACTTCTACTGGCTCCCCTTTATCAACACTGCTCGTTATATCCTTAAAGATGACCAGTAAATTTGTCAAACATGATTTCCCTTTCATAAAACCATGCTGACTCTGCTTAATGCATTATGATTTTTGAAATGTCCTGCTACTACTTCCTTCATGATGGACTCCAGCATTTTCCCAATGACAGATATTAGGCTAACTGGTCTATATTTTCCTGCTTTCTGTCTCCCTCCTTTCTTAAATAGGGGCGTTACATTTGCGGTTTTCAAGTCCGCTGGGACCTCTCCAGAATCCACTATCTCTGCAGCCACCTCTTTTAGACTCAAGGATGCAAGCCATCAGGTCCAGGGGACTTGTCCACCTTTACTTCCATCAGTTTGCCGAGTACTTTTTCTCTAGTGATAATGATTGTTTTAAGTCCTCCACCGCCCCCCAATAGCCCCTTGATCATCAATTATTGGGACGCTTTTAGTGTCTTCTGCCGTGAAGACCGATACAAAATATTTGTTCAAAGTCTCCACCACTTCCCTGTTTCCCATTATTAATTCCCCAGTCTCATCCTCGAAGGGACCAACATTTACTTTGGCTACTCGCTTCCTTTTTATATTCCTGTAGAAGTTCTTACTGTCTGTTTTTATATTTGTTGCTAGTTTATTCTTATAAGCTATCTTCTCTATCATTTTTTTTTATTCGTCCTTTGCTGGTTTCTAAAAATTTCCCAATCCTCTGGCCTTCCACTGTTCTTCGCAACATTGTATGCCTTTGTTTTCAATTTTATACCATCCTTTACTTCCTTAGTTAGTTCATCATTCTCTTAGAGTCTTACTTTCTCACTGAAATATATATTTGATGAGAGTTATGAAATATCTACTTAAATGTTTGCCACTGCTTTTCTACAATCTTACCCTTTAATATATTTTCCCAGTCCACTTTAACCAACTCTGCCTTCATACCTTTGTAATTATCTTTATTTAAGTTCAGGACACTAGTTTGAAACCTAGCTTTCTCAAACTGAATTTGAAATTCTGCCATGCTATGGTCACTCTTCCCAAGAAGATCCTTCAATACGAGATTATAGAAGATATTCATTCATTACACTCAGTGGGGACATATAGGTGCCAACAAGATTTCATTCTGGCTCCTACAACTTTTATAAACTTATTTCTTGTCTCAAGGCTTCTTCTTTCAAACCCTTGTGCCAAAAATACATCTGGGGAATTCTCTGACATTAGTCCTTCCCAAACCATTCAAACAAAATTCATGTATGTTTCAGTGAAAAATAAAAAGGGCAGACTTCACAAAATACATGTATATTTTACAGGGCATTGAAAATTATCAATACTTTCCACATCTACAATGAATGTGAAAATCATCACAATGGCACAAACTATATATTTTTGACCAAAGGGTAATGCAGTCAATGTCATATACTTGGATTTTCATAAAGGTACCATAAGCTCAAGACAATGGTTAGGACATGTGGAATCAGAAGTCAAATAGCTGAATGGATAGCAAATTGGCTAAAAAATAGAAAGCAAAGAGTAGGGGTAAAGGGTTGTTATTCAGATTGGATAATGGTAGATGGTGGTGTTCCATAGGATCAGTGCTGGGACCACTGTTAAAGAACAAGTAACTATCAAAATTTGCAGTTGATACCAAACTGGGGAGTATAGGCTAATGCAGAGGAAGAATGCAGCATAATACAAGACATTAGAAAACTTGCAGACTGGGCAATTAAGTGGCAAACAAACTTTAACATAAAGGTGAGGTGATTCACTTTGGTGGAAAAGAAGAAACTGAACTGGGTAGAAGAGCAAAGGAATCGAGGGATACAGGTGAACAAGCTTCCCTCGGCCTCTCAATGAAGCCTTTGGCCTCCCATCTGCCAATCACAGCCGCTCTCTTCCCCCATTCCCTGTCGCGATCGCTAACCTCCTTCCCACCCCCAAGTCCCGTAGCCTCGATAATTTACCTTTGCCATTATGTTCTGTCTATAGTTTCCCCTTTCAGGCCCAATGCATTTTTATTGGGAAGACACTGAGGATACAAGCAATTCACCACTTCAATTATTCTGTCATTACAGACCAGCACATACTAAAATAGCTAGATGCAAAATGCAGTTTCATCTGGGATCCTGTCTTTATTTCCCCAGAAGATTCAAAAAAGGCTTTGTACACCCATTTTTTAATAAATACCATTACTGTTCACAGCTGCTCTTTATATATAAATTGCCCTTCTCTGGTTTGTAATCCCTTCTCTTATTGTTTCCCTGCTATTCAGAAATAAATTAAACAAGGAAGGAATGAAACATAGAAAATAGGTGCAGGAGTAGGCCATTCAGCCCTTCGAGCCTGCACCGCCATTCATTATGATCATGGCTGATTATGCAACTTCAGTACCCCATTCCTGCTTTCTCTCCATACCCCTTGATCCCTTTAGCAGTAAGGGCCACATCTAACTCCCTTTTGAATATATCGAACGAACTGGCCCCAACAACTTTCTGTGGTAGAGAATTCCACAGGTTCACAATTCTCTGAGTTAAGAAGTTTCTCCTCATCTCGGTCCTAAATGGCTTACCCCTTAACCTTAGACTGTGACCCTTGGTTCTGGAATAAAGAGGCAAAGACAGAGATGAAAGAAAGAAAAAAAGAAAGACAGAGACAAAAGAAAGACAGAAAGAAGGATGAGAGAAAGAGAAAGATGAAAAGAATGGGGAGAGAAAAACGAGAAAGAATGAGGGAGAAAAGGAAAGAAGGAGAAAAAAAGGTGAGAGAAAGTGAGAAACACAGAGGGAAAGATAAAGCGAAGCAGAGACGGATTATATTGAGACTGGCAAACACCGTTCTTTTTTGTAGCAACAAAGGCGAGACAGGAAATACCAAACTCAGTTTGATTCTGCACTGGAAAGTTTTTTGGAAGTGTTAAGCTTGTGCAGCACTCACACATGACACACAGAGGCAGGCAGACACATGGGTAGGCAGACAGACACACGCAGGCAGATAGACACAAACACACACACAGACAGACACACAGACAAAAGGTAGTTATAATTTACAATTTGTGTTGCCCAACTTGGGACCTCAACATTTTCTACTTTACAGCTTTGAACCACTGACAGGCAGCTCTCCAAAATTGTAAAGTGGAAGCAGGCTTTCAGAAGGACCTTGGCAATTCACTACCTTGTGCTTTGCAAACCTGCATCATCCTACTTTCCATTTTAACAGTACCTTATAATTCAAAACAAATAACGAGAGCAACGCTAGACTTCAGACTCTGCATCTCAAAAGATTTTGACTGCCAAATCATGTTTCACCACTGATTAGTGTCCAAAAAATTAAGCAAAGCTGTAATCTCAGCTACCAATTTCATCAATATATAATTTATACGAGTATCATCATCATCGGCGATCCCTCGATCGAGGATGACTTGCTTCCACTTGAGTTCACAGATGTTTCAATGAAGGACCCGATATTCCAGTCCTGAACTCCAATTGAAGGGGTGGAAGATGCATGTGTGTAGATTATTTTTAACGTGTGGTGACCGTTGCACATCAGCCACCATACAGGCCTAATAGAGCCAGGCCTTTATCCAGTGGCAAGGGTTAACCAGGACGACTGGAGACCTGCTCTTCTGCAGGGACCTAGTGCACACACATATGCAGTGTGGGCTTGCCCGAGCTGCCCCTGGGCCCTCGGCTCTTCTGGGCCCCGTATCCTCATTTGCCACACCTTCGCCACGATCTCTCGCCGCTCCTCTGCCACAAAACATTCACCACACCTCCGCCACGATCTCTCGCCGCTCCTCTGCCACAAAACACTCGCCACACCAAACATTCGCCGCACCTCCGCCACGATCACCCACTGAATCTGTCACGATCCCTCATTGCTCCTCCGCCTCAATCACTCGCCGCACCTCCGCCACGTCCTTCCCGCTCCTTTGCTTTATCAGGAGCGCCCCCCCCCCCCCCCCCCCCCCCCCACCACCGATGCTCTGCCCATGCTCCAAACAATGACCTGGGTCCTGATGACGTCACCCTGCCTCGAAGCCGTCGCACACTTGGAGCAGCTCGCACTGGAAGTTGTAGTGGCGCAGGTCGGTAAGTATAAGAGCTGGAGTGTAAGAGTTCTCCAGCTCTTTATATTAGCAGATCTCCTGTGGCATTACTCACAGTAAATCACAGGGTACCTAGTGTTATGTGGACAGGAGCATTGCATTAAACGAGAGCTCTCTTTAACCACCTTATCTCTTTAAAGCCCCAAGCCTAATTATAGTTAATGCGAAGCTAATGAAGAACTTTCTTCTTTTATAATACTTTAAATAAATGTTTAGGCATGATTTGTCAGTGTTTTATGCAAAGTATGATGGATTCAAAACTTGACATTAATTTGCAAACCTTCCATGGTGTCGCTCACAGTAAATCGGAGGATATGTTGTTTTATAATGACAGGCAATGTATTATTCTGCTGCTACGGGGCTTGTTCTTTTATGGCCCCACGGACTTATTGCTGTATAAGACCACATTCCGAGCTCAAATAGATTTTCTATTGCTGGAAAGGTTTTTTTCCTGAAGCCAGCAGGAAATGGCTGGTCAAAATGTGACCTGAAATCTGCATGTGTAACAACATGTAACACCTTAAGTATCAGGGACACATATCAAAACATTTGCAATATACTTAGATCTCCCATCATCAACACCATAGGCAGTCCCTCGAAACGAGGATGACTTGCTTCTATGCCAAAAAAGGATGAGTTCACAGTGTTTCAATGAAGGACCTAATATTCCAGGTCCTGAACTACATAGTGTAGGGTGGAAGTTGCACACCAGCCACCACTCGGGCTTGACAGAGCCAGGTCTTGGTCCAGTGGCAAGGATTAACCAAGACGATTGGAGACCTGCTCTGCTGCACGGGCCTAGTGTGCACACATATCGCAGTGTGGGCTGGCCCGTGCTGCCCGAGCCCACGCCTCTTATGGCCCCGAACACGTCCCTTTACAATCTCTCGCCGCTCCTTCGCCCCGACCTCACCGTTCCTGCTGTACCTGCCCACGCTCCAATCAGCGACCTGGATCTTGATGACATCCCTCTTCGCTGCCGTGGCCCTCCTGTTTAACCTTTGTCGCCTCCAGCCCAGGTCCAAGACCACCCCAACCTCTGTCGTCGAGCTACAGTACACGGACGACGCCTGCGTCTGAGCATATTCAGAGGCTGAACTTCAGGATATAGTCAGCGTATTTACTGAGGCATACGAAAGCATGGGCCTTACGCTAAACATCCATAAGACAAAGGTCCTCCACCAGCCTGTCCTCGCCGCATAGCACTGCCCCCCAGTCATCAAGATCTACGGCCCTGGACAATGTGGGCCATTTCCCGTATCTCAGGAGCCTCTTATCAACAAAAGCAGACATTGATAAGGAGATTCAACACCACCTCCAGTGCGTCAATGCAGCCTTCGGCCGCCTGAGGAGAAGTGTGTTCGAAGACCAGGCCCTCAAATCTGTCATCTGTCACCAAGCTCATGGTCTACAGGGCTGTAGTAATACCCGCCCTCCTGTATGGTTCAGCAGCATGGACCACGTACAGCAGACACCTCAAGTGACTGGAGAAATA
This sequence comes from Pristiophorus japonicus, assembly GCF_044704955.1. Classification (NCBI taxonomy): domain Eukaryota; kingdom Metazoa; phylum Chordata; class Chondrichthyes; family Pristiophoridae; genus Pristiophorus; species Pristiophorus japonicus. The sequence goes on along the minus strand of NC_091981.1, from coordinate 53,224,272 downwards.
CCATCAACGATGCCGCCGCAAGATCCTACAAATCCCCTGGGAGGACAGACGTACCAACATTCGCGTCCTCGACCAGGCCAAATCCCCAGCATTGAAGCACTGACCACACCTGGGCAGGCCACGTTGTCCACATGCCAGACACGAGATTCCCAAAGCAAGCGCTCTATTCGGAACTCCTTCATGGCAAACGAGCCAAGGGTGGACAGGGAAATGTTACAATGACACCCTCAAAGCCTCCCTGACAAAGTGTGGCATCCTCACTGACACCTGGGAGTCCCTGGCCAAAGACCGCCCCGAGTGGAGGAAGTGCATCCGGGAGGGCGCTGAGCACCTCGAGTCTCATCGACGAGTGCATGCAGAAAACAAGCACAGGCAGCGAAAGGAACGCGCAGCAAATCTGTCCCATCCTCCCTTACCCTCAATGACTCTGTGTCTCACCTGTGGCAGGGACTGCGGCTCTCTCATATTGGACAGTTCAGCCACCTAAGGACTCATTCTAAGAGTGGAAGCAAGTCTTCTTCGATTGCGAGGGACTGCCTATGATGATGATGAGATTTCCTGTGATGTTGTTCATGGGTATTCTCTCAGCTGGCACATATTTGTGATGTTTAGCTGCTAACGTGACCTGTGCCTTTAAAACCACTGATCTAAACAAGCAATCGAAGCTAGACAGAAACTGCTGAGGGTAATCAAACGGCATTTGTAATTCCTTGTAAATTTCAGGCTCTAAGCATAACTGGCTTTTCTCTTTAAAAAAATTGTTTCACATCTGTAGCGAAGTGGGACATATGAGCGAGCGAGAGGGACAGAAAGACAGAAAGACAGAGACAGAGAAATATAACTAAAACTAAAAAGCAATATCTATCAAGGTTATTATTTCTTCTCAAATCTTCCTTGCCAAATTTATTACAAGCATTGGAAGGGTTTCTTGGGGAGGGGGGAATTGAACTGAGGAAACATTTTTAAACAATCCATCAGCATTTAAGGCTCTACCTACTGTCCCTTTACGAGTCAAATTCCAGAAAGCACAACTTTCCACCAAGGTTCATTTCAAACAGTTCACGGAAAACAGGAAGTATTTATGCAAATCCTTCAAGCCGTTGTCCTTCCCAATTTTCACCTGATCCATCAGCCATGAACTAAACTAAAAAGGTCAAATTTCCAAGTAAAATTAAAATTGTTTATTAAATCATTTAGTATTTTGATAACTTCTAAGTATAAATACTTTCCCTATTGCTTATTGATTTATGAAGTTTAATTGCAGAGTCAAGAAGCTTTAATTAATCGTAAAAAGTTACTCCACCTAAAGTCCAGGCAAAATAATATTTGGGTCTGGAGGCATGGACTGAGATGAAGAGGTAGCAGAGTCTCCAGAAGAAACAGGCTTCGCTTATAAACTTGTCATCCGCATTGTAGGAGATGGGAAAGTTCTTTGTAACTCCCGTAAACCAAATTAGACATACAAAGGTGATAACCGTTTTGTTTGCCACAGCTCTCTAGAAAAACAAAACAAACCCCACAAAATATATGATGTTTAGATATTTGTTAGCACTGCATCATCAGTATCAAAATATTCAGATTGTAGGGCAAGAGCCAAAAGCAAATTATAAAGCAATACATCAAAAGTTAAGCAGTTTTAAATCAACAGAAAACATATTCAAGTGGCAGAAACCGAGATTGAAAATGCCGAACATTTATTAATTTCATAACATATATACACACACACACACACACACACACACACAGATATACATATACCAACAATGTTTTTGATAATCCATTAAAATGTCAGGAATAAAAATAGTTCTGATGAAAGGTCATTGACCTGAAACATTAACTCTGTTCCTTCCTCCACAAGTGCTGTCTGACTTGCTGAGTATATCCAGCATTTTCTGCTTTTATTTAAAATTTTCATCATCTGCAGTATTTTGCTTTTGTATTAAAATGTCAGACTTAGTGAGCACATTAGAGGCGGATAAGTCGAGGTGAAAAGTTATTAATGATAGTGATGTTGGAATTTAAGATTATGGCATCATGTGCTTGGTAACACATTAATATGATTCCCTTTCCCAACAAAATACAAAGTATAGCTATGCTTTAAATGTTAAACATTTGTTGACTGAATTTACAGGCTTCTAAATGCGACAAAATACTTCTGCAACAGGAAAGAGGTGTCAGGTTTTTAACTCAGGGCCTTATAGGTCAAAAAAAGCAATAACATTACTATAACATTAGAGGGTCACTCTAATGTTAGTGTACTCAGGACCTTTATCTAATTGATTCAACTATAATGGATTTGTCACACAGTCTGCATCATTCCAATTTTAGTATATGTGAAGTTAAAAATGTTTCATAAAAATCATTTTACAAGTTTTAAACAAGGCTAAACTTCCAAGATAGTTGAACTGCAGCTTTCGCTCCTTTATTTCTCCTTTTTATTTCAAACAGTTCCTAGTGTCATGAAATTATTTTTATTTCATACATGTAAGTTCTTCAACACCATGATGAACTGAATAATATCCTTTTGTACAGCAAAATGATAATCTCAATTGGTTGAGAATCACACAATGATTTATCAAGCACACTTTTATGCAGAGCCATTTCCACACACTATTCTTTTAAAACAAAGGTCTGCACAGCTGGAGAAAGGTTCCAGAATACCTGACAATGATCTGATCAAATTCTGCACTCATCATTAAAAAGGCATGCACATTGTGAAATTCAAACTCAGTTTTTTGCACCATTAAGTATCCCAACATTTAAAAGGAGACTGGATAGTGAAGGGTGTTGGTGCACTGTTCTTTCACCTATAAGATCTGAGCTGGAATCCAACCAAGACTAATGAAAGTTGCTCACTCTGCAAGCTTCAACGTTCCTCTCAGCCCGAGCATAGCACAAAGCTGCCATTTTGTGCTGACTTGTGGGCAATCTTATACCCATGACCAGGAGGATGGTTGACGCTGAAAATGCACCAGTTTTACTGATTCAATATGAAAGGGGTGCTCTTCTTGGGTTAGGGTTAAGATACGCTCCTGGAGCAGAGTACAGGTATTAAGGCAGAGGACAGGGAGGCTTCACCCTGCACCTGGCTTGCGCTATACTCGACCTGAGTGTTCAACATTCACACAAGGAACAAAACATAGAAAGTGTTCTATTTTTACGCAGTGAGTTGTTATGATGTGGAATGCTGTATCAGATAGAGTGGTGGAATCAGATTCAAATGGCAATTTTCAAAGAGCAATTGAATAAATAAGAAAGAAATAAAGACTTGTATTTATATAGCACCTTTCATGACCACCAGAAATCTCAAAGTGCTTTACAGACAATGAAGTACTTTTTGGAGTGTAGTCACTGTTGTTAAGTGGGAAACGCGGCAGCCAATTTGCACACACCAAGCTTCCACAAGCAGCAATATGATAATGATCAGATAATCTGATTTTGTCAAGTTGATTGAGGGATAAATATTGGCCAGGACACCGGGGATAATTTCCCTGCTCCTCTTCGAAACAGTGCCATGGGATCTTTTACATCCACCTGAGAAGACGGGGCCTCAGTTTAACGTCTCAACCGAAAAACAGCACCTCCGACAGTGCAGCGCTCCCTCAGCACTGCACTGGAGTGTCAGCCGAAATTTATGTGCTCAAGTCCTTGGAGTGGGACTTGAACCCACAACCTTCTGACTCAGGAGGCGAGTTTGCTACCAAAAGAGCCTCAGCTGACACAAATTTTGAAAAGAAAAAATATACAGGGCTATGGGGAAAGAGCAGGGAGTGGGGCTAATTGGAAAACTCTTTCAAAGAGCTGGCACAGGTACAATGGGCCAAATGGCCTCCTTCTGTACTGTATCAGTCTATGATTCCCCATCACCAATATTCCTCATACTGATCAGGACAAAACTTTTGATAAACCAAAACAAAGCCTGTTCTGTTTTTAATTCAGCACAGGCTGTCTGCAATCCTTCCAGTGTCACATGACAATACAATTGTAGTATGAAGTCGGCTGCATTGATGGGACCACAGCGAGACCACATGGAGTTAGATAATGGCCCCGAATTTCCTCAGACTTTCTGCTGTCGTAACTTTGCCTGAAGTGCAGCACACAGTCTGTTTACGGGCTAAGCGGGGTTTCCACCCCACTTCCAATGAGGTTGCAGTGGACAGCGGCAGATATCTGAAAAAATTCCACACCAATTGTAAAAATCCGAACGGTAGTTTTTAAAAATATGTCGCAGTGGTACATATGGACGATTAAACATTTTGATTTTGATACATATCCACCACGAGCTGCTGCAAGTGACTGACTGATGGCAGCATTCAAGAGAACTGGTCACTTATGAAATATTAAGAGATAAAAAGAATCGTAAATGCTGGAAATCGCATAACTTTTGATGAAGGGCCATTAATCTGTCTTCCTTATTCAAATGCTGACCAAGCTGCTGTGTATTCCTAGGATGTTCTGGGTTCATGGAATGTATACAGAAAACCAAAGCTGAACATTCAATCTCCCTTAGTATAAATATGTAAATATTGGTGGGTCTGTCTGTGTAGGTTCACCAGGGATGTTATCGTTGGGGAATGCAATATCGAATATCGAGCAGTAAGCCTCAACTTCAGATGAGCATCTCCTACTGCAGCAGTAGTGGCCTGTCTAAGTGCAATATGAATTAGGGGCAGCGTTAGGGGAATGCGCTCGAAGAACTGGATTGAGACTGCTCAAACTTATTTTGCATGGGACCCTCACGCCCTGCAGCAAGAGCAGACTTTCATCCCATTAGTCGAGGTTGAATGTGAACCCAGATCCCAGAGGTGAACGTCCAGTGTCTAACCCATTGCACCACCCAGTTCTCCAACACCCACTTTTCAATTTGGTTACAATTTTGCTTCTTTACAGGCAATCTCAACAAGACACCTGGAATAGAATTATTGTCATGTATACATACCAACGGTGAAGGATCAGGGAACTTGTGATAGCCCCTTTGCTTCCAATGTTCTTCTATTAGCTTTACGTTTATATGGTTTCCTTCAATAAAAGCAATATAGTCCTTGTAACTGCTGGTAGGCCCAGCCAAAATACCTAGAAAGTTCAGGTGATAGCTGCAATACTCCAGTAAAGTAGGCCTTACACTATAAATATAAAAAATGGGAAAACATCACAATAAGTGCAATACAGCGGACAATCATATTTACAAGGGAGAATGAAATAGCTATACACATATTCAGACCTGGTCTTGCATTCCATTACCATCCCATGTTGCCTTGCATATTGTCCCTTTTGTCATTTAATCACTCCTGGCTTCCACCCCATCACAGGCCTCTCCCACCCCCGCACCCCCCCCCCCCCCATCACAGACCTCTCCTCCCCCCCGACCGCTCCCCTACCACCTCCTCATCACAGACCTCTCCTTCCCCCTCCCCCGCTCCCCTACCACCCCCTCATCACAGACCTCTCCTTCCCCCCACCCCCGAATCACAGACCTCTCCTTCCCCGCTCCCGCCACCCCCCTACCACAGACCTCTCCTTCCCCCCCGCTCCCCCCCCCCCCCAACACAGACCTCTCCTCCCCCCCCCCACTCCCCACCCCCCCTCTCATCACAGACCTCTCCTCCCCCCCGCTCCCCACCCCCCCATCACAGACCTCTCCTCTCCCCTGCCCCCCATCACAGACCTCTCCTCCCCCCCCCACACCCCCCCCATCGCAGACCTCTTCTCCCCCCGCCACCCCCCCATCGCAGATCTCTCCTCCTCCCCCCGCCTCCCCACCACCCCCCATCACAGACCTCTCCTTCACCCCCCCCGGCCCCCGACCCCCCCCATCACAGACCTTGCCTACCCCCCACCAATCACAGACCTCACCCCCGCCAACCCCCACCCCGCCCCGTCTCCTTTTCCCCAGCTCTGCACTTGCTTAAAAACTGTTCAATCTCTAACTTCTCCCAGTTCTAATGAAAAGTCATCAACCTGTTTCTCTCCCCGCAGGTGCTGCCTGACCTGTGTATTTTCAGCGTATTCTGTTTTAATTTATGATAGCTTTTTTCTCTTCCCAGTAGTGACTTCAGCGGACAACCAGGGGCCAGGTGATCCTCCACCGAGGAGCAGGGGTTGGAAAAGGGAGGGAAAGAGGAGGAAGAAAGAAAAAATATCAAGTAGTGAGTCAACCCAGTATTTGGAATACCTCGCAGCAGGTATAATTATATAATTGGCAAAAGTCCAAGGGCAGACAGTGACATCTCCCTCACTCAGGCATGGAGAAAAAAAAAGACAGAAGTAACAAAGTGAGTAAGGAAAGAGTGAAGAATGTAACAATAAAAAATATGATGCCAGTCACTCCAAGGTGGGAGAAAATAATCTTGCAAAATGTGGGTGGGTGGGGGGGGGGGGGGTAAACCAAGAATGCACACGCAGAATCAAAAACAGGCCAAATCTCACACACCTACAGTGGCTGCACTGGCAGAGCTCTGTTGACAGGTTCCTCGGCTGCCCCATCAAAAAATGTAGCATGGCAGGGGAAATAAAAGAAAAAAGACGAGAGAGAGAGAAAATATGAATGGACATTTATTTAATTTCCCTCTTTCCCATCCCACAATCTCAGACATTTCCCAACTGCAAAGGCATGCAGCCCATTTTATCAACGTCACTCTTTAAGACAACCACAAAAGTTTGTAAGGTTCATTCAGGGGAATGGATTCTCTTATATTCCTTTCAGTGTTGGAGGTAGGGAGCTGGAAGAGGAGAAGAAAAGGAAAGCAACTAGTCTGCACTAAGCATCCTACATGGGACAGCCAAATGCGATAACGCATTGGCCGGAATCTTCCCGGCACTGCGAGTGAGAGTTTGGAGGCCGTGATTGACAGCGGGGCGAAAGTCTAATCTGAACCCACCTCCGTGTGAATTGCCCAAGTGCAGGCTCTGCCTGTGGTTTGCAGACCTGGCACTAAGCGGCGTGTCAGGCAATTGAGATAGTTAAGAAGCTGTCTAAAGCTATTTGGGCAGCAATTTACTCGGTCCTAACCATTTTACCAAGTTTTTAACGAGGTTCCCGCCCTTATGGGATCACGTCAGGCAAGTATGTCAGGTTCTCAACAACTCTGGATTGGCTTGACTAGTTGACAGCTGCAGACATGGTATAAAAGCTACCATTTCACAGCTGTTCAATTTCCAATCTTAGAAGCTGAAGCCTTCAGGATTTGTGTTGTGGAGTATTAAAAATATAACACTCGACACCTAAAGGTCTTTTATAGAGAAAAGAGTTGTTTATTAAAACCTGATTAATCAAGGGAGACCCGGCCTCGTCAGTACCGTTACTGAGTGCTCTCAGTGCTGATCTCACAGGACAGGCTGTGTAATTACATTTTTAAACAGTTGAGATATAGTCAAAATGGTGGAACTACGTGGGGAAGTGTTCCATTGGTTAATACAGGTTACAGCAATTTCATTGGGTAGTACAGTTACATGAATTTTATTGGTTACAGTAATTTCTAATGATTCCATTGGTACATTCAGTTCTGGTGACTGTTGCTAGGGAAAAGCCCCTGCAGGTTATGTGTTACATTTCTGGGAACGTCTTCCCAGACTAATTCTCAGATTAATGTCCTTGGCAGACATATGGCTACCCTCTGCTTAAAAGAGGCATTGTCCCTGTGTCTGGAACATCTTGGCCTCCTCTCATTATTTCTGTGAGCTGTCTACATAAATCCTGTGGGTGTTCTTATCTCCGAAGAGAATTTCTCTGACCTTCTATGTTCTGCCTAATTCCTGGGATGTGGGATTCAGCTATTCTAGCATTAACGCATTTAAACTTTTCTTTCAGTCTTTCTTACTTTATATTTTAATTACACCGAATTACTTTACCCCTAATTAAGGTTTTCGCTCTTACAATTTGGAATACACTTTTCAGCTTGATGGAGGTGTGAAGTGTTTGCAGTGAACACTCTATCCAGTGTCACTTCCTTGGAGCAACTTCTCTCACCACTGACAGATCACTTCTGTCATCTCAACTTCATCTGCCATCTATTCCATTAGCATCGGTGCCCTTGAAGAAATCTCACCTTGGTCCTCAGAATCTATCACGATCAGCCCCAACACCAACATCACCAGGCAACAACACCACCAACCTTCTCCGCAAGCACCTGATGCTGCACAGGACACAGGGCATCAGCACCCGACCACATTGCTGCCCAAGACGCCAGGGATGGCCTCACCATGGCTAGATTTACTTCACTTGACGCTGTACACTCTGGCTGTCACATGATACACCAGGTTGGCACCACCCCACACCAGCACCGTAAAGCATCTCTACAATGTCCAAGCCATTCCTTTCACACACATGACCATGCGGAAGGGGGGAGGGGAGAGGGTACTGTTATGTCTCACCATTCACTGCAACTCACCAAGCCACTTCCAAAGGTGCTCACAGTTCTGTCAGTGCATAGTGTTGAAAATAAAGATTTCAATGTTTGACAACACATTAGCAGAAACTTTACATCAGCATTGGCGATAACACCCAAGTGCCTACCCTTGTGTGTTGTTAGTGGATATAATTGGACAAGGATGAGGGTGGGTGTGAGGGGTTGCTAATGAGATGGGGATGTGACAATGTAGATAGAGTGAGAGGGATGTGTGGAAGTGAAAGGTAAGTTGGTGTGAGTAAGGGTGTGCAGGAATAGGGTAGGGAAGGCAGAGTGATGGGGATGTGATGAGTGGCACAGCAGGGTGCGGTTGAGTGTGGCTTTGCAATAACATTTTGTGATGCACTGAGATCATTGAAAGGTTTGCGCCACTGTAGCCAGATCCTCCTGACGACCTCCCTGCTAGTCTCCTCCTGTACAATGGGCAACCAGGTTGTGTTGGTGTCCTGGGGAGGTCTCTTCCACAATTGGAATAAAAGAGAATTTCCCTGATTGCTGTGACTCCCTCCATAAGCATCTGGAGAGAGTGATGGAAGAGCCTGGGTGCAGCCGAGCACCTTTATGCAATGCTCATCAGTGTTTGCAGCATCTCAATTCTACATAACACTGATAGCACAACTGTCAAAATGTATGTGGGGGGGCATGGTCCCTTTAAGGAAATCGGACCCGCTTCCTTTTAATTGGTCGGGAACCTCGCAGGGCGGGCTTAACAAGCCCCAGCCACGTAAAATCACTTGCACAGAGGCAGGTGAAGAAGGGAACGAGATTCCAGCACGCGGTCGAAGTCCCCTGCCTCGCTCCCGACCCAGTATGAAAAATCGAGGCCATTGTGTACAATCCATGTCCTATCATTTCCTTTGTAAAATACATTTGGAGATGTGTGTGTGTGTCTCTCTCCAAACGCTTAATTGCATTTTCTAAGTATATGGAGAGCCCCATAGACTGCCCCCAACTCTAAAATGGAATCGTTTGATGATTAAATAATTAACTAAGAAAAGGATAATAATTACGATGGATTAAGTTGGAAGTAACCATCTCTTAAATCTGATAATATATAGAGGACAAGTCAATTACAGGCTCCTTATCCTACCTAACAGCAAGACGGCGTTGTTCAGTCGTAAGTTCTTCATCTTTACGTCCCAGCCCTATTGAAAATTAGAAAAAAAAAAATCAGTGAAAAACATGTTAGTCAGCATCGTTAAAACTAGTCTGGTAGTACATTCATCCACACACTCCAATAACACTTGGTTTGTGCCCCATTAACAGTGATGCACTCGTATAAGTTTCAGAAATGATAGTCAACAGTTGAAGCCAATAAAAGTTGCAAATACAGACACCAACCACCGCTCCCCACCCCACCCCCACCCACACACACACACACACACACATCTTCCCCTAACAATGGAGTATATTCACTGGTTCGCTGTGCTAATTCACTGCCAAATGAACTTATGCCTGCCTAGCAGACCAAGGTGTGTTGGGCCCTGCAACATGGCAAGTCATTTAGAATTAAAAAAGCATTTGAATTAGAATTGTACTGAAACAGTCTGATAAACAGCTCTTGCACATAAATAATGGTCTTGCGGAGCACCAGTGCTCGAAACTACCAGCTTCACAGCCCAAATGTATCACTGCCTGGAGTTAAACTGTTTAAAATAAAACATTCCCTAAAAGATTAGTGTGGCAGCTTCCTTTAAGAATTTAAAACTTAAACTTGAAATGGGCAGTTGTTTTTACTGCAATTCTGGCTGCTGATCTGTTTGTGTATCAAGAAGTTAACAAGATCTGAGCACTGATTTCAGTTATTTTTCCGAAAACATTGAAGAGAAAAAAAACTCAAGACAGAAAGTGAAAAAGTGCGCAAGCAAAAAGTGAAGAATGTAAGAATAAAAAATATGAAGACTAGGCTACTGTGACAGAACACCAGCAACTCTCCACACAAGGAGTTCCCAATCTCAGCCAGTCCGTCCAAGAAGGAAACTGTTGTGTATGGAGAAAGAGTCAGACTGAACACTGAGCTCAAAGTAAAGTGTGACCTTAGTCTTTTATTGCAGGTCTCCAGAGTGCCTCTCCAACTTGTGAAGCCTCCTTAAATACCTGTGCTCCCAAGGGATTATGTGATTCCTTGGGACTACAGGGGATGAGCCCTCTGGTGGCTGTAGAGAGTAAATACAAGTCCACATATATAACAACACCCACCCCGCTCCCCGCCCGCCCCCGAAAATGTCAATAGTGTAACTATTTTAAAGTGAGTCGATCTGGGGCCCTTCTTCCTGGTTGATCGTCTCGGTGTGAAAGCTGGTGTTGTTGAATCATTTGTTGGGCCCTCGCTGGGCTACTGTGCAGCTGGCCTTGCTGGGCTGCCTGGTGTGTTGGGCCCTGCAGGGCTGCTGTGGATGATGGGTTCGGCTTCGTGGTCAACCGTGATGCCGGTTGCCACAAGTGTGTATGTTGGGGTATCAAAAAAGGTAGGGTCCAAGGTAGTTTGCTCAGGATAGTACGTGAATCTGAGTTTGATTTGGTCCAAGTATTTCCAGTGAATGAGTCCATTTGAAAGTTTGACCCGAAACACCCTGCTCCCCTCTTTGGCCACGACAGTGCCGGGAAGCCACTTGGGACCTTGTCCATAATTTAATACAAATACAGGATCATTGATTTCAATCTCACGTGACACATTTGCGCTATCATGGTATGCACTTTGTTGAAGCCGCCTGCTCTCTACCTGTTCCTCTAGATCAGGGTGAACTAACGAGAGCCTCATCTTAAGTGCTCTTTTCATGAGCAGTTCAGCAGGTGGGATCCCAGTGAGTATAGTCTCGTGCCGTAGCTAAGCAGGACTCGGGATAGGCGAGTCTGCAGTGAGCCTTCAGTTACCCTCTTCAAGCCTTGCTTGATGGTTTGCACTGCTCTCTCTGCCTGACCATTGGACGCAGGTTTAAATGGGGCAGATGTGACATGTTTGATCCCGTTATGGGTCATGAATTCTTTGAACTCAGCACTGGTAAAACATGGCCCGTTGTCGCTCACCAGGACATCGGGTACGCCGTGAGTGGCAAACATGGCCCGCAGACTTTCAGTAGTGGCAGCGGATATGCTAGCCGACATTATCTCACATTCAATCCACTTGGAGTACGTGTCTACAACCACAAGGGACATTTTACCCAAGAATGGGCCTGCATAGTCGACATGTACCCTAGATCACGGTTTGGAGGGCCAAGACCATAAACTTAGTGGCACCTCCCTGGGTGCATTGCTTAACTGCGAGAATTTATTACATCTGTGAACACAGGACTCCAAGTCCGCATCGATACCGGGCCACCACACGTGGGATCTGGCTACCGCTTTCATCATTATGATGCCTGGGTGGGTACTGTGGAGGTCATTGATGAAGGTGTCTCTGCCCTTCTTGGGGACCACTACTCGATTGCCCCACAGAAGGCAGTCTCTGCCTGTATAGACATTTCATCTTTGCGCTGCTGGAATGGCTTTATCTCTTCCTGCATTTCCACTGGGACACTGGACCAGCTCCCATGAAGCACACAGCTTTTGACTACAGATAATAAGGGGTCCTGGCTTGTCCAGGTTTTGATCTGCCGGGCAGTGACGGGTGATTGCTCACTCTCAAATGCTTCCATGACCATGGCTAGATCTGCGGGCTGCGCCATTTCCACCACCATGGTGGGCAATAGCAACCTACTGAGAGCATCGGCGCAGTTTTCTGTGCCTGGCTTGTGGCGGATGGCATAGTTGTATGCGGACGTGAGCGCCCATCTCTGGATGCGGGCCGATGCATTGGTATTTATCCCTTTACTCTCGGAAAACAGGGATAGAAGTGACTTATGGTCAGTTTCCAATTCGAATTTTAGTCCAAACATGTATTGATGCATTTTTTTTTACCCCATAGACACACGCTAACGCTTCTTTTTCAATCATGCTGTAGGCTCTCAGCCTTCGACAGACTCCTGGATGCATAAGAAACCGGTTGCAATTTCCCGAAATCATTAGCTTGTTGAAATACACACCCGACGCCATATGACGATGCATCACATGCTAGTACTAAATGCTTACATGGATCATACAACACAAGCAATTTGTTTGAGCATAGCAATTTTCTCGCTTTTACAAAGGCATTTTCTTGGCCTTTGCCCCAAACCCATTCGCCCCCTTTTCGTAGTAAGACATGTAGTGGTTCTAGCAGTGTGCTGAGACCCAGTAAGAAGTTACCAAAGTAGTTCAAGAGTCTTAGAAATGACCGCAGCTCCGCCACGTTCTGTGGCCTCGGTGCATTCTCGATTGCCTCTGTCATCGCGTTAGTGGGCCTGATGCCGTCTGCCGCAATCCTCCTTCCCAACAACTCCACTTCAGGCGCCAGGAAAACGCACTTCGAGCGTTTTATCCTGAACCCCACACGGTTGAGTCGACTAAGAACCTCCTCCAGGTTGTGCAGGTGCTCGACTGTGTTCCGACCTGTGACCAAGATGTTGTCCTGGAAGACCACGTTGTGTGGGACCGATTCAGTAAACTTTCCATGTTCTTCTGGAATATCGCCACTGCTGATCGGATTCCAAATGGGCATCTGTAATAAACAAAAAGAACTTTGTGCGTGTTAATGCAGGTGAGGCCCTTCGATGATTCCTCCAGTTCCTGTGTCATGTAGGCTGAAGTCAGATCCAGCTTCGTGAATGTCTTTCCTCCCACCAGCGTTGCAAAGTGGTCGTCGGCCTTTGGTAGTGGGTATTGGTCCTGCAGGGAGAAACGATTGATAGTTACTTTGTAATCGCCACAGATTCTGACGGTGCCATCTCCCTTGAGGACTAGGACAACAGGACTGGCCCACTCGCTGAACTCGATCGGTGAAATGATGCCCTCTCTTTGCAGCCGGTCTAGCTCGATCTCTACCCTCTCTCTCATCATGTACGGTACTGCTCTCGCCTTGTGATGGATGGGTCGCACCCCCGGAATTAGATGGATCTGCACTTTTGCTCCTTGGAATTTCCCGATGCCTGGTTCGAACAGCGAAGGAAATTTGTTTAAGACCTGGGCACACGAAATGTCGTCAGCGGGCGATAGCGCTCGGACATCATGCCAGTTCCAGCATATCTTTCCAGCGAGCTTCTACCGAGCAGCGTGGAACCATCGACGGTACCACCCAGAGTGGTAGTTTGTGCACCGCTCCATCGTAGGAGACCTTCACAGTAGCACTGCCGATTACAGGAATCAGTTCTTTCGTGTAAGTTCTTAGTTTCATGCGAACTGGAGTTAAGATAGCCTTGAGACCTTGTTGCACCACAACCTTTCGAAAGTCTTTTTGCCCATGATGGACTGGCCCGCGCCCGTGTTCAGCTCCATTGACACCGGGAGTCCATTTAGTTCAACATTCAGCATTATCGGGGGACAATTCATGGTGAATGTGTGCACCCCATGTACCTCTGCCTCCTCCATCTGAGGCTCTGGTTCGTCGTGATTCTCCATGGGTCTGTCCTCCTCTGCAACATGGTGGTTTTCAGATTTAACAGGTTTTGCAGCTTGCCTGCACACTCGTTGGAGGTGTCCCATTGTTCCACGGCCCTTGCAAACCTACTATTTGAATCGGCATGAATGGAAATGATGATCACCCCAGCAGTCCCAACAAGGTGTTAATGGCCTTGCATTCATTACCTTTGATGGTGGACTCGGTCATCTGTGGACGTGCAGCTGCATGTATGTGTGACCTGCCCTGTACATTATGATTCGAAAACAACATCACTTTGTTCATAATACTTGTAGCAACATTTGTGTGCTGAGAGATTTGCTTCGTATTTTCACTGGTGGCAATAAACGCCTGGGCTATCGCTATGGCCTTACTCAAGGTTGGGGTCTCTACAGTCAAAAGTTTGCGAAGTATGGTTTCGTGGCCAATGCCAAGTATGAAAAACTCTGAGCATCTGCTCCAAATGTCCTTCCAATTCACAATGTCCTGCAAAGCGTCTTAGCTCAGCAACATAACTCGCCACTTCCTGGCCTTCAGACCTTTTGTAGGTGTAGAACCAGTACGTCACCTTCGGGTTGAAATGCTCTCGGACCAGTGTGTACAAATCGTCGTACGATTTCTCCGTGGGTTTCGCTGGAGTGAGCAGATTCTTCATGAGGCCATACGTTGGTGCCCCACAGACGGTGAGGAGGATCGCCCTTCGTTTGGCAGCGCTCTCTTCCTCATCTAGCTCGTTGGCCACGAAGTATTGATCGAGTCGCTCCACAAAAGTTTCCCAATCATCTCCCTCCAAGAATTTCTCCAGGATGCTCACTGTTCTCTGCATCTTTGGGTTCGCTATCTGTATCTCGTTGCCAGTTGTTGTGTATGGAAAAAGAGTCAGACTGAACACTGTGAGCTCAAAGTAAAGTGTGACCGTAGTCTTTTATTGCAGGTCTCCAGAGTGCCTCTCCAACCTGTGAAGCCTCCTTAAATACTTGTGCTCCCAAGGGATTATGGGATCCCTTGGGACTCCAGGGGATGAGCCCTCTGGTGGCTGTACAGAGTAAATACAAATCCACATCAACAGAAATCATCTCTTAAAATGTGGGTAGGGGGTAAACAAAGAATCAGAAAAAGGGTGGGGGAAAGTAGCACAAGTAAATATGGCCTAAGTTTACGAAGCTCCAATTTTTTTAATGCTCTCTGAAGCACTACCAACAACTCACCTTTAACACCTTCACCATGGTCCTTCAGCAATACCCCTGCCCTGACCTCATTATCTCCTGCGACCTCAATTGGAAGTTTCATATTTCCATTCCCAAAGCTGCCTTAAAAAAAAGTTTCCTCTTTTGCCCCAATACGAGCTCTCTGCAATTCTCCATACTCTATTAAACACCAGCCTGGCCTAGACTTGAATACGGTTCTAAATTTAAACAGGCTCTAACTCCTGCTGCACACCTGGAAGGAGAGAGAAATAAGAACCGCACCCCGCACCCGCACCCACCCCCCCACCACCACCTCCCCCACCCAACAGGCAATGCTTTCTCACCTCCAGCCTCCTCGCCTTCTCTCTCTCTTATTGATAATATACCATTGGTCAGCATTCATCATCAAGTTCCATTCCTGTTCCTTCGAGGTTCCCTGCTGCAAGTTACTCCTCTTCCAAGTCATTAGTGTATTAATAGAAAAATCATCACATTGTCCCACTCTCGAACTCATTCTGCACCAGGCCCTCAAAACTGTGGAGCTTCCGAATTACTTCACCCATAACCTTCAAGTTTATAAAATGAAAATTGACACTTGCTCACTACTTCCTGATTTACTTAATCTTTTAGCCTTTTAAAATCTTCAATTCAGACCGTCACCCTTCGACTTCGTCCCTCAATGAAAATAAAAATTACACAGAATTTATTGCACATAAACAGGCTATTCCGCCAACTGGATGATGCCGGTGTTTATGCTCCACATGAGCCTGCTGCCACCTTACTTCATCTCATCAGATCAGCATATCCTTCAATTACTTTCTCCTAGCTTTCCCTTAAATGCATCTATGCTTCTCGCCTCAAATACTCCATGTGGTCGCGGAGTTTCACGTTCTCACCACTCTCTGGGTAAAGAAGTCTTTCCTGAATTCCCTATTGGATTTATGAGTGACTACTTTATATTTATGGCCCCTAGTTTTGGATTCCCCACAAGTGGAAACTTCTTCCCGATGTCCATGTCTTGTGGCAGTAAACAGAAGGGGCATAATGCAGGAACATCATAGAAATAAGAGGGGATCGTTTTCCCCACAGCCATTACTTTGCTTTCTGACTTCATGAGCTTTGACCCAATTTGAACTTTAAGCCATGCTCCTACTCTGCTTCAACGCATAAAGCAATGGCAGCCTGTAATTCAAGTTACACCAGTTTCACAGCATTTCTCAAAAGATGAAAAAAGTCCTCATTTAAAAAATTAAACCTTTGTGATTCATAATGCATGCACACAGAGTGGAGTATTTCAAACGTTAAATCGCTAAGTTTAGAAACTCCAAAAAGCCCTCAAGTCAAAAATCAATGACAAACGACTCGTGGTTCTTCTGCTGTACACAGACGCACATTGAAGTCCATACAACGAACAAATAAATAATCTTCTCCCCAAATCTCCACATTTTTCTGTAAGAATTGATTTTACAACAAAAAAGTGGCAAAAAATTAATTTTCTACTTCAATAGCATTAACGACAACTCTAGTTAGCCAACAATAAAATACTGAACTCATAAAATCTGACTGGGGGGGATCTGTTGCTAGGAACCGCATCACCAGAACACAGGCCATGTGAATATCGACATGAGCCAGTGAACTCTGTCCACTCACACACTGTTACACACCCCTTACTGTCTGGCAGCTCTGATCAAAAATTTACATTTAAAAGCATTCCTCTCTTATATTTATCTTTTAGTTTACCAACTGACATCTTGTATTATAATTTTTTAAAATCTAATTTAAAATCCTCATCCTCAAGTTCAAATCCCTCCATGACCTCACCACTCCCTATCTCTTTAACCTCCTCCAGCCCTACAACCCTCAGAGATCTCTGCACTCCTCCAATTCTGGCCTCTTGCGCATCCACGATTTTCATCATTCACCATTGGTGCCCATCAGCTGCCTTGGCCCCAGTTCTTTGACCAAGCTTTTGGTCACCTGTCCGAATATCATCTTTTGTGGCTTGATGTCAAATCTTGTTTGATAAATCGCTCCTGTGAAGCACCTTGGGACATTTTTACTGTGTTAAATGCGCAAAATAAATGCAAGTTATTGTTGTATGTACAGCCTCAGCCACCATCCTCTGTGTGTACACAGTATGTACCTCTCCAGTCCGGCACCTTTGGGATCTGACCAGTGCCGGAACAGAGATTTTCTGAACCACAGAAGGTCTCGCTTACTGGTACCGGTGGAGAGCGCCCAGGCTCCTGTATGTGTGAGTGCGTGCCACAGCAGCCTGTGCACGGCTCCCCCAGCACCCGCGCACGTACTCACTGACTGACAGATACTCCCAGCCGATCACCAAACACACTGACTGATCAGCCATTGCAGCCGATCGAAACTTTAAAAAATATATAAATGCTCCTCTCCCACAGACCCAACTAATGCCGAACCACGGATGTTTCCGGATGAAAGAACCACGGACGAGAGAGGTACAACTTGTAGTATTATTCTGCACCGAAATGGCTGAATGTTGAAAGCAGTGAACCTAACTTCAATGCCAATAAAATATTATAGCTGCATTCCTCACAGCACTCCCAAAGGCCACAACAGTGCATCATAATCATCATCATAGGCAATCCCTCGAAACGAGAATGACTTGCTTCCGCGCCGAAAAGAGGTGAGTTCACAGGTGTTTGAATGAAGGCCCTGATATTCTGGATCCCAAACTACATCTTGAAGGGTGGAAGATGCCTGTGCGTAATTTTTTTATTTAAAGTGTGGTGGCCGTTGCACCCCAGCCACCACACGGGCTTGACAGAGCCAGGTCTTGGTCCATTGGCAAGGATTAACCAAGACGACTGGAGACCAGCTCTGCTGCACGGACCGAGTGCGCGCACGTATCACAGTGTAGGCTGGCCCGTGCTGCCCCTGGGCCCTCGCCTCTTCTGGGCCCCAATCACATCCCTCTACGTACTCTTGCTGCTCCTTCGTCCTGACCTCGCCGCACCTGCTGTACCTGCCTGCACTGCAATCAGCCGTCGCCCTCCTGCAGCAGCATGCGCTGCTCCCTGCAGTGGTATGCCGCCGCACGCGGCTACCTCTAATGACCCCGGCCTGCTGATGGTCTTGCAGGTCAGGACCGTGCCAATTTCCAGGCCAGGCCGCCGCACGCTGCTCCCTCTAATGTTGCAATAAACAGTGCAATTTGCTGCTGTTTAGCATTTGCAGTTTGTGGGCAGTTAAGTGCTGACATTATATCAGTCGGCGGGGGAAGAAGAAAGAAGGAGATGAATGAAAGAATTCCCACAACATCTAGGAATGCCTAATTTCCAAATTTGAAGAAAATGAGCCAATGCCTATGACCATCAAGAGTTGTTATGAGGTGGAATGTACTGCCTGAAAGGGTGGCAGAAGCAGATTCAATAACTTCCAAAAAGGAATTGGATATGTACTTGAAAAGGAAAAATATGCAGGGCTATGTGGAAAGAGCAGGGGACTTGGACTAACTGGATACCTCTTTCAAAGAGCCAGCACAGGCACCATGGGCCAAATGGCCTCCTTCTGTGCCATAAGATTCTATGATTCGAGGTGAAGTTGGAAATCATTGGAAGATAACCACAATCCATCTAGCGTCTAATCCACCAATTAATTACAATACTACACATAAATCGCAACTAGGTTGATAGATTCAAGAGACACCTGGGGAATAAAGTGAGTGGGGGAGAAAAGTGAAAACAATTAAAACTAGGAAAAATACATTAGAACAGGACAGGCCTCCGATGTACAATGAAATTTGTCAGCTCAACCCTAATGGCTAGCCTCAAAATGCAATTTCCACTTCTCGAGAAATGAGACTATGCAATTCAATATGCTTATCGTGATGAAACCTTTAAACTAAGAAACACAATGTCCGTAATTTTCTCAAGGGAGGTGGGTTGGGGGCAGGGGCCTCCGAGGCGGGCAGGAAACCTGGGAAAGAAAGACTTGTATTTATATAGCGCCTTTCACGACCACCGGACATCTCAAAGCGCTTTATAGCCAAGGAAGTATTTTTGGAGTGGAGTCACAGTTGTAATGTGAGAAACGCGGCAGCCATTTTGCGCACAAGCAAGCTCCCACAAACAGCAATGTGATAATGACCAGATAATCAGTTTTTTTGTTATGTTGATTGAGGGATAAATATTGGCCAGGACAATCTCCCCTGCTCTTCTTCGAAATAGTGCCATAGGATCTTTTACGCCCAATTGAGAGGGCAGATGGGAACTCGGTTTAAAGTCTCATCTGAAAGACGGCACCTCCGACAGTGCAGCGCTCCCTCAGCACTGCACTGGAATGTCAGCCTAGATTTTTGGTACTCAAGTCCCTGGACTGGGACTTGAACCCACAGCCTTCTGACTCAGAGGCGAGTGTGCTACCCACTGAGCCACAGCTGACACGGGAGTTAAATTCAAAATGGAGATCAAAAAAGAGAGAGGCTTCCAGCCTCATTACAATATTTCAATTAAGGTATTACCCCCTGGGAACGGGTTGGCTGCCTGTCCCCATCCCACCTCCAGTAAAACCGGACGTGGGTTGGAGGCGAGATCAGGTCAGAAATCCCATTTTTAACACTTCAACTGCCCCCACACTCCAAACCCACCCGTTTTTTTTTTTAAAAGGGGAAAATTTCAGTCAATTCGGATAGGCCCCAAAAACGGGCAGAGGGATCGCGATCCGTGATTACCCCGTTTCGAGCAACACCGGTACTGCAACGTAATGCAGGCAGCACGCCATCTTCATGCTCCCTGCTCATTATCATGATTGCTGCAGGGGGACCCAATTTCATTACTAGCTAGCACTACGTAAAGCTAGCCTGCACGGCTTAACGGGAAAATGTATTGTGCATGCTGAAGGTACTGAGATCATTCGGAATAGTGCAGTGCAACAATCAAGAATGGCTGACCATGGGAGAGACAGTGTGCGCCAAAGCTTTCCAATGCTGCACTGGAGGTGAAAAGGAGTGATGTCCTGTATCTGCAGGGGGGCAGCTGGTCCTCCAGACACACGATGAGTAGGCAATGGGAACAGACAGCCAGGGAGATAAACACCATGAGTTTTGCCCCAAGGGCCTGGATGCAGTGCCACAAGAAGCTCACACGAGTGGTCAAGGTTAGTGAATGCATTTTTAAATGCCTTAACTATCCAACTGCACCACTAGCCTCAGCCCCAGCTCAATTCACCACACCCCGAACACTCAACAACCAACAATCTCTATCAATCAGGGCTCAGACCCAACATTCATATATTTCGTCTCACCGGCATACACTTATCACTGTTAATATCTTCACACGTACATCTCACAGCTTGCAAACACTACCAGCCATTCAACCATGACAGCCGCATCACGCAAACATATTGCACAATACTCACTGCCACACTCGCCTCTCTCGAGCAGGAGAAGGTGCCACACAACCAAAGGCAGCAGGAACTAACCGGAGGGATAGAGGTGCGCCTGCGTGTGCTAACCCCCATGGAGGTGAGGATGCTGGCCATTATCGGTCAGGCCATTGCTGAGGCTGTGGCCAGCGGCGGGGCTCAATCCATCGAAGAGGACGGTATCCTTATACCTGATCCTCCTCCTTACATCCCACTTCCCCCCCCGCACCCTCCTGCCCCATGTCTTCTGACTTACAAGCTGCAGATGGTGTAAGCATGCACTTTGGTGGAATGCTGGTTTTTAACAATAAAACATGAAAAATTACCTCCCTCCAGTTAAAAATTTGGAAGAAGGTGAGAGATTTCTTTTTAAAAGTACATGTTTCTCCTTGATTGTATCCTTTTACTTTCTCCCGTTTTCATGGAGGTGTATTGTTCATTCACCCCTTTCTCTTCTCCCCCCCTCCCTATCACCTCCACTTCTCATACCTCACCCGAACCCTCGCTCAGAAGCTAACTTTGTGTAGAAGCTGCACAGTTATGCCCTCCGAATGACAGGAAAGCCTCTCAAGGAGCAGAGGCTTTCGTAGGCCATAATTTTCAATGATGTTGTTGGGCTTGAGGTTCTCCCTTTTTTTCAGCAAAATGGTAACAGATGTTTTAAAACAGAATCCCTCCTGTTCGCATACCCAATAATGGAAGTTATATGGAAGATAATGGCGAGAAATTCAGGAGCGCCCATTTTTGGGCTCAGGAGATTAGGTCCAAAGTGATCCAGATTATTGGGCTTTGAACCTTATTGTCATGGAGCTAGCATGGCATTGCAAGCTGCCAGCAAAGAAAATTGGGCTGCTGCTGGTGCCACAACAGTTCTCGGATAAGTGGGTCCGGTCGAGGAAGGGGGACGAGAGAACACAGGACCGTGGGTAGGGTGCAGGGGGAGATCGGGTGGAGGGGCAGATCGTGAATCATGGGGGTGGGAGATAGTGTGTCGGTCATCTCAAGGCCGGAGATGGTGGATATCGCGGCTGACAGCGATGTGGGGGGGGGGGGGCGGTGGAGGGTGACAATCAGAGGAGGCCTTTAATGCTCCACCTTCAGCTAAGTTATTTACCTTGTTTGTTGCCGGTGTTCTATAGGGTTGGCTTCTCCAGAGCGCAGCCCGCCATGGTGCTAGCTGCCAATGTTGGAGCGAGTATCAGGAGCAGCTGTTAGACCCCTTATTTGCATATGCAAAGGGCATATTGCCTGTTTCACAAGTAGGTAAAGGACACTTCTTGCTTGCCCTTACCAAATATGACGGGCAGTGCACTTCCAACTGAAAGTTTGCGTCAGCTTCCTGGCCGCCATCTGGGGTCTTAGTAGACCACTTAGCACGTGAAAAATGGGCACTATGTGGCCCAATTTCTCGGCCAATTACGTCAAATAGTTCAGCATCAGTATCAAGTGAAATTCTACATTACTTGGCAAACATCGTGAGCTTCACTTGATCAGTTTAGGGTGCCCTTTGAACATCTCAACTGAATCAGGGACTTGTAGCCCCATCAACAGCCATACTATCTAGATACAGCCTAGCTGCACTCAAGAAAAAGCTGTAGAAAAGGTTTAGAATGAGAGAGAAACAGGCAAGTAAAATAAGTGACATTAGACACAGTTATGAATTAGGCACAGCCAACAGTTTGTGTTTATTACAGATGAGAAACTAGAAACTGTTGTGTATCTGTAAAGCATGCAATCCCATGTTCCGCCACCAGGGAGCGCATCCCCGAAGTCCCAAGGGATCCCAACATCTCTTGGGAGCACTGTATATAAGCGAGCCCCCAAGGCCTGTTACTCACTCTGGAGTGTCTTAATAAAGACTGAGGTCACTGATACTTTAACCTCCCTGTGTGCAGTCTCATCTGCGTTAGGAATACAACAACTGGCAACGAGTACACGAATCCAACACAAAGATGCAGCAAACTGTGGGCATCCTGGAGATGTTCTCGGAGGGTGAGGACTGGGAAGCCTATGTCGAACAGCTAGACCAGTACTTTGTAGCCAACGAGCTGGACGGAGAAGGAAGCGCTGCAAAAAGGAGAGCGGTCGACCTCACCGACCTACAGCCTCATGAAGAATCTTCTGGCTCCGGTGAAACCCACAGATAAGTCATATGAGGAGCTGTGTACACTGGTTCGGGAGCATCTTAACCCGTGAGAGAGCGTGCTGATGGCGAGGTATTGGTTCTACACGTGCCAGCGATCTGAAGGTCAGGAAGTGGCGAGCTTCGTCGCCGAGCTAAGGCGACTTGCAGGACAATGTGAGTTTGATGGCTACCTGGAGCAGATGCTCAGAAACTTTTTTGTACTGGGCATTGGCCACAAGACCATCCTACGAAAACTTTTGACTGCAGAGACACTGACCCTCAGTAACGCCACTGCGATAGCACAGGCGTTTATGTCCACCAGTGATAACACCAAACAAATCTCTCAGCACACAAGTGCTAGCAATGTTCATAAATTAACTGGAACTGTGTTTGCGAGCAGAAATGTACAGGGCAGAAACCTGAGTCTGCAACTGCCAGCAGGTCTCAGATGACTCAGAGTCCACAACAAAGGATGAATGCAAGGCAATTCACACCTTGTTGGCATTGTGGAGGCTTCCATTCAGCCTATTCATGCCGCTTCAAAGGGTATGTTTGCATGAGCTGTGGAACAAAGGGGCACCTCCAATGAGCTTGTAGACGAGCTGCAAGCTTTGCAAAACCTGCTAACCACCACGTGGCAGAGAAAGATCGGTCCATGGTGGATCAAAGCAATTTCGAGCCTCAGAGGTGGCAGATGCTGAAGTACACGGGGTGCACACATTTTCAACGAAATGTCCACCTATAATGCTAAACGTAAAATTGAATGGCTTACCCTTAGCCATAAAACTGGTCACTGGCGCTAGCCAATCCATCATGAGTTAAAAAGATGTTTGAGAGACTGTGGTGCAGCAAGGCACTTAGACCAGCCCTGAGCCCCATCCACACGAAACTGAGAACGTACACGAAAGAGCTCATCACTATCCTGGACAGCGCCATGGTCAAGGTCACCGACGAGGGCACTGTGCACGAACTGCCACTCTGGATTGTCCTGGGTGATGGCCCCACACTGCTTGGAAGGAGCTGGCTGGGCAAAATCCGCTGGAACTGGGATGACATCCAAGCGCTATCACATGTCGATGAGGCCTCATGTACCCAGGTTCTTAACAAATTTCCTTCCTTTTTTGAGCCAGGCATTGGAAACTTTTCCGGGGCGAAGGTGCGGATCCACTTGGTCCCAGAGGCACGACCCATTCACCACAAGGCGCGAGCGGTACCTCACATGATGAGGGAGAGAGTGGAAATCGAGTTGGACAGGCTGCAACGCAACGGCATCATCCCCCAGTGGAATTCAGCGAGTGGGTCAGCCCGATTGTTCCAGTACTCAAAAGTGTTGGCACGGTCAGGATTTGTGGCGATTATAAATAACTATTAATCGTTTCTCGCTACAGGACCAATACCCGCTACCTAAGGCAGACGACCTATTTGCAACACTGGCAGGAGGCAAGACGTTCACCAAGCTCGACCTGACTTCGGCCTACATGACGCAGGAGCTGGAGGAGTCTTGGAAGGGCCTCACCTGCACCAACACGCACAAGGGACTGTTCATCTACAACAGATGCTTGGAATTCGGTCGGCTGCAGCGATCTTCCAGAGAAACATGGAGAGCCTACTCAAGTCGTTACCACGCACGGTGGTTTTCAGGACGACATATTGGTCACGGGTCTGGACACCGTCGAGCACCTACAAAACCTGGAGATCATCCAGCAACTGGATCACGTAGGGCTGCGGCTGATGAGGTCGAAATGCGTCTTCATGGCAACAGAAGTGGAGTTTTTGGGGAGAACGATCACGGCTAATGGCATTCGGTCCACAGACGCCAAGACAGAGGCCATCAGGAACGCGCCCAGGCCACAGAACGTCACGGAGCTGCGGTCGTTCCTGGGACTCCTCAACTATTTTGGTAACTTCCTACCGGGGTTAAGCACCCTCTTAGAGCCCCTACGTGTGTTATTGCGTAAAGGTGAGAACTAGGTATAGGGAAAAAACCAAGTCATTGCTTTTGAGAAAGCCAGAAACATTTTATGCTCCAACAAGCTGCTTGTATTGTATAACCCGTGTAAAAGACTTGTGCTAGCATGTGATGCGTCATCGTACGGAGTCCGATGTGTATTACAAGCTAACGTTGCGGGAAAGTTGTAACCTGTCGCCGATGCCTCCAGGAGCTTGTCTAAGGCCGAGAGGGCCTACAGCATGATTGAGAAAGAGGCCTTAGCGTGTGTGTTCGGGGTAAAGAAAATGCATCAGTACCTGTTTGGCCTCAAATTTGAGCTGGAAACCGATCACAAGCCCCTGTTTGCTAAAATCAAGGGGATAAATACTAATGCCTCAGCCCACATACATAGCTGGGCACTCGCACTATCAGCATATAACTATACCATCCGCCACAGGCCAGGCACCGAGAACTGTGCGGATGCTCTCAGTCGGCGACAATTGCCCACCACGGGGGTGGAAATGGCGCAGCCTGCAAACTTGTTGATGGTGGCGCAGTCCACAGACTTGTTGATGGTCATGGAAGCTTTTGAAAATGATAAATCACCAGTCATGGTCCGCCAGATTAGGACTTGGACCAGCCAAGATCCTCTGCTGTCCCTAAAAAACTGTGTACTGCATGGGAGCTGGGCCAGCATCCCCGTTGAAATGCAAGAGCTAATCAAGCCGTTCCAACGGCGAAAGGACGAGCTGTCTATTCAGGCAGACTGCCTGTTGTGGGGTAACCGCGTAGTCCTACCCAAAAAGGGCAGGGAGACATCCATCTCAGATCTTCACAGCACACACCCGGGTATAGTAATGATGAAAGCGATAGGCAGATCTCACATGTGGCGGCCCGGTATCGACTCTGACTTAGAGTCCTGTGTACAGCAATGCAGCGTATATGCTCAGTTGAGCAACGCGCCCAGAGAGGCACCACTAAGTTTGTGGTCCTGGCCCTCCAGACCATGGTCGAGGATCCATGTCGACTATGCGGGCCCGTTTCTCAGTTAAAATGTTCCTGGTGGTGGTGGATGCTTTTTCAAAATGGATTGAATGTGAAATAATGTCGGGAAGCACCGCCACCGCCATCATTGAAAGCCTGAGGGCCATGTTTGCCACCCACGGCCTGCCTGACATAGGTCATTTAAAGAATTCATGACCCGCAATGGGATCAAACATGTCACCTCGGCCCCGTTTAAACCAGCCTCCAATGGGCAGGCAGAGCGTGCAGTACAAACAATCAAACAGAGCCTCAAACAAGTCACAGAAGGCTCACTCCAAACCCGCCTGTCCCGAGTACTGCTCAGTTACCGCACGAGACCCGACTCGCTCACAGGGGTGCCCCCGGCTGAGCTACTCATGAAAAGGACACTTAAAACCAGACTCTCGCTGATTCACCCCAAACTGCATGATCAGGTAGAGCAGGTGGCAGCAACAAAATGTAAACAATGGTCACTCCACTGTGTCACGCGAAATACTTCTGAATGACCCTGTGTATGTGCTAAACTATGGACATGGTCCCAAGTGGATCGTGAGCACGGTGATAGCTAAAGCAGGGAGTCGAGTGTTTGTAGTCAAACTAGACAATGGACAAATTTGCAGAAAGCACCTGGACCAAATGAGGCTGCGGTTCACAGACTTCCCTGAACAACCCACAGCAGACACTACCTTTTTCGAGCCCACAACACACCCAAAGGATCAACGACACCATCCAGGACCGGGAAATTTAACCCATCACGCCCAACAGCCCAGGCTCACCCAGCAGCCCTGCAGGGCCAACAACACGCCAGCCCAGCGTGGGCACAGCCAACACACTAGAACAGACATTTGTACCGAGGCGGTCCACCAGGGAAAGAAAGGCTCCCGACTGCCTCACCTTGTAAATAGTTTTCACTTTGACTTTTGGCCGGGGAGGGGGGAGTGATGTTGTGTATCTGTAAAGCATGCACTCCCATGTTCCGCCACCAGGGATCCCAGCATCCCTTGGGAGCACTGTATATAAGCCGGCCCCAAGACCTGTTCCTCACTCTGGAGTGTCTCAATAAAGACTGAGGTCACTGTTACTTTAACCTCCCTGTGTACATTTCATCTGTGTTAGGAACACAATAGAAACCAATTTCAAGTCCAGTGAATCCAGTCCACATGCACCCCTTAGAATCATATAGCACAGAAGGAGGCCATTCGGCCCAGCGTGCCTGTGCTGGCTGTTTGAAAGAGCTAGCCAACTAGTCCCATTCCCTGGTCTTTCAGCATAACCCTGAAAATTTTTCCTTTCAATTATAGTCCCTTTGGAAAGTTACTATTTAATCTTCCACCACCCTTTCAGGCAATGCATTCCAGATCATAACTCATTGCGTAAAAAATTTCGTTACTAGCTAGCACTACGTAAAGCTAGCCTGCATGGCTTAAAGGGAAAATCTCCCCCCTGGTCCTTTTGACAATACCCTTCAATCTGTGTCCTCAGGTTAGCAACCCTCCTGCAAGTGGAACCAGTTTCTCCTTATTCACTCCTGACTATAATTTTAGCGGAATTGCTCGCCTTTATAAACACGCTCTCAGTAATATCATACATCATCTTGAATTGAAGAATATTGTTCCCAACACAATACTTCAAAGAGGTAGTCTCACAATCACAACGTTTTGCCAACTTTTCTGGAAATGTCAACTTCATTTTCTTAATGGTCGAACTGTCACCATCAACGAAACCTGCCTGCTAAAAATATATTAAACTCAAGACTGGCTTTTGTGCTGCGCATCAGTTACATCAAGTAGCCAATATAACTGTTCCTTCCTTGTTGAATTGGCTCAGAACCTGCACTGTTTGACCCTGCCTTGCAGCACAACTGGGCATCAAGTTCTACAACACTAATTTGGTAACAAAGGGAAAGTTTCCAAGTTTGCTGACAGCACCAAAATAAAAAAAGAGTGAGAGAGAAAGGATGCAGCTGCAGAACGACTTCGACTGGTTATGCCATTGCGTATAGTGAATGGCCAATGAAATTTAACAGTGAGAAATGTAAAGTACTACACATTGCTTGAAAAATTGCACCACAAATGTAAGTGAACAAATGCAGGGAAATCTTGAAAGTGACTAGTCTGCAATTGCTTCCATGTTTCTTTCCATGTCTAAATAAAGACTTGCATTTGCATTTATATGGTGCCTTTTACGACCACCAGACATCCCAAAGCGCTTTACAGCCAATGAAGTACTTTTTGAAGTGTAGTCACCATTGTAATGTAGGAAACGCAGCACCCAATTTGCACACAGCAAGCTCCCACAAACAGCAATGAAATAATGACCAGATAATCTGATTTTTTTGTGATGTTGATTGAGGGATAAATATTGGCCAGGTCACCAGGAATAACTCTCCTGTTCTTCTTCAAAATAGTACCACAGGATATTTTACATCAACCTGGGAGAATAGACGGGGCCTTGGTTTAATATCTCATCTGAAAGACGACCCTTCCGACAATGCAGCACTCCCTCAGTACTGCACTGGAGTGTCAGCCGAGATTTTTGTGGTCAAGTCTCTGGAGTGGGATTTAAACCCACAACCTTCTGACTTAGAGACAAGGCAACAAGGCAAAGCAATTGAAAAAGTGAACCAATCGCTGGGAACATAGTACAATGCTGCAGAGGTTATGGTAAAGCTTTACACTGCATTAGTCAGCTCTTACATGCTGTGCTCTGTTCTGGTCACCACACCAGAGACAGAAGTACACATATTGGAAAGAGTACAGAGAAGAGCAATACAACTGATGCCAACAATAAAGGAGTTGAGCTTTGAGGAATGCTAAGAGAAGCTACTGCAATTTAGGAAGAAGGATGTTAGAGATGGTCCTAAACGTAAATAAATAAAAAACGGTACCCTCCAACAGGTTGAATGTTTTTTTCCTTGTTCTTTACCTATATAGTTGTGTGGATGTGGGGTTTTTTTTTGGGGGGGGGGGCGAATAATTCATGACTGGCATTTCTACTAAAGCTGGCAAACTGGGCAAGGTGGATTAGAATAGGCAAATATGCAAAAGCAACAGTTTGAGTGTTTTTAAATTCAGAATAACCAGCAAGTTCTAATGTAAAATAGCATGAAATTGTTACATTGTAAAATACAATATTGAATATGAATTGGATTTGTTACTAAATTGGAAGCAACCTTAATATCATATTATTAATCAGAAAGAATTCTCTCAATAATTCTGAATTCATTTTCTTGAGTAAGATTATCACATGGAAGTAGTCAAGTGCCAAAACCATCAGCACATGGAGCATCCTGGGAGCTGCAGTTAAACTGCTGTTTCAACCTCAGTTATAAAAATCTTCCCCAAGGCTTTGAATTTTGTCAGTCTGCATCACATCCAAAAACTGCTGAGGGAAGGGGCCAAGTCTTGCATGCCTTCCCGGTGAGTCAACCAACTGTGCAAAAGATTCATGCACACGACTCCAGGGGCTTTAGGTTAGAACAGATGTTGCTGTGTTAACACAATAAATACCTCCACACAGTTATATACTACAGGTTAGTTATAATAGACGTTTTCAAGCATATGAAACATAAATTACAGTAGTTTCGTTCTTGAAAAGTAAAAAAGTGAAAAAATGCAAATCAGTGCCAAGAAAAGATTATTGGGTCCTTACCATCATGTAGTTGAAAGGCAAGGCTCGTGATTTTCTGAGTAACTATCATCAATGGACTAGAAAGGAAAGGAAACTAATGTCAGCTTTTAAAAAATGTAATAGTAATAGTAACAGCTACTAAATAAAACAGAAAATCTGAAACGTGTAGATAATTGACACCCAAAAATCCTAACAGCTTTATTCCAGATATCTCCAGTCAACATAGCCGTAGCCATTCATTTTACAGCACACATAGCTTCTCAGTGCCAAGGACCCAAGTCTCAAATGTTCAGTTACAAGGTAGAGTTAATGAACTGGAATTCTTTACATATGACAAAACGAGCTTCAAACTCTCACTTCATTAACTCTTCTTAAATACACATTTGGTATGGTCCATTACTGGACCCAAAATTTCAAGGCACTTGTGCTGATGATATTGAACAATTACCTTCGAATAATTGATAACTGATGTTTTGCTTTAGATGTTTTACTCCAAATAAACTGAACAATTTTATGCAGTTCCCTCTAGTCAAAGCTTTATCCATTTTATTTTCAAAATATCTATGCAGTTGTTTGCAACAGATCAACACCATAATTGATGTCACAGAAGTCTAAGATACACTAACTGAAAGTTACAGTATTTACAGCAAATGCATCTTTGGTTTCCAAGATGATAGCTATGTAACTCCTCCACACCAGTGTCCCTTCCACACACACCCATCTCTTTTTGTTTTGGTAATCTGCTTTCTTCTTGCAGAGGAATCACCGATGAATTGCAGTGTACAGTATCTGAGATATCGTTGGTTCAGTTCATTTCGAGATTGAGCTGTCTATTTTAATGACATAAATCAATCACTGAACCAACTGATGTGCAAACATTAAGCTACAATCACAAAATGCATCCAGAGGGAGTCTGCGGAACTTGTAAAATGAGAGATTTAATATTTATGAACACATTCAGGATGCAGGTTTTCTGGACAGTTGGTTGCACTAAAAATGTACGACAGTCTGGTACAGCAGATTTCAGTATGCAGCTGGTCTGTTCAGGCCCAATTGCTTTAATCCTGCCCACCAGATTGCACTTTTTTACTTTCCACAGGAGCAGTTAATGACTTTCTACAGGATGAGCTGCGTCATTAGACATTTGGGTTTTGGTAGTTTAATTGAACGGAAACCGGTAATGGGAGGAGGGATGTTGGGGAATTGTATGCGGAAATGCCCTAAAACCCATTAACAGTCTAACTTCTCATTCCCTTGGATAACCGCGTTCTTTTTCTTCTTATAAAAGACTAAGCCACTCTCATTGCTGCAATGAATTAAAAAGCATACAAAACACCTGATTATTTTTGTTGGCTTTATAAGACTTTCCATTTAATGGGCTAGGTACCAAATTCAAATTGAGGAGTAAGTATTTCCTCTCTCCTTTTTATATCAAGTACAGATATGCATAAGTGATTGTTCCAATTTTGAACTATATTGGCAAGTAAAGAGGGGGGGGGGAAAAAAAAAAAAGAGTGGAAAGAGAAAAAAAACGAAAAAAAGGAAGGTTAAATCACAACAACGTAAAGTAGGTTAATATCCGGGCACTGGACTGGTGAATAGCCATGTGGTTGACTCTTGATAGCCTCATGGAAACTAGATATGGGCGATAAATGTTGCCTTACCAATGTTGTCCAAATCCCAATAGAAAAAAAAAGGCTCAAGACACTGGAGCTCATTTCCACATTTTGCTCAAGTTTTGTTCAAATAAAAGGGGGGAAATTGCAGTCGGAGGCTTCCTTCAGACGAATGCCTCCGACCTGAAATTTTTTTTAACGAAAATACCTGGTGGTCATGGAGGCACCTTCGATTCCGGTTGGAGGCCCTCATTCGCTGTGCAGCGTACGGGGACATGGCTTCCCTGTACGTACGGATATGTTGGAGTCACTTGGGCCTGGACTAATCACGAGGTAGTATTCTCATTGATAATAATTGGAACACCGTTTTTACAAGTTCCCATTACTATCAATGAGAATAATCCCCGAAAACAAGAAGCGCAACATAATAAATAAAAAACACCTCACATATTTAAAATTAATTGAAATTAAATGTAATTAAATGTTTTAGAAAAAAGTATTTTGGGAAAAATTGTGTGTGTGTTTTAATAGGGTTAAAAATAAAATTACCTTAATGGACAGGGTTTTTAACATAAAAATGATGAAATATAATTTTCATTTGTTTTAAAACTCCTATGCTGGTGAAAGTAAGCTATGCGCCTGCTTTTACCAGGCATAAAAGTTTGAAGGACATTCATTGGGCATGAGTTGGGCAAATAGCCCAATCTCTTCCACGCGGATGTCCTTCTCCCCGAGATGCGGAGGATCTGTCTACAGAAATCTTGATCGGAAAAGCCGGTTTTCGGCGCATGTGCATCTCGCCCCGAAAACCGGCTTTTGCGAAGCTTCGCCGTGTCCGTGCGCACTTCATACGGACCCAGCGAGGCCAGAATTTTCGGCACATTCAAGCATAAGCTTTCTTGCATAGTTGCAATGTGCCATTTAGCAGTGAAAAATAAATAAACTGCAGTCACGTTTACTCATGAGAATGCTGCTAAACTTGATACTTACCCTGCCACCAGCAGATGTACACAAGTATGTTCTAAAAGTAAAGATTAATGCTGGGTTATCACAAAATTCATTGAATGTTCAGCCAACTCACAGCCAACATGCTAAAATACACAGCACACCATGGGCCCAAGTTTCAGCCTCAGTTGCTCCTGATTTTTTGGAGCAGCTGGTGTAGAACGGAGTATCTTAGAAATTCAAATTCTCGGCATTTAGTTTGCTCCAGTTCTAGTCAGTTAGAACAGTTTCACTTTGGAACAGAATTTTATTTTCAAAAGGGGGCGTGTCCGGCCACTTACGCCTGTTTTCAAAGTTTCGTCAGTGAAAACTTACTCCAAACTAACTTAGAATGGAGTAAGTGAAGATTGTTGTACGCTGGAAAAAACCTTGTCTACACTTTAGAAAATCAGGCGTCGGTTACAAATCAGGCGTAGGGAATGGGGGGAGGGGGTTTAAAGGGAAGTTTACAAACATTAAACACTTCAGTTTTACAAATAAAGAGCCATCAATAATAAATGATAAAAACATCAATAAATCAACCAATAAATCAATCAAAAAAAATCAATAAATAAAACATTTTCTACTTACCGACTGCAGCACCGGGAGCCCTCCAACAGCGTGCTGGGATGCCCCCCCCCCTCATTGTGTCTCTGTCAGTGTCTCTATCTCTCTGTCTGTCTGTCTGTGTGTGTCTCTCACTCTCTGTCAGTGTCTGTGTTTCTGACAGCGAGGGGTGGAGGGAAGGAGGAGGATGGGGAGGGGGGGGCAGGAGGAGTGGGGGAGAGGGGGTGTAGTGGGGGAGAGGGGGTAGAGGGGGGAGACGGGTGACAAGGGAGGGAAGGGAGGGGGGGATGAGAAGGGAGGAGGGGAGAGAAGGGAGGGGGGGAGGGATGAGAGGTAGGAGGAGGGAGGGGGGGGGTAGAAGGGGAAAAGAGAGAGAGAGAGAGAGAGAGAGAGAGAGAGAGAGAGAGAAAGGAAGGAGAGGGAGGCTGAACAGGCCGGGCCCAAGACTTCGAGCTTAGACTTACCGATTGACAGGTAGGTGGCGTCGGGTCCGGGGTCCGGGAGGGTCGGGAGCGCGGGGGAGGGGAGGGAGATCGGTCAGGGTGGGGGGCGGAGATCGGTCTGGGGGGGAGGGGGCGGAGATCGGTCGGGGGGGGGAGGTCGGTTGGGAGGGAGGGGTCAGGAGCGGGGGAAGCGGAGGTCGGGTCGGGGGGGAAGCCGGAGTCAAGTCGGGTCGGGTCTGGTCCGGAGGAAGCAGGAGCTGGGCATGGGAGGCAGCCTTATGCACGCAGCCCCAGTGAGGCCATTCGGCCAGGGCTCGGGCTAGGGGCTGCGTACTTCGGCCCCCTCCCACACAGTTTCGGGTGCCTGGAGCTACTGCACATTCGCGCCCACTGTAGCGCATGTGCAGAGGTCCCGGCTCTGTTTTCAGCGCAGGGAACTGGCTCCGCCCCCTACAGCTCGTGCTGCGCCGCGCCGAGTTGCAAACGACCTGCAGGGAGCCGGAGAATCTGGAAGTTCTTTTTTGGCGCACTTTGTGGCGCGAAAAACGGGCGTCCAGGTCGGAGCTGCGCCGTTCTCGGCGCGGCCCGAAACTTGGGCCCCATGACTTACGGCAATTATGAGAAGGATGAACAACTCACCACAAGAATCCACCGAGTGTAAAGGAAAAGAAGAAACAGATCAACAGAGGAATGCAAGAAATGCAGCAAGACAGACGACGCAAACCAGAAAGACCAATGATTGAAATGAAGTGTCAAAATAACCATGAAGACATCCTTAAAATGGCAAAAGTGAAGTTCACAGGTTAGCATGCACAACCAATTCCTCACTAGATGTTAGAATATTTCAGGGTTTTTTAAAAAATTACTCATGTGAAATAACCACAAACTTAAGTAAGGCAGATGCAGAAGCTGCTTGGCAGCTTCAGGAGGTGGGGCATCGGACCAGGAATTACAAATTGGACCAGGAATCCCAGTATTGGCAGTGGGATTATAATAGAACTGCCCCAAAAAAGATGCGGTTCTAGTTTTACGGAACATAAGGAAAGGAGCTGAGGGTATTCCTTCCTACTTCACTCAACCATGCCATTGCATTAACTAGACCGGCTGTAGGATGATCCATCTTAAGTAAGAGGGGAGGAGCAAAGGGAACTACATCATCCAGTAACCTGCCCATGTCTTGGATACATGATAACATAAGATTACATAGGATATACGGCACAGAAACAGACCATTCAGCCCAACCAGTCCATGTCGGTGTTTATGCTCCACTCGAGCCTTCTCCTGTCTTTCCTCATCTAAATCTATCAGCATAACCCTATATTTCCTTCTCCCTCGTATGCTTGTCCAGCCTCCCCTTAAATGATTCTATACTATTCGCTTCAACCATTCCCGGTGGTAGCCACTCACCACTCTTTGGGTAAAGAATTTTCTTCTGAATTCCCGATTGGATTTCTTGGTGACCATCTTATATTGATGACCTCTAGTTATGCTCTTCCCCACAAGTGGAAACATTGGGGGCGAAATTTCCCTGCGCCCCAATTGGGGGCGGTAACCTGTCGCGGAATTGCTCTTACTGGCCCTGAAAGGAAACGGAGCGCAATCTCCCGCGTTCCATTTCCTTTGAGGACAGTAACCGGGGAGCTACTGGGGTGGGGAGTCAAACACTACTCCGCGTAGCGCTGACACGCTTCAACGCCCCTCCCTTTCGTTTAAAGGGAAGGGCCGCTGCGCACTCTGCACAGCCTCTGATGGCCTCCACTGGGCCACCAGGGCAGCGTGCGTCTGGGCCAGCAGCCCGGCACCCAAGATGGAGTGCTGGGCAACATGATGGCGGCTGGTCCACACTAGTCCGCACATCGTTGAGCCGACCCGAGTCAGCTGACAAAAAAATATGGCGGACCGGGGCGCTGGCGCCCTCCCTTTTAAGCACCGCCCCGAGAGCGGATGTCGGCCAGCTTCGCGACTCGCAAGACGGTAAGGGGTCGGCGTGGGGCGGTGAGGGGTCGGCGCAGGCAGCACGTGCAACAGTTTCCATGTCACCTTCAAGTGTGGAATGGAGTCATTTGTTTTGCTCAGTCTTGGGATATGGGCATCGCTGCCAAGGCTGGCATTTATTGCCAAGTGAAAATGATGGTGGTGATGGGCCTTCTCTTTGAACTACTGGTAGCGGTTTTGAAACAACCGACTGGTTTGCTAGTCCACTTCAGTGGGCAGTTCAGAGTCAACTACATTGTTGTGGGCTGGAGTCACATATAGGTCAGACCCGGTAAGGACGGTAGGTTTCCTTCCCGAAAGGACATTAGTGAATCAGCTGGGGTTTTGCCAGTTTACTTCTTTGCAGAATTTTTAAACTGAATTCAAATTCTCAAACTGCCACCGTGCGATTCAGGGGCCGAAATTGTCCCTTTTGTTAAGGCCTCTGGCCGCTGGAATGCGGCAGCCCAGGGCACATTGCGCAATGGCCGCTAAACTTTTGTAGCATGTCCGTCACTTGCGCAATTGCCGGCGGTGACCATGTCCGCCCGACTGCTGCCAAAGCCTCCTCTGTGCGTCATCAGAGCGTGCACTGCCGATGTCACGCCCGGAAGAAACATGCTCTTCCAAAAGTCTTCCGGCCGCCGTTCGGTGCCCCCGACAGCTTTTTGTGTCGGTGCACTTCTGGTTGGTCGGCGGTGCGGCTGCCCTTAAAGGGGAGGTGGCACTGCCGACAACGCCATTTTATTTTTTATTGTCGGCCGACTGCCAGGTCGGACCGACAATTATGTCCCCGGACTCAGCCAGCCTGCCAACAGGCAGCCTGGCACCCGCTTTTGGGTGCCAGGCTGCTGGCCCAGCCGAAACCCTCCCTGGTGGCCCAGTGGACCTAACTAAAATAAACGCAGAGTTCACAACGGCTCTCCCCTTTAACTGAAGGGGAGAGACGTGGTGACGCACCAGCGCAATGACGTCACGAGCCCAGCGTTGATGACTGACTGCGGTGGCTACTCTGACCTGCCCCCACTTCCACCCCGCTTATGACTGACTTCCGCCCTGCTCGAAAAATAAAGACGAAGAGCTGAATTTTACTGGATTGGCCACCGCAAGAACACAACAAAAACGGCAGGTGCGCCCTGTTTCTGGTGGAGGGCAATTTCTGCCCCTCAAACTTCAAAGGTTCCAGATTCAATCCCTGATCTCAGGCAGGCGGGCATTAGGGCAAAGACAACTGGCCCCAGAGCCACTGGCTAGGGTGAAAGCTGGTGGGTTGGGTTGGGGGGCAATATATATAATATATATACACACATATATAAAAAAAAAGAAAATCAGTCAGGGTCCCAACTCCTGTTTGCTCACCAGTGACTCCTGCTGGAAAGTGTATGTGTGAGGATGCTGAGTAAGACCAGGAAGTGGGATGTATGGATCGTACAGCCAAGTAGTCTGCTTACACTCACCAATTTGGCTCACACATGAAGAACAGCCATTTAGCTGAGGTAATTGTGAAATGTGGGCACCGAGACAAACCATCCCACAGCGCGAATTAGTTCTGTCCAGGAAAACACAGAAAAGATTTGGCTGGGAGAGGGGGAAGCCAAATTCAATACAGGCAGTGTTACCTCAACCCAACTGAAGTAACCAAAAGAAGTAGTATAACTCACTTTTAATTCTGCGCTAGGATACCTACAAGTGAAAAATTAATGGCATTGCACACTTTTAATATTCTTGTTCCTTGAAGCAGTACAAATATCCCATTCGATATTGTTAAACCAGCGGAAGACTCACTGGCATCAACAACAACAACTTTTATTTATATAGCGGCTTTAACGCAGCAAAACGTCCCAAGGCGCTTCACAGCAGTGTTATAAGACAATACAAATACATTTGATAACAAGCCACAGAAGAAGAAATTACAACACATGACCAAAAGCTTGGTCAAAGAGGTTTTAAGGAGTGTCTTAAAGGAGGAAAGAGAGGTAGAGAGGTGGAGAGGTTTAGGGAGGGAGTTCAAGAGCTTAGGGTCCAGGCAGCTGAAGGCACGGCCACCAATGGTTGAGCAGATATAATCAGGGATGCTCAAAAGGGCATAATTTGAGGAATGCAGACATCTCGTGGGCTTGTGAGGTTGAAATAGATTAGAGATAGGGAGGGGCGAGGCCATGGAGGGATTTGTAAACAAGGATATTAATTTTGAAATCGAGGCGTTGCTAAAGAGGGAGCCAATCTAGGTCAGTGCGCACAGGGGTGATGGGTGATCGTAACATGGTGCGGGTTTTGGATGACCTCAAGTTTATGTAGGGTAGAATGCGGGAGTCGAGAGGTAACAAAGGCATGGATGAGGATTTCAGCAGCAGATGAGCTGAGGCAGTGGCAGAAGCGGACAATGTTACAGAGGTGGAAATAGACGGTTTTAGTTATGTCACAGATGTGTGATCGGAAGCTCATTTGAGGGTCAAATATGACACCTCAGTTGCAAACAGTCTGGTTTAGCCTTAGATAGATGTTCACGAGAGGAATGGAGTCAGTGGCTAGGGAACGCAGTGGCTTCGGTCTTCCCAATATTTAATTGGAGAAAATTTCTGCTCATCCAGTACTGAGCACAGGTAGACACTTGAGAGTACGATATTATAGTTATTACAGAGACATGGCTAAAGGAGGGGCAGCTCAACATTCCTGGTTATAGGATTTTCAGACGGGATAGAGAGGGGGGTAAAATGGGAGGGGGTGTCGCGATATTGATTAAAGAAACTATTACAATTGTGAAGAAGGATGATAAGCTAGAGGGATCATCAAAGGAGGCCATATGAATCGAACTGAACAACAAAAAAGGGGCGATCACACTGCTGGGAGTGTACGACAGACCCTCAAACAGTGAGAGGGAAATAGAAGAGCAAATACGTAGCCAAATTTCTAAGAAGTGCAAAAATTATAGGACAGTAATAGTAGGGGATTTCAACTATCCTAATACTAACGAGGATAAAATTATGGCGCAGGGTATAGAGGGTGCGGAATTCCTAAAATGCATTCAGGAGAATTTTTTTAGCCCGTATGTAGCAAGCCCAACACGGGAGGGGGCGGTTCTGGATTTAGTTTTAGAAAATTAAGCTGGACAGGTGGAAGGGGCATCAGTGGGAGAGCATTTAGGTGCTAGTGACCATAATTCAGTTAGATTTAATGTAGTTATGGAAAAGGACAAGGATAGACCAAGAATAAAAGTTCTAAATTGGGGAAAAGCCAACTTTACTAATCTGAGAGGTGATTTAGCTATAGTGGACTGGAAACAGTTACTTGAAGGTAAATCAGTGTCAGAGTAGTAGGAGACATTCAAGGAGGAGATCCGGAGGGTTCAGACCAAATATGTGCCCTTAAAGAAAAAGGGTGGGACTAACAAATCTAGAGTCATTTGGATGTCTAGGGACATATAGGATAGGATAAAGAAAAAAAGGGAGGCTTATGACAGATACCGAGAGCTAAAGACTGCAGAATCTCTAGAGAAGTATAGAAAGTGCAGGGATTAAATTAAAAAGGATATTAGGAAAGCAAAGAGAGAGCATGAAAAATTCTTGGCAAGTAAAATCAAGGAAAACCCAAAGATGTTTTAGAAATAAATTAAGAGCATGAGGGGAATCTGTGTGTGGAGGTGGGAGATGTGGGTATTGTCCTTAATGAATACTTTGCGTCTGTTTTCACAAAGGAGAGGGGCAATGCAGACACTGATATCGGGGAGGAAGAGTGTGGAATATTAGATGAAATAAACATAGTGAGAGAGAAGGATTTAGGGGTTTAGCAGTTTTGAAAGTGGATAAGTCCCCAGGCCTGGATGAAATGTATCCCAGGCTGTTAAGCAAAGCAAAGAGTAAATAGCAGAGGCTTTAACCATCATTTTCCAATCCTCTCTGGCATCAGGTGCGGTGCTAATGTCGTACCTTGCCAAGTAACTAGAGGCCAGTCAGCCTAACCTCGATGGTGGGAAAATTATTGGAAAAAATTCTGAAGGACAGGATAAATCTTCATTTAGAAAGACACGGGTTAATCACTGTCAGCACAGATTTGTTCAGGGAAGATAGTGTCTGACTAACTTGATTGCATTTTTTGAGGAGGTAACAAGGAGGGTTGATGAGAGTAGTGCGTTTGATGTTATGTATATGGATTCAGCCAGGCTTTTGATAAGGACCGAATTGGAAGACTTGTCGCGAAAGTAAAAGCCCATTGGATCCAGGGCAAAGTGGCAAGTTGGATCCAAAATTGACTCAAAGGTAGGAAGAGGGCAATGGTTGATGGATGCTTTTGTGACGAGACGGCTGTTTCCAGTGGGGTTCCGCAGGGCTCAGTACTAGATCCCTTGCTTTGTACTAGGTCCCTTGCTTTTTGTGGTATACGTCAATGATCCAGACTTGAATGTAGGGGGCATGATTAAGCAGCTTGCAGATGATACTAAAATCAGCTGCATGGTTGATAATGAAGAAGAAAGCTGTAGATTGCAAGAAGATATCAATCAACTGGTCAGAACAGTGGCAAATGGAATTTAATCCGGAGAAGTGTTAGGTAATGCATTTGGGGAAGGCTAACAAGGAAAGGGAATACACGTTAAATGGTAGGACACTGAGAAATGTAGAGGAACAAAGGGGACCTTGGAGTGCATGTGCACAGATCCCTGAAGGTAGTAGGCCAGGTAGGTAAGGTGGTTAAGAAGGCATACGGAATACTTACCTTTATCAGCCGAGGCATAGAAAGAGCAGGGGGGGTTATGCTTGAACAGTATAAAAGATTAGTTAGACCACAGCTCGAGTACTGCGTGCAGTTCTGGTCACCGCATTACAGGAAGGATGTGATTGCACTGGAGAAGGTACAGAGGAGATTTACGAGGATATTGTCAGGAGTGGAGAATCTTAACTATGAGGACAGGTTGGATAAGCTGGATTTGTTTTCCTTAGAACAGAGGAGACTGAGAGGCGACCTCATTGAGGTGTATAAAATTATGAGGTGCCTCATATAGTGGATAAAAAGGGTGGTAGAGGCTGAAACACTCACCACATTTAAAAAGTACTTGGATGTGCACTTGAAGTGCTGTAACCTGCAGGGCTACGGACCTAGAGCTGGAAAGTGGGATTAGGCTGAATAGCCTCTTGTTGGCTGGCACGGACACGATGGGCCGAAATGGCCTCCTTCCGTGCTGTAAATTTCTATGTTTCTAATTTCATTATGCTTAGCCAGGTAAATAATTACATTTCACATGCCCCTAAATGTTCCCCTTTAAATTCAAAAACTAAATTGCAACTAAGAAATGTCTGAATAAGAACTCACCCAGAGAAATCTGTGGCCAACAGTCCATAGTTAAAGATATATACTCTGCTAATTTGGCACAGTGTGAGATAACTCATTGCTG
Source organism: Pristiophorus japonicus (assembly GCF_044704955.1). Taxonomy (NCBI): domain Eukaryota; kingdom Metazoa; phylum Chordata; class Chondrichthyes; family Pristiophoridae; genus Pristiophorus; species Pristiophorus japonicus. The sequence goes on along the minus strand of NC_091981.1, from coordinate 53,184,135 downwards.
CTACAAATGAATACCTAAGGAACAAGAAACATAAATGTACTGAAATTATCACCATGTTGTTACATGTAGAAAAGAATACTAAAACATCCTGCATTTTCTCAAAGAAATGCTCTTAATTTCTTCACCTCTTCTGCAAGTGCTAGTTCTGGCACACAGTTCCATGGGCAGGAGTCACCCTCTGGTACTCCATCCAGGCAGTCATTCTTAATGTCAGCCTTGACAGTGAGCGTCAGTTTGGAGGAGAGTGATCCCAGCCAGTCCCAATCTAGACCTTACACTGTAGTCATACATACAACAACAACTTGTATTTATAATAGCACCTTTAATGTAGCAAAACATCCCATGGCACTTTAGAAGAGTGCGATCAGACAAAAAAAATTGACACAAGCCATAGAAGGAGACATTGGGACAGGTGAAAAAAGCTTGGTCAAAGAGGTAGGTTTTAAGCGGGGTCTTACAGGAGGAGGGAGAGGCGGTGAGATTTAGGGAGACTCATGATCTTTACAGCAGAAGGCATGGCCAATGGTGGGGTGAAGGAAGTGGAGGTGGACAAGGGGTCAGAATTGGAGGCAAGTTACACACATACATTCTGGCAGGTGACACCAGCAGCAGAAATTCTGGTTTGACTTTTCCCTTCCTTAGCTCAGGGATGCTGAAGCCAACTTTAGCTCCCTCCCAACCATTGACCCAGCTAGCACAGGACAAATCAGGGATAGAACCCAAGACCTTGTTAGTCTGTATGGCTTCGTATTACACTGGGATGGTGCACAACCCACTGAGCCTTCAGGGCGTTAATAATTTTCATAAATGTCAGGATATGTACTAAATTTTACTCAGTTTTTACAGCTTCGATAGCATTATTTTACCAACCCTAACACCATCTCATTTGCTAACCCACAAGTGTACACCTCATCATACATATTATATCTTAGTTGATCACTTGTGGCACAGCACACAGGAAGTTAAGACCAATGCGATTTTTTTTAGGCCAAGCAAGGTTAGAGGTTTAGGATAATGAAACTAATGTGAGGGAGGGGAAGGGATTAGGGAAGCAGTGGGGAGGGAAGGGAGAAACAGGGGAGAGAGGAAGGGGAAAGGAAGGCTGAGAAAGCGAGATGGCCTGAGGAGCAGCAAGTTGAATAAGGAGGGGAGGAGAGGGGAATAAGGTATGAGAATGACAGGGAAGGGAATAGGGAAGGAGAAGAGGAGAGGGAGAGGAGAATAGTGGGCAAGTCAAGGGTCAGAAAATCATTTTGGGCCGGGTGCTGCTGATGGAAAGCTATTTCAGCTGATGAGTGGGGACTGCCCAAAGATTGCTAATGGAGCCACGGCAGTCTAACCTCAATGGCAATGGATGCTGTCTCAACATTCTTGTTGCAATATTACCTGGGGGAAAGAAATGGAGAAGGTGCAGGAAGGATGGAGGGGGAAAGGGAGAAGGATATGGGAGGGGATAGGATGAGGGAGGGGATAAGAAGTGTGCAGCAAGAAGGGAAAGGAAGGGGAGAGGAGACCCGTGGATGGGAGAGAGGAAGGATGGGAGATGGGGCAAAAAGGGGCACAATATGGGGTGCTGTTCAGTGGATAAGTGGACCAGTGAATACAGATGTAATTCAGCCCCCATTTTGAAGTCATATTTTTAATTCGTATGTTCACATTTTATAACAGAAACTCCTTATGTAAACTTGTGACATTACCATTATACCTTCCCACCAGTGGATAGGAATTTAGAATGGTAAAACTGACGGGAACTGCACCCAAACATACGATTAACATTGCATTATATATAGTTAGATATCACACCCCAACAGATGCAGGACTGCACATACCACTGCAATGCACTAGCTTGCTTGAACCAGGTTGAATTTGAAATAAGTAGCTAACTCCCAGTTCTACCTAAATTCGTCAGAAAGAGAAATTACAATACTCTCAAATGGCTTTCAGGGTTTAAATTTTTATTTTCAGTTCAAATTTAAGAATCAATTCCATAATGTCAACTGCACGCCAATATGGAGAGAAGCTTGATTATTAATACAAACTTACAGTGCATATATTGTACTTAAAAGGATTTTCAGTGGGGCAAAGCCTGGAATGAAATTCAGTGGCACCACATGACATCCCATTACAAGAAAGTCAGTGATATTTAACCATTAAGTTCTTTATATTTTTTTTTTAAGTACTGAATAAAGTAATGTTTGAAAGTCCAAATACCAGACAGTTTTGAAGAAGGATCTAAATATCCTCTATACTCAAATCAATCAAGGACAAAATTAAAACTTTGGCAACTTTAGCTCCCTCCCTACTGATAGCCATGATGTGAAGAAGCACTGTATGGTAGTAATGCCACCAAGGAACCTTGCAATTAGCCAGAGTTCACAGCAAGGTCTTGAACTTCAGACTGCATTTAGTCTCACATTTTGGGTCTGTGCTAATACAGCGCACCAGCTGGAATATTAATCAGTTGTCTGGGTATCGGGGTTCCTTGAAAAAAACGCCTTACAACTCATTTAGCTTATGTGCCTGGGGGAAGGGGTTTGGACAGGAGCCTCATGTTAAACAATGGACAGTACAGTCTATTCCTCTTAATTTGAAGTTGTTTAATTTTAGTTATCTGTGAATTCAATTTGAAACTGTGCAGTAATAGCTCCCATTGACAATTTCTTGCTTAATTCAAGTTATTGATAAGCTGGAACTCCCACACCGAATGGGTCCTAGTCAGTGAACTCAACTGCTTATTTCAAATTCAACCTGGTTCAAGCAAGCTGGAGCAACAGACCTGCTTGGGCTATAAAAAGAAAGACTTTAATTTATGTACTGCCTTTCATGACCTCAGGACATCCTAGAGCGCTTTACAGTTAATTAAGTGCTTTTTGAAGTGTAGTCACTGTTGTAATGTAGGAAACCCGTCTTCCTGAAAAAGCTAATGAAGTTGAGAAATTTGGCAGTGTCCCATGTTTCTGCCTCATGGATTACCGTTTCAAATAGCATCAGGCATCAAGGCGAGGCCCACATGTTCAGAGCCAAGTGACATTCCCAAAGGGTCAACAACTGGTGAATGAAAACGGCTAACATTTAATCTTCTTGTAAGCCTAAAGACATCTTGACAGTTTATGAAATTAGTGCTTTTTTCTTTAAAAAAAAAGAACTTTACCCAATGCTAACTTGCTTCAATGAAAATTACTCAGTTGGGAGAACTGCCTAGCATGATTTGGAGGAAAGATGGCGGTGGGGAAATCCAAAAACCCTTGATGTTTTCATGGAATTGATCTTTTGCCAATAGTCTACAGGAGTAACAAAAAAGCATTGATGATCAGTGCTCTGTTTAAGGAGTGGCTACAGCACTTCGAATCATACAGTACAGAAGGAGGCCATTTGGCCCATTGTGCCTGTGCCAGCTCTCAATTATATAAGAAATTCCCTTTTGAAAGTTACTATTAAATATTACCACCACCCTTTCAGGGAGTGCATTCCAGATCATAAATATTCGCTGCATTAAAAAAATTCTCATCTCCTCCACTGGATCTTTGTCCAATTATCTTAAATCTGTGTTCTCTGGTTACTGACCATATCACATGACTGTTTATAATCGCATACTCCGACTGAAGTATGGCGTTGCAAGGAAGAAAGATTGCCCAGATGATTGAGTACTGTGGCACTCGCTGAAGTACCTGTTGCTTAAAAGCAGGATCCGTTGCCAACCGCTTTCACCAAACAGCAAACCTCTGAGCGCAAGAGAACATGAGGTTTTAATCCAATGTCGGCATCAATAAAGATGACCAGATTACTGACCACGGCATGAACTGTTGATGTTGTGCTGGTGAATGTTGCCGCAATGGGAAGAGGGTTTGAGGAAGAGACTCAAGAGAGTAGATCCAGAAACTACACAGAGGTAAACGAACCAAGGGCGTGACATCCAATTCAGTGCAATTGCTGAGGAAATGGCCGATAGCCTAAACCAAATGGCCCAAGTAGCACTTTTCTCTGTTGTACTCAATACTTTTTGGCCTAATGTGCTGTTGGCGAGACAAGCAGGAGTGGAATATTTTACAAATTGACTGAACTTTGTGTTGCACAGCATGTGCAGTACTCAAATTTTGATCTTATGCATTTCAATAGTTGCTCTGTTTTATAGCATTTTTAACGCGTTCTGGCAGTGCTTTGTAATATTGTTTTTTTGAAATTGCTTAACTTGAGCTACTAAATAATTTTCAAGCAAAAGAATGACTGAATTAAGAGGAGGGGGTCTGTTAAGATGGGGGTCTGTGAAGGCTGTACTTTCATTGTCATTCGGTCAAAATCCTGGAACTCACGACTTAACAGTACTGGGAGTACCTTCACCACACGGACTGCAGTGGTTGAAGGCGGCAGCTCACCACCATGTTCTCAAGGGCAACGAGGGATGGGCAATAAATGCTGGCCATGTAGTAACAAGACTGACTTTTGAAAAAGCACCGACATTAAGACTGAAAACAGGGAACCGTTTTATTCAACAGGAGTGCAATTCTATCCTTTCATTTCCTTGTAAAGAAAATTTCAAAAAAAAATCTAATCCTTCAGCCAATCTCCTGCACAAAAGAAGCAGAACAGATCCACAATTAGACAAAGGCAGACAGATATTAAAGTCAAATTAAAGTCCTGCACTCAGATGCAACTAAGAATTCAACACATTTTCATTTATCAGTAAATTCTTTAATACATAAACTTGAACTATCAATAACAGTCAGGTGCAGAATCTTTTTCACTCTTACCAAAAGTGAGCAATGACAAACATTTGTGAAGATGATCAACAGACTCACGACTTCACTAATCGCTTGTAACGTGGCTATAATACCCTCGTCTTTGACTATTCAGCAGTTTTTAATTACTTCTCGTGTCTCTATCTTTCCTCTTACATATTTGCTAATGCCCACACTATCCTCAAACAAGCTGATCTCTCTTCCCATTCAAACTATAACCCTAGAGCCTTAAAACCGTGTCTTACTCTGGGTATCAGTATTTCCGTTCCAGTTGTGATCTTGTCGCCCATGTATTTTACACAGTTCTGGAACTCAGCTCTTGTAAGTTTTAGTGAATTATCTGTCACAGTCTTGGGCACCATGCAGTACTACACAAGTTGCCATCACCATGGCCTTTCACCAAAGCTATGGACGGGCCTCTCTAATTATTATGTTTCAATTGAGACTAAAGTTCTGACTTTTCCCATTAACTCAGGCTTCTTCTTCTTCTTCATAATCTCATCATCTAAACCCCTGCCAACTCCTTTGCTGATCTTTCCACCCAAATTTGATCAAGTCCCTGAAGTGTGCACATCCCCAGTTCTCCTACAGTGTAATATCTGAATCACTCATTCTTGACCTCCTCCATCACCTCCAATGGAGCAATGAAAATCTAGTTTATTTCAATTCTTCTAAAATAGTTTCTTCTCGTTTTTCACAAGTCTAATCAACAGTGAGAACCCTTTGGGGCCGAAATTGCGTATTGCCCCACTTGGGGGGCAGTAACCTTTCCGAGGCTGGACATTCTGCGGCCGGCGTAGAAGTTCCGCCCGGAAGTGAAATTGGGCTTACTGCCCCAGACAGAAAGTGCAGCGCAATGTCGTGTGCTCCACTTCCTCTCGGAGCGGTGTTGGGGGCAATACCCGAGCAAATGTCGGAGCGTTACACGGCGTGCTGACGAGTTTCAAAAATCCCACCCCTTCCGTTAAAGAGGCGGGGCGCTGTGAACTCTGCAGGCATTTTGATGGGCCTCCAGTCAGCCACTGGGGATGGAGAGTGCCATGGCCGCACCTGGCACCGAAACGGAGTGCCGGGCTACATGATCGCAACACAGACCCCGCGAAATTGGAAGAGAAAGGGCCGATCAGTAAGTCGGCAGGAAAATAAATGGCGGCATGTGGCATTAAGCACCTTCCCTTTAAATTTCGCCCCACGGTTCGCGTCCCACGAGGCTGGCATTGACATCGCCCGCGGTAGCCTCACGGAGTGAAAAGGGATTGCCACGCACGCCGATGACATCGTCGTTGAATCTGCAGCGGCCCGGGGCGTTACCAGCAGAGGCGCAGAAGCCGGCAACACCCCCCCCCCCACCCCCCCAGGGCTAAAACACTTTCGTGCCAGAGGCCTAACGGGAGGCGCACAACAGGGGAATTTCGCCCCCCTCCCCCCAATCTTTATCTATTGGTGTTCTTGGCCGCACTACTTCCTATGACCTCAAGTGCAACTCCCCACTGCATCCATTGCTAAATTCTTGGTTTCCTCTTGCACACCAAACATTTCTTTCCCCTTCGACAACTCGACTCTATTCAGCCCAGTCCGTCCAAGACTAGACTATTGCTTCAGTATCCGAAAAAGCTTTTACATTTCCTCCCTTCTCTCCTCTCCTGCAGGTGTTAACTCCCTGATGCAACATGGTTCCACAGGCATGAGGCAACCTCCAGCACCTCACTCACAAGTTCACTATTCACACATGAGCCTTGACGGGATCTTCACTGTTGTGAATTTACCGCCGAGACCAATCTCGTGCTCCCCCAACATCCACACACAAACATGCACATCCAGTAGTGGGCACTGGATAGCAATGAGCAGGAGGAGGAAGTGTGGTCAATTTTTCCCTCTGTAACCCAAAAGGCATGTCGGCCAACTGTAACACTATCTTAACCAACATCAGTTAACTCAGCACAGAACAGGGATTGAACCTGGAACTTTGGTATTCTATATTTTTCAGCTACTCACTGAATCAACTCGCCGAGAAGAGGGCTCTTCTAATACTTCATAAACCTAGACAGGCAACAAGAGGCAATCCAGCTCGCCACTAGCCTCCAACATCGCTCTTGCAACCATTCTTGTCTTCATTTTATCTGATACTGTGAACTTCGGAACTTTCCTCCCTTGTTCCTCCAACAAACATGTTACTTCACGTGCTATTTTTATGTTGGTGCTGTTTTATGAAACAAGGACTCATCGCAGTCTCCGACTGCAAACTATTCTTTACAAAACTTCAAAATTAAACAACTCCTCTCCCGTCTACAATTTTATGGGTTTTAAAAGACAAATTCGGTGTCCATTCAATCTTTCTTCCAGATTTAGCTAACTTCTCTGCTACTCTATTCAATGCTGTAGGTGCCAGCACTACAGGACACGATCCTTCAAATTGTTTTTTTAATTTGAAAAAAATAATTCACTTGTAGTAAAAAAAATTGTACACCACACTAGAAACCATGTATATTACAAGATAAAAAAAGACCTTGTGCAATAAAGCCACTAAACACAGGCAAGGATTCAGTGAAATTTACACAAATGTGTAGTTGGGTAGGGCAAATTAAAATGGGCCAAAACAGTGGTTATTATAATAAAGATTTATTTTTTAAAAAGCACAAATATCAAGAGATGTATTGCATGTGTGCTGGTCAGTTAGCTCAGATGGTTAGAGCGTGGTGCTTATAACGCCACAGTCGCGGGTTCAATCCCTGTCCTGATGAGCTATGCTGTCCACCGCTGCTTTGCGCAAAGGGCTGTGAATATTTTAGGGAAAGTGCGGGGGAATGCGACGAGCTGAGGCGCTCTTGCAGAGAGCCGGCATGGTCTTGATGGGCCGAATGGCCTTCTTCCATGCTGTAAATATTCTATGATTCAATGTTTCTATGTAGTTCAGGGGCTTCAAACAGTGTAACTGCAACATTAAGGTTAGCATACAAGGAAAATGAAACAGAAATATATCAAAATAATTTTGCATTTTAAATTTACTCTAAGCAAATCAAGTTAAGATAATTCGGTAAGCCGATTCGACTGCATTAACTGCCTTCGGTTAGTTATTGGCACAAATTCAAATACAAGTAAAGTTAAGATAGCATTGCATACATTATTCAAATTGTACTTCCAATGCTGCCATTCAAGCCCCAATACATTAACAAAACAGTGCCAAATACTGTTATATTGATAAATATTTTATGCCAGAGCAGCAAATTGTGCAACTGGAAGGTGGAAGATTCTCGGCCTCAGTGCAGAATGGAGGTGCTGAGTAGAAACCACTGCATTGCCTATTAGGGACGAGGGAAAATATATATTATTTTTCAAAAATGTATCCGTCTGGTCCTGCCTAGTGCTCAGCAAAAGAGGCAATGACAGAGGCCGAAAGGCAGGTCATTGCACCCACTCATTCTCTTGACTGTAGGAGGTTTACGGTCCGGAGATGAGGTGGGGGGAAAATAGAATCTTTCAAACAAATAATTAAATATAAAATGAGAGTAGAATTTTTTGAAAAACAGTTATCAGATTTAGTTAAAACGTAGGCAGCACTTTCAATTTGTTGCCTTTTCTTCAGAACACATTGCGTACCTGTGAATGTTTGAGACGTTCGCTGTTGTCATAATGCAGTAACACAAAGAAACTTCTATAAAAATGTGCAATGAGTACCTGGAGGGGAAACGGAAAACAAAGATCAGACACGTGATTTCTAAGCACAAATAAATGTGCTATTGTTCTGTCATTTAATTAGATCATGGCTAATCTATCAATTTCATTTACCCGCCTTGGTTTCATATCCCTTAATACCCTTAGCCAACACTAGTCTATCAATCTCAATTTTGAAATTTTCAATTGACCTAGCCTCAACAGCATTTTAGGGTAGAGTGTTCCAGATTTCCACTACCCTTTATGTGAAGAAGTGCTTCGGACATCACCCCTGAACAGCCTTGCTCTAATTTTAAGGTTATGCCCCTTTTTTGGACTCCACTACCAGAGGAAATGCTTTCTATCGACCCTATCAAATCCTTCAATCATCTTACAACACCTCAATTAGATCATCCCGTAGTATTCTATACTCATGGGAATAAAAGCCGAGTCGATGCAAACTGTCCTCCTGATTGAACCCTTTTGGCCCCGGTATCATTCTGGTAAATCTGCACCACATCTCCTCCAAGACCAAAATATCTTTTCAAAACAGTTGGTACAACCTTGATGAATCCAATTTCTTTCAAAATATCAAAAGCTTGGCCAAAGAGGTTGGTTTTAAGGAGCAACTTGGGAGATCATCGATGGAGAGGCAGAGCGGTTCAGGGAAAGAATTCCAGAGCTTAAGACCTCAGCAGCTGAAGGCACAGCTGCCAATGGTGAGGCGATGAAATCGGGTTTGCGCGAGAGGCCAGAATTGGAGGAGCGGAGAGAGTCTTGATTTGGACAGGGAGATTGTCGAGAGATTGGTGCTTTACTGTTTGACAAAATAGAAACTCTCTCCCAGGAAATAAGCGGTGTCAGTAAGTCTGGGTAAGTCATGAGATGCCGTAATCTAATCTATAGCGGGAGGGTGACAGGTATCACCAAACAAGGCACTTGTTGCTATCTTGACGGTACCTGTGTGTGGCGCAGATTGCTGTGCGGCCTATCTAGCTTCCTTCTTATTCAAATGGCACGATGCTGTAAGCTGATAGTTGTAAAAATAGTGGCCGAGACATTCGGGCATGCCCATTTTTTTGGCGTGCAAAGGGGCACAGCTCTCTTTTTGTGCCTGAAAGGGCGGTGGAAGCAATTCAACAGTAACATTCAAAAGGGAATTGGATAAATATTTAAAAGGGAAAAAGTTGCACGGCCATGGCTAAAGGACAGAGGAATAGGTTCAATTGGATTGCTCTTTCAAAGAGCCGGCACAGGCATGATGGGCTCAATGGTCTCCTATTTTGTACGATTCTATGATGTAGACCTGGTTTTCCTGAATACAGCCAGCGCCAGTTGCCTCAGGGCAAACCAATGTTGCAAAGTGGGCCCCGAACAGGTGTTGGACCTCTGTTTTGCATGCAAAAGGGCCTAAATGCCCATTTCCGGTTGGGCATTGCACACCGTTTTTTTTTAAGCCTTTACCAATTTTGCAGGTGGCGCACTTCCGGCTCACAATGAGTGTGTGCTTCCTGCCCACCATATTGGAAGCATAGGCATGGAGGCTTGGGGCTGCACAACAACATTTCTAGGTCATTATCTGGGACAATTGTGGGCAAAATACGGCCCGCGGGCAAAATACGGCCCACCAAGTCACTCTATCCAGCCCGCTGTATGGAACCGAAATAGAACGCAAGCGGGAACTCGAGCTGCACATTCGTCTACCCACTTTCACTTCTCATGGGTCAGAGACAGAACTGAACTGCAGCCAAGCAAAAAACAAAGTAATACTTCATTCAAATTAATAATTCGCCAGAGCAATTGTCTCTGGCCCGATTCTTTCCATAATTCTGGGCCCGAATGGTGGACGTCCGTATCCAGATTGCACTGCAGACTCAAATATGCCCTACACATTTTAGAGTGGCATCATGGCTTCTCATCTCCAGAAATCTTTTGCCGAAGAAAGTGACCAGTGCTGCATCTTTCCTCTCCCAGAATCCAGAGTACAACGGCAGGGGAGTTCTCATCTGGCACCAATTGAGACAGCATTAATAATGTTTGCAGAGAGACACAAGGATTACGGAGTTGATAATTGATGCTGACACAGACTCTAAAAGAGGGTACATTTCTAATTCACAGCACTGATTAACATATACCAACAAGTACCACAACATTTTCAACTTTTATCTTTGATTCATGTCTAAGCAGTATCGAATACATGTTGTGTATGTAAGATAGCATCTGACTACTATCTGAATTTATGTTTATATTTATGCAATCTTCTCTATTTTTGTTTCACGCGCGTCCCTTTAAATTTGCTGCACAGTCGGCCACTCTTCCATCAGCAGGAGCTGGGAAGCTGCCTGCGCAGCACAGCGCGATCGGTGGAACATTGGTGAGCGGCCCTCCACAGCTCACCAAAACTTGTTATAGGCCTTCCAGCCCAAATAATTGCCCACCCTGATCTAGGATATGAGCTCTAACAGCAAACTAAGCACAGCTATTTTCTCAAGTCATCAGCAATTAAAACAAATACCACAGCTATTCACGAGCAGGTAGTAGTAGTCAGCATCAGCTGTAACCATGGTAACTCACACTCAATGGCTACTGTGCTTTCTGTGGCATTATTTCCATTCAAAAAACACACACTCACGCTACACAGATGGTACAACACAATAATCAAATACTCTGGCACCAACGCTCAGCAAGATATCCAACGTTCTGCCATTGTACCATTTCACAGTACTCCATTCAGTACAACAAAAAAAAGAGTGGGCCAAATTACAATGTTTATTTAATTTAACAAGATAACTAAATGTGGGAGACATAGGGTGTATAAATAGAATATAATATGGAAATTAAGTCAATATAGAGGGCCCAAGTTTTGAGCCGCGCCTAGAACGGCGCAGTCCCGACCTGGACGCCTGTTTTTCGCGCCACAAAGTGCGACAGAAAAAAAACTCCAGATTCTCCGGCCCTCGGCGCAGCGCAGCAGGAGCTGCAGGGCGCGGAGCCAGGTCCCTGCGCCGAAACCTCTGCACATGCGCGCTACAGTGGACACGCAAGTGCAGTAGCTCCAGGCGCCCGAACTGTGTGGGAGGGGCCCGAAGCACGCAGCCCCTAGCCCTGGCCGAATGGCCTCACTGGGACTGCGTGAATAAGGCTCCTCCTACGGCCAGCTCCTGCTTCCTCCCGACCCGACTCGACTCCTGCTTCCCGCCTCCGGACCGGACCCGACACCCGCTCTTCCCCCCCACCCCACCGGACTGGACCAGACACCTCCCACCCCTGACCGGATCCGACACCCGCGCTCTTCCCCCCCACCCCCCGGACCGGGCCCGACACCCGCTCACCCTCCCCGACCCCCCACCCCCGGAACGGACCCGACACCCGCTCTCCCCCTCCCCCCGCCCGCCTCCGGACCGGACCCGACACCCGCTGCTTTCCCCCCCCCCCCCCCGGACTGGATCCGACCTGACCTCCCTCCCCCCCGACCTGACCTGACTTCCCTCTCCCTCCCTCCCTCCACCAGACCCGAAACGAACCGACCGACCTCCCACCACCCCCCCGACCCGACCCAACGCCACCTACCTGTAAATCTGGTGCTGGGGACGGGCCCTGCCCGAAGTCTCGGGCCTGGCCCGTTCAGCCTCCCTCCCCCCCACCCAATCTCCTTCCCCCCTCCGCCCTTATCTCCTTCACCCCCCTTCCCCAATCTCCTTCCCCCCCCAAATTTCCTTCTCCCCCCCACCAATCTCCTTCTCCCCCCCCAATCTCCTTCTGCCCCTCCCAATCTCCTTCTGCCCCCCCCCCAATCTCCTTCTTCCCCCCCCAATCTCCTTCTCCCCCCCCACCCGCCAGTCTCCTTCTTCCCCCCCACCCCGCCAATCTCCTTCTTGCCCCCCCCGCCAATCTCCTTCTTGCCCCCCCGCCAATCTCCTTCTTGCCCCCCCGCCAATCTCCTTCTACCCCCCAATAATCTCCTTCTACCCCCCTCAATCTCCTTCTCCCCCACCCCCCAATCTCCTTCTCCCCCCCCCCGCCAATCTCCTTCTCCCCCCCCGCCAATCTCCTTCTCCCCCCCCCAATCTCCTTCTCCCCCCCCCCCAATCTCCTTTCACCCCTTCTCCTCCCCTCCCCAATCCCTGCCCCCCCTCCCCAATCCCTCGCTGTCAGAAACACAGACACTGACAGACAGAGAATGAGAGACACACACAGACAGACAGAGAGATAGAGACACTGACAGAGACACACTGAGGGGGGCATCCCAGCACGCTGTTGGAGGGCTCCCGGTGCTGCAGTCGGTAAGTAGAAAATGTTTTATTTATTGATTTTTAAAAAATAATTTCTTATTAATTTTTTTTGATTGATTTATTGGTTGATTTATTGATGTTTTTATCATTTATTATTGATGATGGCTCTTTATTCGTAAAACTGAAGTGTTTAATGTTTGTAAACTTCCCTTTAAACACCCCCCCCTACCATTCCCTACGGCTGATTTGTAACCTACGCCTGATTTTCTAAAGTGTAGACAAGGTTTCTTCGAGCGTACAAAAATCTTCACTTACTCCATTCTAAGTTAGTTTGGAGTAAGTTTTCACTCACGAAACTTTGAAATCAGGCGTAAGTGGCCGGACACGCCCCCTTTTGAAAAAAAAATTCTGTTCCAAAGTGAAACTGTTCTAACTGACTAAAACTGGAGCAAACGAAATGTGGAGAATTCCGATTTCGAAGATACTCCGTTCTACACCAGTTGCTCCTAAAAATCAGGAGCAAATCATGTGGAAACTTGGGGCCATGATGTGGGCGTCAGCTGTGGCTCAGAAAAGTAAAAGTGGAGGGCAGAGAAACCCAAGGCAAAAATCAAAACGGGCCACATTGCAGCAAAATTCTAAAAGGGCAAAGTGTATTAAAAAGACAAGCCTGAAGGCTCTGTGCCTCAATGCGAGAAGTATTCGTAATAAGGTGGACAAATTAACTGCACAGGCAGCAATTAATGAATATGAGATAATTGGCATCACGGAGACATGGCTCCAGGGTAACCAAGGCTGGGAACTCAACATCCAGGGGTATTCAAATTTCAGGAAGGATAGACAGAAAGGGAAAGGAGATGGGATAGCATTGCTGGTTAAAGAGAAAATTAACACAATAGTAAGAAAGGACATTGGCTTGGATGATGTGGAATCTGTATGGGTGGAGCTGCGGAATACCAAAGGGCAGAAAACGCTAGTGGGAGTTGTGTACAGATCACCAAACAGTAGCAGCGAGGTTGGGGAGAGCATTAAACAAGAAATTAGGGATGTGTGCAATAAAGGTACACCAGTTATCATGGGCGACTTTAATCTACATATAGATTGGACTAACCAAACTGATAGCAATACAATGGAGGAGGATTTCCTGGAGTGTATTAGGGATGGTTTTCTGGAGCAATATGTCGAGGAACCAACTCGTGGGCTGGCCATCCTAGACTGGGTGATGTGTAATGAGAAAGGACTAATTATCAATCTTGTTGTGCGAGGCCCCTTGGGGAAGAGTGACCATAATATGGTAGAATTCTTTATTAAGATGGAGAGTGACACAGTTAATCCAGAGACTAGAGTCCTGAACTTAAGGAAAGGTAATTTCGATGGTATGAGGCGTGAATTGGTCAGTATAGACTGGCAAATGATACTTATAAAGGGTTGACTGTGGATAGGCAATGGCAAACATTTAAAGATCACATGGATGAACTTCAACAATTGCACATCCCTGTCTGGAGTAAAAATAAAATGAGGAGGGTGGCTCAACCGTGATTAACAAGGGAAATTAAGGATAGCGTTAAATCCAAGGAAGAGGCATATAAATTGGCCAGAAAAAGCAGCAAACCTGAGGACTGTAGAATTCAGCAGAGGAGGACAAAGGGTTTAATTAGGAGGAGAAAAATAGAGTACGAGAGGAAGCTTGCCGAGAACATAAAAACTGGCTGCAAAACCTTCTATAGATATGTGAAGAGAAAAAGATTAGTGAAGACAAACGTAGGTCCCTTGCAGTCAGATTCAGGTGACTTTCTAATGGGGAACAAAGAAATGGCAGACCAGTTGAACAAATACTTTGGTTCTGTCTTCACGAAGAAAGACACAAATAACCTTCCGCAAGTACTAGCGGACCGAGGGTCTAGTGAGAAGGAGGAACTGAAGGATATCCTTATTAGGCAGGAAATTGTGTTAGGGAAATTGATGGGATTGAAGACCGATAAATTCCCGGGGCCTGATAGTCTGCATCCCCGAGTACTTAGGGAAGTGGCCTACAAATAGTGGATGCAGTGGTGATCATTTTCCAATATCAAATCTGGATCAGTTCCTATGGACTGGAGGGGAGCTAATGTAACACCACTTTTAAGAGAGGAGGGAGAGAGAAAACGGGTAATTATAAACTGGTTAGCCTGACATCAGTAGTGGGGAAAATGTTGGAATCAATTATTAAAAATGAAATAACAGCACATTTGGAAAGCAGTGACAGGATCGGTCCAAGTCAGCATGGATTTATGAAAGGGAAATCATGCTTGACAAATCTTCCGGAATTTTTTGAGGATGTAACTAGTAGAGTGGACAAGGGAGAACCAGTGGATGTGCTGTATTTGGACTTTCAAAAGGCTTTTGACAAGATTCCACACAAGAGATCGGTGTGCAAAATTAAAGCACATGGTATTGGGGGTAATGTACTGACGTGGATAGAGAACTGGTTGGCAGACAGGAAGCAGAGAGTCAGGATAACAGGTCCTTTTCAGAATAAAGAACATAAGAACATAAGAATTAGGAACAGGAGTAGGCCCATCCAGCCCCTCGAGCCTGCTCCGCCATTCAACAAGATCATGGCTGATCTGGCCGTGGACTCAGCTCCACTTACCCGCCCGCTCCCCATAACCCTTAATTCCCTTATTGGTTAAAAATCTATCTATCTGTAATTTGAATACATTCAATGAGCTAGCCTCAACTGCTTCCTTGGGCAGAGAATTCCACGGATTCACAACCCTCTGGGAGAAGAAATTACTTCTCAACTCGGTTTTAAATTGGCTCCCCCGTATTTTGAGGCTGTGCCCCCTAGTTCTAGTCTCCCCGACCAGTGGAAACAACCTCTCTGCCTCTCTCTTGTCTATCCCTTTCATTATTTTAAATGTTTCGATAAGATCACCCTTCATCCTTCTGAACTCCAACGAGTAAAGACCCAGTCTACTCAATCTATCATCATAAGGTAACCTCCTCATCTCCGGAATCAGCCTCGTGAATCGTCTCTGTACCCCCTCCAAAGCTAGTATATCCTTCCTTAAGTAAGGTGACCAAAACTGCACGCAGTACTCCAGGTGTGGCCTCACCAATACCCTGTACAGTTGCAGCAGGACCTCCCTGCTTCTGTACTCCATCCCTCTCGCAATGAAGGCCAACATTCCATTCGCCTTCCTGATTACCTGCTGCACCTGCAAACTAACTTTTTGGGATTCATGCACAAGGACCCCCAGGTCCCTCTGCACCGCAGCATGTTGTAATTTCTCCCCATTCAAATAATATTCCCTTTTACTGTTTTTTTATTCCAAGGTGGATGACCTCACATTTTCCGACATTGTATTCCATCTGCCAAACCTTAGCCCATTCACTTAACCTATCTAAATCTCTTTGCAGCCTCTGTGTCCTCTACATAACCCGCTTTCCCACTAATCTTTGTCATCTGCAAATTTTGTTACACTGCACTCTGTCCCCTCTTCCAGGTCATCTATGTATATTGTAAACAGTTGTGGTCCCAGCACCGATCCCTGTGGCACACCACTAACCACCGATTTCCAATCCGAAAAGGACCCATTTATCCCGAATCTCTGCTTTCTGTTAGCCAGCCAATTCTCGATCCATGCTAATACATTTCCTCTGACTCCGCGTACCTTTATCTTCTGCAGTAACCTTTTGTATGGCACCTTATCGAATGCCTTTTGGAAATCTAAATACACCACATCCATCGGTACACCTCTATCCACCATGCTCATTATGTATCCTCAAAGAATCCCAGTAAATTAGTTAAACATGATTTCCCCTTCATGAATCCATGTTGCGTCTGCTTGATTGCATTATTCCTATCGAGATGTCCCGCTATTTCTTCCTTAATGATAGTTTCAAGCATTTTCCCCACGACAGATGTTAAACTAACCGGCCTATAGTTACCTGCCTTTTGTCTGCCCCCTTTTTTTAAAGCAGAGGTGTTACATTAGCTGCTTTCCAATCCGCTGGTACCTCCCCAGAGTCCAGAGAATTTTGGTAGATTATAACGAATGCATCTGCTATAACTTCCGCCATCTCTTTTAATACCCTGGGAAGCATTTCATCAGGACCAGGGGACTTGTCTACCTTGCGTCCCATTAGCCTGTCCAGCACTACCCCCCGATTGATAGTGATTATCTCAAGGTCCTCCCTTCCCACATTCCCGTGACCAGCAATTTTTGGCATGGTTTTTGTGTCTTCCACTGTGAAGACCGAAGCAAAATAATTGTTTAAGGTCTCAGCCATTTCCACATTTCCCATTATTAAATTCCTCTTCTCATCTTCTAAGGGACCAACATTTACTTTAGTCACTCTTTTCCGTTTTATATAATCGGTAAAAACTTTTACTATCTGTTTTTATGTTTTGCGCAAGTTTACTTTCGTCATCTATCTTTCCTTTCTTTATTGCTTTGTTAATCAGTCTTTGCTGTTGTTTAAAATGTTCCCAATCTTCTAGTTTCCCACTAACCTTGGCCACCTTATTCGCATTGGTTTTTAATTTGATACTCTCCTTTATTTCCTTGGTTATCCACGGCTGGTTATCCCTTCTCTTACCGCCCTTCTTTTTCACTGGAATATATTTTTGTTGAGCACTATGAAAGAGCTCCTTAAAAGTCCTCCACTGTTCCTCAATTGTGCCACCGTTTAGTCTGTGTTCCCAGTCTACTTTAGCCAACTCTGCCCTCATCCCACTGTAGTCCCCTTTGTTTAAGCATAGTACGCTCGTTTGAGACACTACTTCCTCACCCTCAATCTATATTACAAATTCAACCATACTGTGATCACTCATTCCGAGAGGATCTTTTACTAGGAGATAGTTTACTATTCCCGTCTCATTACACAGGACCAGATCTAAGATAGCTTGCTCCCTTGTAGGTTCTGTAACATACTGTTCTAAGAAACAATCCCGTATGCATTCTATGAATTCCTCCTCAAGGCTACCCCATGCGATTTGATTTGATCAATCGATATGTCGGTTAAAATCCCACATGATTACTGCCGTTCCTTTTTCACATGCCTCCATTATTCCCTTGATTATTGTCTGCCCCACCGTGAAGTTATTATCTGGGGGCCTATAAACTACGCCCACCAGTGACTTTTTCCCCTTACTATCTCTAATCTCCACCCACAATGATTCAACATTTTGTCCATTAGAACCAATATCGTCTCTCACAAATGCCCTGATATCATCCTTTATTAACAGAGCTACCCCACCTCCTTTCCCTTCTTGTCAATCTTTCCGAATTGTCACAAACCCCTGTATGTTTAATTCCCAGTCTTCGCCACCCTGCAACCACATTTCTGTAATGGCCACCAAATCACACCCATTTGTAATGATTTGTGCCGTCAACTCATTTATTTTATTTCGAATGCTGCGTGCGTTTAGGTAGTGTGTTTTAATACTAGTTTTTAAACCATGATTTTTAGTTTTGACCCTTCTTGCAGCCCCTTTATATTCATACATATTGTCCCTTCTGGTTTACACTTACCCCAGTGCTACTCTGCTCTGTTGCCTCCTGCCTTTTGCATTCTTTTTTGAGGTCCTGTTCATCTGAGCTCTCACCCACTATAACTAGCTCAGAGCCCTCTCCTGGGTTCCAAATACTCCTCGCATTGAGGAACAGAGCTTTCAGGTTTGCTTTTTATTCCACTTTGACCCTTTAGAATTTTGCTGTACAGTGGCCCTTTTTGTTTTTTGCTTTGGTAGGCAGTGACTAGTGGGGTGCCGCAGGGCTCAGTGCTGGGACCCCAGCTATTTACAATATACATTAATGATTTGGATGAAGGAATGGAGTATAATATCTCCAAGTTTGCAGATGACACGAAACTAGGGGTGTGAGCTCTGAGGAGGATGTTAAGAGGCTGCAGGGTGACTTGGACAGGTTAAGTGAGTGAGCAAATGCATGGCAGATGCAGTATAATGTGGATAAATGTGAGGTTATCCACTTTGGGGGCAAAAACACGAAGGCAGAATATTATCTGAATGGCGGCAGATTAGGAAAAGGAGGTGCAATGAGACCTGGGTGTCATGGTACATCAGTCATTGAAAGTGGGCATACAGGTACAGCAGGCGGTGAAGAAGGCAAATGGTATGTTGGCCTTCATAACCAGGGGATTTGAGTATAGGAGCAGGGAGGTCTTACTGCAGTTGTACAGGGCCTTGATGAGGCCTCACCTGGAAATAGTGTGTTCAGTTTTGGTCTCCTAATCTGAGGAAGGACGTTCTTGCTATTGAGGGAGTGCAGCGAAGGTTCACCAGACTGATTCCCGGGATGGCTGGACTGACATATGAGGAGAGACTAGATCGACTGGGCTTTTATTCACTGGAGTTCAGAAGGATGAGAGGGGATCTCATAGAAACATATAAAATTCCTACGGGACTGGACAGGTTAGAGGCAGGAAGAATGTTCCCGATGTTGGGGAAGTCCAGAACCAGGGGACACAGTCTAAGGATAAGGGGTAAGCCATTTAGGACTGAGATGAGGAGGAACTTCTTCACTCAGAGTTGTTAACCTGTAGAATTCCCTACCGCAGAGTGTTGTTGATGCCAGTTCATTGGATATATTCAAGAGGGAGTTAGATATGGTCCTTATGGCTAAAGGGATCAAGGGATCAAGGGATCAAGGGATCAAGGGATCAAGAGGTATGGAGAGAATGCAGGAAAGGGGTACTGATGTGAATGATCAGCCATGATCTTATTGAATGGTGGTGCAGGCTCGAAAGGCCGAATGTCCTACTCCTGCACCTATTTTCTATGTTTCTGTGTTTCTATGTATCTCACTCCCGAGTCAGAAGGTTGTGGATTCAAGTCCCACTCGAGAGACTTGAGCACAAAAATCTTGGCTGACATTCCAGTGCAGTGCCGTGGGAACGCTGCACTGTTGGAGGTGCTGCCTTTCAGATGAGACGTTAAACCAAGGCCCTGTCTGCCCTCTCAGGGAGGCATTAAAGGTCCCGTGGCACAATTTCGAAGAGGAGCAGGGGAATTCTCCCTGGTATTCTGGCTAATAATTTATCTCTCAACCAACATCACTAAACAACAGATGATCTGATCATTATCTCATTGCTGTTTGTGGGACCTTGCTGCACACAAATTGGCTGCAGTGTTTCCTACATTACAATAGTAACCACACTTTAAAAGTATTTCATTGGCTGTAAAGCGTTTGGAATGTCTGGAGGTTGTGAAAGGCGCTATATAAATTCAGGTCATTTATTTTTTTAATTCCATTTGTGAAAAATACCTGGATTGGGTAGACTCCCTCCCCAAGTACTTCAGGACATCATTCCTGCTACTGAACAAAAATACTTATGAAAAGCCTTGTGCCATATGTATGACTATTGTCAGTTCCACTCCAACATTACGTGCAAGGTTGCATCAATGGGATCCTTGCGCAGCAACACCCTACTGTCAGAGCAAGTTGATCCACTATGAACTGACATCCTTAGCAGATAGCACAGATCAATTAACATTTCACAGCTAGGTAAGCCACTTCTTTTTAATAACTCCTCTTTACTGAGAAGGCCATCTCCAACCACCTCCTTGTATCGCTCATCACCCGCATCCTCCTGCCCCCTTCCTTCTTCATCCATCCCTGGCAAAAAAAAAAACTGTCCAAAGTCATTAACAATTGTCCTTTCAAACTCCCAACTGCCTATACTTTTAAACTCTCAATAATTCATTAAGAATACAAAACATCAGTATACTGGCAATTTGAGTTGCAATCTTTGCCAAGTTCAAACTCACTAAGTTTTTATCTTGAATGTTGCATTCAGAGCTTAGTCTGCTGGAAAAGGAGCAGGACAGGCCTGCCCTCTGCCCTCATTATGGTTTGTCTTACCTTATGAACTACAAGCTTCTGAACTACAAGCTCACTTTATTTTCAAGTCTCTTTCAATCCAAGGAACAAAGATGGAAGTTAATAAAATGCAGAGATAGCTCGTATTTAGGCTCTCGTAGAAGACATTGCTAAAATACCCATTATTTGTACAAATGGGCCGAGTTGCAGCCTATACCCCTGAACAGATATACTTATTGCTCTGGAGACACATTGGGGGTCATTAATTCCCCATGACGGGCGGGAGAGAGAATCGGGGGGGGGCGGGGGGAGGTGGGGGCAAGCTAAAAATAAAAACATATTTTTTTAAATCATGTAACCCAATCCCCAACACACCATGCAAGTGCCTGCTGCAAGCGTGCTTTTTATGTTTCAGGTCAGTGCTGTTTCTAGCACTGCTCGTCAGCCAGGAGGAGGTGGTAAAGGAGTGCTCTTTCCCTCCCCCCACTCCCTCCCGCCAGTGTTCCCTATAAATTTTGGGGGCTGCACGGCCCATTCAAAATACTGCGCATGCGCGGTTTTTCCTATTTTAAAATCCCCCTTTTGTCCCCTCCCGGCCCCTCAAACAAATCTTTGGCTGAGATTGGCCAACGTCCCCTCCTTCCCGATTGCCAGTCCAACTCTTCTCCCCGTCCCCACTCCACCCCCCCCCCCCTCCCACCCCACTCTAAACTCATGAACCAAAGCCTGTTTCCCCTCCCTCGCAATTGCTGGTCGGACCCCCCCTTCAGGCACGCAATCTCCACCCCCTGATCCCGCCCCCCCCCCCCCACCCCTCTCTCAGGTCTTCCCTCGCTGCGGCCTTCCCACTGCTCGTTTTCCAAGAGATTTAATTTGGCCAGTTGCCAAGCGGGAAACGGAGCATAAAAAATTATAATGAGGTTGCGCCATTAAAGTCGTAAGCACCTCTGTGTTCCCAGAATTGAAAGGTCCTCCCCACAACCATCCCCATGCACCCCACAACCATCCTGCAAACAAACTCCCTCCCTCCCCATAATATTGGCAATAGTCGGTCTGGCACCTTTTATGAGGTAAGACAGAAAATTTAGGGATTTGACTCTGTGCCAATTTGGATATATTTCAAAAAGTCCTGGGGAAAATTAGGTACAAGAATAAGAACATAAGAGTTAGGAACAGGAGTAGGTCTTACGGCCCTTCGAACCTGCTCCGCCATTCAAAAAGATCATGGCTGATTCTTCAACCACAACGTCATTTTCTTGCCCAATCCCCATATCCCTTGATTCCCAAAAATATCTCTGTGCAGAACTAAATCAGTTTTCAGGAAGTTATAGCAACCAAAATTTAAAAAAATGATTCAATATAACTTTAATGTATGCAGCAAGAACCTGCAGATGTAAAGCTAAAGATTTTTTTTAAGTTTTTGTTCCAAAAGCTTGCCAATTACTTGAGTGACTCTATTTGTATTGACTGGCAAAACTATTGCACCACACATTGCAACAGTAAGCAAAATGACTTCAGATATTCACAGCTAATGACAGCCATATTATTTTGCCATTGTTACCTTCACTTTACTGTTCAAAGTGAAAATGAAACCGAAGACAGTTCTCCGATGTTCAGAAACACATCTTCAGCTGGATTTCCAGAGTGAAACACAACAAAAATCACATTTATAGAACCAAAATGGAACTAGATTAGTTACTGGGAGGGGTGCGACGTTCCTTTTAAAAAAGAGAATGTGTTGCTTGGTCGGCTGGTTCCTCTTCTCCATTTTTTTTGCTGTTCTTCCAGCACTGAAAATGGATGCCATTCCTATTGTTTCCAGTCAGCAATACTCAAATGCCTTGTCATCTTCTTTCGTATAGTATTAGCAAAGCAAACCAAATGTCAATATCTGAGTTGAATATCCAGGCCAAAGTTTCTGGTGCAATCTTGTAAGCTGCCTGCAAATTTCCTCGGAGGGCAGTGCTCAATGACATGCTCCAGGGTCTGATTAGGAGCTCCACAGTCGCATGGTGGGGATACTTTAATCTTCCACCTATGGAGAAGGCAGCAGCATCTACCGTGACCAGGCAGAGTCAGCATGGATTTATGAAGGGGAAGTCATGTTTGACAAATTTGCTGGAGTTCTTTGAGGATGTAACGAACGGGGTGGATAAAGGGGAACCAGTGGATGTGGTGTATTTGGACTTCCAGAAGGCATTTAACAAGGCGCCACATAAAAGGTTACTGCACAAGATAAAAGTCCACGGGGTTGGTGGTAATATATTAGCATGAATAGTGGATTGGCTAACTAACAGAAACCAGAGTCGGGATAAATGGTTCATTCTCTGGTTGGCAAGCAGTAACTAGTGGGGTGCCGCAGGGATCAGTGCTGGGACCCCAACTATTTACAACCTATATTAACGACTTGGAAGAAGGGACTGAGTGTAACGTAGCCAAGTTTGCTGACGATACAAAGATGTGAGGAAAAGCAATGTGTGAGGAGGACACAAAATATCTGAGTGGGGAAAAATTTGTCAGATGGAGTATAATGTTGGAAAATGTGAGGTCATGCACTTTGGCAGAAAAAAAATCAAAGAGCAAGTTATTATTTAAATGGAGAAAGATTGCAAAGTGCTGCAATACAGCGGGACCTGGGGGTCCTGGTGCATGAAACACAAAAGGATAGTATGCAGGTACAGCAAGTGATCAGGAAGACCAATAGTATCTTGGCCTTTATTGCAAAGGGGATGGAGTGTAAAAGCAGGGAAATCGTGCTACAGCTATATCAGGTATTGGTGAGGCCACACCTGGAATACTGCTTGCAGTTTTGGTTTCCATATTTACAAAAGGATATACTGGCTTTGGAGGCAGTTCACTAGGTTGATTCCGGAGATGAGGGGATTAACTTATGAGGAAAGGTTGAGTCGGTTGGGTCTCTACTCATTGGAATTCAGAAAAGTGAGAGGTGATCTTATCGAAACGTATAAGATTATGAGGGGACTTGACAAAGTGGATGCAGAGAGGATTTTTCCACTGATGGGGGAGACGAGAACTAGAGGGCATGATCTTAGAATAAGGGGCCGCCCATTTAAAACAGAGATGAGGAGAAATTTCTTCTCTGAGGGTTGTAAATCTGTGGAATTCGCTGTCTCGGAGAGCTGTGGAAGCTGGGACATTGAATAAATTTTAAGACGGAAATAGACGGTTTCTTGAACGATAAGAGATAAGGGGTTATGGGGAACGGGCGGGGAAGTGGAGCTGAGTCCATGATCAGATCAGCCATGATCTTATTGAATGGCAGAGCAGGCTCGAGGGGCCGTATGGCCTCCTCCTATTCCTATTTCTTATGTTCTCAGGACCAGTTCTGAGGTGGTTGATTGATGTCCAATGTTTGCGAGGAAGGTTTGATCCATCAGGTTGTACTGTGGAGTCCTCTAGAAGGAATCCATTCCGTATATCGCAGTTCTTCTAAGCATTTCGCCATCGGTCATCAAGGCTGAGTGGAGATCGCTGAAGGGCTTCGTCGACGGTCCAAAATGGCCTCCTTGATTTGAGATGGTTTGATGGTAGGTTGTTCAAGTCGGCCTGGACCAGCATGTCTTTACTGGTGTAGTGGTTGTATTCTCTGGAGACTGCATATTCGCGGCGTAGTTGTGGTGGTGCGATGTTTGCAAGCACAGGCAGCCACGGTCTTGATGTTGATAATTCTCTCAGTAGAATTCAGCTGGACATCAACGGATTTGACATGCGGACTTGATAGCCATGCCAGAGAGCAGTACTCTGCTGCAGAGTACACCAGGGCGAGTGCTGCCGTGCGGAGGGTTTGAGCGTCTGCTCCCCATGTGGATCCAGCGAGTTTCTGGATCAAGTTGACCCTACTCTTTAGTTTCTTGTGAAATATTAGCATACCTCGTTATTAGCTATGAGAACAATCATAACTTCAAATTTAACTTTTCATAATATACGGATGCCTTGGGTGTGTAAAACACCATAAGCTCATTACTGTTCAAAGTTTGAGCTTTTAGTCTCCAAATTACAACAGCAAAAGATTGTTACCCACCCAGTGCCAACCATCATCATCACAGACAGTCCCTCGGAATCGAGGAAGACTTGCTTCCACTCTTAGAATGAGTCCTTAGGTGGCTGAACAGCCTAACACGAGAGCCACAGTCCCTGCCACAGGTGGGGCAGACAGTCGTTGAGAGTAAGGGAGGGTGGGACAGATTTGCCACGCGTTCCTTCCGCTGTCTGCGCTTGTTTTCTGCATGCACTCGGCGATGAAACTCGAGGCGCTCAGCGCCCTCCCGGATGCACTTCCTCCACTCAGGGCGGTCTTTGGCCAGGGACTCCCAGGTGTCGGTGGGGATGCCGCACTTTATCAGGGAGGTTTTGAGGGTGTCCTTGTAACGTTTTCTCTGTCCACCCTTGGCTCTTTGGCCATGAAGGAATTCCAAGTAGAGCTCTTGCTTTGGGTATCTCGTGTCTGGCTTGACCAAGCTGATCAAGTGTGGTCAGTACTTCTAACAACTGTCCATCAATCTGCTTTGCAGTCCCGTTGAACAATATTTCTGTACAATCCTCCAGTTCTTTTCCTTTAAAAGATAATTTATATTCTACCAGTGTCAGTCAATGCTGGGGATGTTAGCCTGGTCGAGGACGCTAATGTTGTTGCGTCTGTCCTCCCAGGGGATTTGTTGGATCTTTCGAAGGCATCGTTGATGGTATTTCTCCAGCGACTTGAGGTGTCTACTGTACATGCTCCATGCCTCTGAGCCATATAGGAGGGCAGGTATTACTACAGGCGAGCAGGTAAGCCTCCGACCAGGCGACCGGGACATCACCCCCCCTCCTGTGGCAGGCCTTCATCCCTCCAGCGGCGGGCTTTCATCCCTCCAACGGCGGGCCTCCATCCATCCAACGGCGATCAGGCCTCCATCCCTTCAGCGGCGATCGGGCCTCTCCTCGTCGATGGCTGGATCTCTCCTTCCCCACTGGTGACCAATGCCAACCAGTTACACATAAAATCCCAGGTTCGGTCTCTGGTTTGCCTTGACTTTGCGCATCTCAACCAGGGCAGCAGTAGAAGCACCGTCATTGCCTCGGTGGCTAGGTTGGAAAGCAGAAAGATTGAGCCAGGAGTAACTGCTTCTGATTACTATCTAATACCAACTGTTAGAAAACGTACACAAGATATCAAGTTCATCTGTGGTGCCCTCCATAGTCAAAATATCTGCCGACAGTCACCAGCATACAGTGCTGCCTTCAGCAGAGATGGTAAGGGGAAGAGAAAGATCTTACTAACCTGTGCTTCCAGCTCTACCAGACACCACCACACACACGCACCAACCATCAGAACTTCAAAAGTTATTAACTGCTTTCCATGCACCATATACCAAACTTTTATCAGTTTGCAGTCCAACATGTGTGACTGACACCAATTCACGACACAAACAGAAGCATTAAATTGGTTGCTGATATATCGAAGGCCTTCCGAAGTTCTAAGAACAGCGGAATAAAGGTTCTGAATACTGTGCTATAGTCCTTTCAACTGTGTTTGTTGAATTATTTCACCAATATTGCTCAGTCAACTGGCCACACTGAACGATGACAGATGAATTGACCCGGCAGAAAACACCCATTGTTAAATAATATTATTCAGACTAAAACTAATAGTTACACTTATTTACAAGAAATATAACAGATGCAAAAGAAAACTTCAAGTAACCAGCAATTCAATTCCTGAATGGATCTGAAAATTACCTTTTATAAGTCCAAAGTCTTTTTGTGCTTTTTAAAACCTTCACTAAGTATCGCCCCTCCCTATCTCTGTAACTTCATCCAGCCCTACAACACTCCAAGATCACTGCGCTCCACAAATTCTGACCTCTTGGATATTCCCAATTTTCTTCACTCCACGATGGGCGGCCGTGCCTTCAGCTGCCTCAGCCCTAAGCTCTGGAATTCCCTCCCTAAATCTCTCTGTACCGATTGAAGGCGATCCTTAAAACCCACCTCTTTTACAAAGCTTTTGATCACCTCTCCTAATATCGCCTTATGTGGCTGGGGTCAAATTGTGTCTGATGATCACTCCTGAGAAACGCCTTGGGATGTTTTACTACATTAAAGGCGCTATATAAATGCAAGTTGTAGTTGTTTTTGTTGTACAGGTTGAGTATCCGAAATCCGGAAACCTCAGGACCGAGGACGTTCCGGATATTTCAGATTTTGGAACATTTTTGCCTGGGTCGAGGTAAGTGGGGTCGGGCAGCTGAAGGGGGTGAGGTCAGCACATCGAGATAAGGGGAGAGGGGGGCCGGGGTGAATTTGGGCCAGGGCGAAGTCGGGCCACCGAGGGCCGGGACGAGGTCGGGCCGGGGCGAGGTCGGGCCGCGCCGCCAAGGGTTGGGGGGTGGGGGGGGCGCGGACAGGGGAGGGAGTCCGGATTTCAGAACATTTTCCGGTTTCCAGACGACCCTGCCACGGATCGGCCCGGTGTCCGGATCCTGGAACATTCCGAATTTTGGAACTCCAGATTTCGGACGTTCAACCTGTATTATATAGAATATACAGCACAGAAACTGGCCATTCAGCCCAACTAGTCTCTGCTGGTGTTTATACTTCACACGAGTCTCCACCCATTCCACGGGTCAGCTTCTGACCAGCGAACTATATCAGGGCGCCCAACTGACATCTTCAGCAAATGAGGCCAGAAATTAAATAAATATCGATCGGTCCTCAGGCTGCCAGGGATTGACTCAAAGCAATCGTTACACTGACGTGCCACCTGTTTTGGATGCAAGTCCAATTTTCTGGCCCATTTCCATTCAGATAAACAGGAGGTTCCAAACAGCTAGTTCTCTCCGATTCAAAGTGTGATTGCTCTACAGAGATATGTAATGAACTGGGTAGGATATTGTAACACAAGGAAATCTGAAATAAAAACAGCATATATATATATATATATTAGAAGCCCTTTGACAGTCCAAACCAAGATGTGGAGATAGAGAAAATGCACACCCTCTTACACAATATCAAAGAGGCTTTTCATAGTAGACAATCAGTTCTACTATTTGAATAGATAGGGATAGCAGTCCTATTACCTGTTTCCTTTGCACATAACAAAATTTATATATTAAACAGCCTGCCGGCTCTCAAGTAGACAGCATGGTTCTCACTCAACTTCAACACCAATTCATTTGCAGATCCAATTAACTGATGAATATGAGTAAGGATGTCACAGAGGGAAGCCAGCTAGTCAACATGCCACCATGCTGATGTCTGCAAACAGTTCATTTTATTGTTTTAGCAAATACCAAGAGAAAATAAAGCTCTTTAAGGCTAAACTTGAAGTTATAGTCGTGTACATTACTAAGCCACAAGAACTAAAAATAAATGCAACACAGAAATGTTACTGTTTGAGGCATAACAGCCTCCTGCTTCCATCACATCTCCTGAGCTGGAGGAAATATCTCGACAGGTTTTCAATTTAATAAAATGTGTTATTTTAAGAGTAGCTGCAATCATAATACAGCCCATGGGCCATTTGAAGCCCACCTCCTTTTCACCTTCACTTTCGGTGCTTTGTTGTTTCACATGGTTCTGGGCCTCCAATCATTGCCTGTTTATTTGAATTCAGTCGTGTTCCCTCTCCTCTTCTTGAAAAACTCAGCAAAGGACTACTAATAGGAGGCACAGCTATTACAGGTTCCTTACAAGCAACTGACAGGGCTGTACTAAAACTGAACTATTAATCATGTAGGTTTTTGTTGGAAAGGCCTAACCTCCACTTGACAACTACTCACAGTAGCATAATTAAAACCAGAAACGCTCGAGTCTGAGAAATCACTCGTGTCGACCCACACCCCATTGTACAGAATTGCTAAGAGTGGCTCTTAACAAAAAGCTAGTGTTCAACACTGTCTCACAGGAAGGCATCTGGTAAATGCCATCATTAGAATCCTGGTTGCAGACCCTTAAAATGACATTTGGCTACAACAGATCATATCCACTTCCATGAGCCACGTATCAACGGTAATCTTTGGCTGTTGGTCTGTCAACTCCAAACAGCCTGTTCTCCCAAATCTGATAAACTTGGGCATAGAAATTGGGCTGCTTACCACGACTTGTTTCCGCCGCTGTCCTGGTGAAAAATGGTGGTCGGGACTTTAGCGCCCTTCTCTGGCATGGGACTCGGCAGCCGCCATTTTGGTGAGGACCTTAGCGCTGCTATGCGCTGGTCCTGGAGATGTCAATTAAGAGAGCGTGACATCAGCCAACTTGATACCACATCTGCGAACTTCGACCGTAGCGTTGAATTCTGAGCTGGGTCCTAAGCGCACTCTGAAAAGTGAGCGTTCAGCAGACTGACAGGGACGCAGTCAGCACTTCTTAAAAGGGACACACACATCTTTCAGATAAGTTTGCATTTAAGATTTTGAACTGGATTTCTTTTTATTTTGTTGAAGTTGTGGATTGGTGCAATACAGGTTAAAAGTTTTTTTTAACGTGAGCAGGGAGTGCTGCTGGATTCTTGCAAGGCCTCAGATGGTCAAGAAAGGCCTCGGAGAAGACAGAAAATGCTGGAAATACTCAGCAGGTCAGGCAGCATCCAAGAAGAGAGAAACAGAGTTCATTCCTCAGGTCAAAATACTGCCTGACCTGCTCAGTATTCCCAGCATTTTCTGCTTTTATTTCAGATTTACAACATCTGTTTGCAGAGAGATGAGGAAGAGGAGGAAGCTGAAGGAAGGATGCAACCCAGACAGCCCTTTTCTAGGTGGGATATTCAGGATTGAATCATCCGCCTGGGGTACCAGTGACTACAAGCTCAATTCCCCATTTGTCCCACACCTGACCTTACCTTCCCTCTGTTACTGACCATCACAGCATCCTCTTGGCCACAATACTAAAATAAAAGCCACATCAAAGCAAACGTTCCAATCCAACGTTATACATCTATCCATCCGATATGACATCAAGAAATCAACTCATCATCCTTATGCAGTCCCTTTGTGACTGTCTTGTGTGTGCCTTTGCCAATACTAATGAGGTCATGCAGTGCTACTCCAGTAGCTGCAACATGGCTGGTGGAAGGCTGCTGAGTTTCAGTGGGGAAGACTGCAGATAGTCTTACAGGTCCACCTTGAGGAGCTAACGGCTGGGTGTGTGAAATCGTGTGACGGGGTTTCTTCTTTTTCACTCTCCTCTTCCTCTTGGTCAGCCATTGGCTGGGCAGATTGCATTTCTTGGGTGTGCGAAATTAGGAAGGCAGTTGGTTGGAGTTGTGGTGAGGGGAGGGCAGGAAAGCAAGAGGTGCCTATGAGAAGGAGGATAACATATGAGGATACCAGCATCTTGTTTCCTTTCAGCCCTGCCGCTGGCTAAGTGCTCAGCCATGATCCTGCAAAGAATGGCCAGTACTATCTCCTCCAAGGTGGTGGGCTGAGGCGAGGCTAGAAGTGAGAGGAGTGCCTTGTGTTTGGTACAGATTGTTGGTGGATGAGTGATGGGTGAGGGCAGGGGGAGTGGTTATGCATTGAGCAGTGTGTGAGGCTAGTAATGCAGTTGATAAGAGACTCTTGAAGTTGCATTAACTGACGTGACCACTGGTCTGAGGTCATGAAGCTTTGTTGGGCACTGGAGCCAGGTCGTGGAGGCGACACTGGTGATAGTGACGACCTCTGATCTGGTACCACATCCTTCATTCTGCAGGGCGTCCTGGCCCCTGTGGGTAGAGAACCTTCTTTGCAGTGCTGACTCCCTGTACAAAGTGGGGTGCTATGTGCGATACCCTGGGTGCTCCTTCCCTGGCTTGCTGAGCCATGTGTGTCAGTGCTGAAGCACTTTTCCCATTTCTTTTAGGTGCAGAAGAGAATTCAGCTGACAAGAGTTGAAGACTTCTGTTATGTATGCAACACCTAATAACCAGCATTCTACCGCCACCAGAGGGCGCATCTGTTGGAGTCCCAAGGGATCTCAGCTGTTGGTACCCTGGAGAAATTCTCAGAAGGAGACGATTGGGAAGCCTTCGTGGAGCAACTTGACCAATAATTCGTGGTCAACGAGCTGGAAGGGAATGAGAACACTGCCAAACAAAGGGCGATCCTCCTCACTGTCTGCGGGGCAACAATCTTCGGCCTCATGAAGAAATTCTTACTCCAGTGAAACCAAAAACCAAATTGTATGAAGAACTGTGCGTGCTGGTCCGGGAGCACGGAAATCCGAAGAAGAACGTTCTGATGGCAAGGTATCGATTTTCTACATATCAACGGTCTGAAGGTCAGGAAGTGGCGAGCTACGTCGCCGAACTAAGGCGCCTTGCAGGACATTGCGAATTCAGTGGATTCCTGGAGCAAATGCCAAGAGACTTTTTTGTGCTTGGCATTGGCCATGAGGTTATCCTTCGCAAACTATTGACTGCTTAAACACCGAACCTGAGCAAAGACTTAACGATAGCCCAGGCATTTATGTCCACCAGCGGTAACACCAAACAAATTTCGCAGCATAAAGATGCATCGGCAAGTACTGTACACAAAGTAACGTCGTTTTCAGGCAGGAATGCATATGGCAGAATGTACACGCCTGCAGCTGCATGACTTCAGATGACTCAGAGTCCGCCATCATGTGTGAATGCGAGGCACTGCGGAGGTGATCATCGAGCCCATCAATGCCACTTCAAATATTATGCGTGCAAAGGCTGTGGAACAATGGGACACCTCCAGCGAATGATCAGACCCTGCAAACCATCAAGTTGCAGAGGAAGACCAATCCATGGCTGATCAAACTGAACTCGAGACTTGAACCGAGGGGGCAGAAGTGTACGGGGTACACACCTTCACCACGAAATATCCACCGATCATGTTAAAAGTTGAACTGAACGGAATTCTTGTATCCATGGATTTGGACATGGGTGAGCAAAAAGACCTTCGAGAGGCTGTGGAGCAATAAGGCACAAAGGCCCAAGCTGAGCCCTATTCATACCAAGCTGAGAACTTACACGAAAGAGCTGATCTCTGTAACTGGCAGTGCAGCAGTCTCCTATGATGAAATGGTGCACGAACTACCACTATGAATTGTACGAGGAGATGGCCCCACACTGTTCGGCAGAAGCTGGCTGATAAAAATCCGCTGGAACTGGGACTACATCCGAGCGCTTCAGTCCGTCGATGACGCCTCATGTGCCCAGGCTTTGAGCAAGTTCCTGTCGTTGTTTGAGCCAGGCATCGTAAATTTCTCTGGGGCGAAGGTACAGATCCACTTAGTTCCCGGTACACAACCCATCCAACACAAGGCACATGCGGTGCCATACATGATGCGAGAGAAAGTGGAGATCGAGCTGGACAGGCTGCAACGAAAGGGCATCATCGCGCCGGTTGAGTTCAACGAGTGGGCCAATCCGATTGTCCCGGTTCTCAAGGGCGATGGCACGGTCAGAATTTGTGGGGTCTATAAAGTAACGATTAACCATTTTTCGCTGCAGGATCAGTACCCGCTACCCAAGGCAGACGACCTATTTGCGACACTGGCAGGAGGGAAGACATTCACCAAGTTGGACCTGACCTCGGCCGACATGATGCAAGAGCTGGCGGAATCTTCGAAAGGCCTCACCTGCATCAACACTCACAAATGTCTGTTCATCTACAATAGATGCCCGTTTGGGATTCGATCGGCTGCGGCTTTTTTTCAAAGGAACATGGAGAGTCTGCTAAAGTCGGTTCCGCGCACCATGGTTTTCCAGGACGACATATTGATCACAGATCGGGACACCATCGAACACTTGCAGAACCTGGAAGAGGTTCTAAGTCGGCTAGATCGCGTGGGACTCAGGTTGAAATGCTCGGTGTGTTTTCGGGCCCCAGAGGTCGAATTCTTCGGGAGAAGAATCTCGGCAGATGGCATCAGACCCACTAACGCCAAGACAGAGGCCATCAAGAACACGCCGAGACCACAGAACGTGACGAAGCTGCAGTTGTTCCTGGGACTCTTCAACTATTGGTCATTTCCAACCCGGGTTAAGCACCTTGCTAGAACCTCTACATGTGTTGCTACGCAAGGGAGATGTCTGGGTATGTGGGAAATCACAAGAGACTGCTTTTGAGAAAGCCAGAAATCTGTTATGTTCCAACAAACTGCTTGATCTGTATGACCCATGTAAAAGTTTAGTGCTAGATTGCGATGTTTCTTCGTACGGGGTCGGGTGTGTGCTACCACAAGCAAACGAATCGGGAACATTGCAACCGGTCGCTGATGTGTCCAGGAGTTTGTCCAAGGCCGAAAGGGCCTAAAGCATGATTGAAAAAGAAGCTCTGGCATGCGTTTACGGGGTGAAAAAAATGCACCAGTATCTGTTGGGCTAAAGTTCGAGTTAGAAACTGACCATAGGCCTCTCATATCGCTATTCTCAGAGAGCAAAGGGATTAATACCAATGCCTCTGCTCGCATCCAAGGGTGGGCGCTCACGCTGCCTGCATGTAATTCGCCACAGACTGGGCACAGATAACTGCACTAATGCTCTCAGTCGGCAACCATTGCCCACCACCGGGGTGGAAATGGCACAGCCTGCAGACTTGCTCTTGGTGATGGATGCATTTGAAATCGAAAAGTCACCCGTTACGGCCCGCCAGATCAGGACCTGGACCAGCCAGGATCCTTTACTGTCCCTTGTAAAAAAACGGTGTCCTCCATGGGAGCTGGTCCAGCGTCCCAGCAGAGATGCATGAAGCGATCAAGCCATTCCAGCGGTGCAAAGACGAAATGTCCATACAGGCGGAGTGTCTTTTATGGGGTAATCGCGTGGTTTTGCCTAAGAAAGGCAGGGAAACATTCATTCGCGATCTACACAGTACCCACCCAAGCTATAGTCAGAACCCATGTGTGGTGGCCCAGCATCGACTCAGATTTGGAGTCTTGCGTGCGCCAATGCAATACTTGCTCTCAACTGAGCAATGCACCCAGGGAGGCACCGCTAAGTTTGTGGTCATGGCCCTCCAAACCGTGGTCTAGGATAGTCGTTGACTTCGCTGGCCCGTTTCTAGGCAAAATGTTTTTGGTTGTTGTGGATGCTTATTCAAAATGGATTAAGTATGTAATAATGTCTGTAAGCACATCCACTGCCACCATCGAAAGCCAATGAGCCATGTTTGCCACGCACGGCCTGCCTGATGTCCTTGTCAGCGACAATGGGCCGTGCTTCAACAGCGCTGAATTCAAGGAATTCATGACCTGCAATGGGATCAAGCATGTCACATCTGCCCCGTTCAAGCCCGCATCTAATGGCCAGGCAGAACGGGCAGTCCAAACCATCAAGCAAAGCTTGAAACGCGTGTCGGAAGGCTCCCTGCAGACCCGCCTGCCCAGAGTCCTGCTCAGCTACCGCACAAGACCCCACTCGCTCACCAGGGTTCCCCCTGCCAAACTGCTCATGAAAAGGGCACTGAAAACAAGACTCTCTCTAGTCCATCATGATCATGTCGAGGGCAGGCGGCATCAACAAAGCATGTTCCATGATCGCGCAAATTTGTCACGCGATATTGAATTCAATGACCCTGTATTTGTTCTCAACTATGGACATGGTCCCAAATCCCAAAAGAAGGGAGTAGGGTGTTTGAGGTCAAACTTGCAAATGGACTAACTTGCAGAAAGCATTTGTACCAAACCAAACTGCGATTCACAAAAGCCACCACCAACTTCGACCCTCCGATACACACACAAGTGGCAACCGACGTCACGGTTGACACGAAGCTGAACTCATCATCCCCAGCAGCCCAGCGAAGGCCCAATCAACTCACTTGCACCTGTGTTTGTACAGAGACGATCAACTAGGGAGCGGAAAGCCCCAGATCGTCTCACCCTGTAAGTGAGTGTACGATTGACTTGCCGGGGGGGGGGGGGGGGGGGGGGGGGTGGGTGGGGCAGAGTGATGTTATGTATGCAACACCTTGTAACCAGCATTCTACCGCCACCAGAGGGTGCATCTGTTGGAGTCCCAAGGCATATAAGCAGGCCTCCCATGCTGTGCCAGCACTCGAGTCAGAATAAAAAGACTAAGGTCACACTGACTCAAGTCTACAGTACTCAGTCACATTGCTTTATTTGAGACATAACATTAAAAAGAATTCCAAAATGGAAGTTAATTTTTTTTTCCCACATGCTGTTGAGCTGCAAGAGCTAGAAATTGTCTATTTTAACATGATTTTTTTTTAGTTTCAGAAGACAAACAACAACAAGTATTTATATAGCGCCTTTAACGTAGTGAAACGTCCCAAGGCTCTTCACAGGAGTATTATGGCATAATAAATTTGATGCCGAGCCACATAAATAGAAATTAACGCAGGTGAAAGAGGTATGTTTTAAGGAACGTCTTGAAGGAGGAAAGAGAGGTAGAGTGGCAGAGAGGTTTAGGCAGGGAGTTCCAGAGCTTGTGACCTGGGCAACAGAAGGCACGGCCACCGATGGTTGAGCGATTATAATCAGGGATGCTCAAGAGGGCAGAATTAGAGGAGTGCTGACATCTCGGGGGGGTTGTGGGGCTGGAGGAGATGAGAGAGATAGGGAGGGGTGAGGACATGGAGGGATTTGAAAATAAGGATGAGAATTTTGAAATTGAGGCTTAACTGGAAGCCAATGTAGGTCAGCAAACACAGGGGTGATGGGCGAGTTAGGACACGTGCAGCCGTGTTTTGGATCACCTCTAGTTTACGTAGGGTAGAATGTGGGAGGTCAGCCGGGAGTGCGTTGACCTCGAGTCAAGTCTGGAGGTAACAAAGGCATGGATGAGGGCTTCAGCAGCGGATGAGCTGAGGCAAGGGCGGAGACGGGCGATATTACAGAGGTGGAAATAGGCGATCTTAGTTATGCTGCGAATATGTGGTCTAAAGCTCATTTTGGGGTCAAATATGACGTCAAGATTGCGAACAGTTTGATTCAGCCTCAGACAGAACTTGGGGAGAGGGATGGAGTCAGTGGCTAGGGAACAGAGTTTGTGGCAGGGACCAAAAACAATGGCTTTGGTCTTCCCAATATTAAATTGGTGAAAATTTCTACTCATCCAGAACTGGATGTCGGACAAGCAGTCTGACAATTTAGAGACCGTGGTGGGGTTGAGAGAAGTGGTAGTTAAGGTAGAGCTGGGTGTCATCAGCATACATGTGGAAACTGACGCTGTGTTTCCGGATGATGTCGCTAAGGGGCAACATGTAGATGAGAAATAGGAGGGGGCCAAGAATAGATCGGGGACACCAGAGGTAACGATGCAGGGGCAGGAAGAGAAGCCGTTGCAGGTGATTCTCTGGCTACAATTAGCTAGATAAGAATGGAACCAGGCAAGTGTAGTCCCACTCAGCTGGACGACGGTGGGGAGGCGTTGGAGAAGGTTAGAGTGGTCAACCGTGTCAAAGTCTGTAGATAAGTTAAGGAGGAAGAGGAGACATAGTTTGCCTTTGTCACAGTCACAAAGGTTGTAATTTGTGACTTTGCTGAGAGCCGTTGCGGTACTGTGGCGGGGCGGAAACCGGATTGGAGGATTCAAACATGGAATTGCAGGAAAGATGGTCACAGATTTGGGAGGGGACAACACGGTCAAGGACTTGAGAGGAAAGGGAGGTTGGCATTGGGGCGATAGTTTGCAAGGACGGAGAGGTCAAGGGTTGTTTTTTTTGAGGAGAGGTGTGATGACGGCAGATTTGAGGGAGAAGGGACAGTACCCGAGGAGAGAGCACCATTTACAATGTCAGCAAACAGGGGAACCAGAAAAGGAAGTTGGGTGGACAGCAGTTTGGTGGGAATAGGGTCAATGGAGCAGGAAATGGGTCTCATGGTCAGGATGAGCTCGGAAAGGTCATGAGGGGAGATTGGAAAGAAATTGGAGAAAGATGCGAGGTCAGAGCTAGGGCAGGGGGAATCAGGGGGAAGTTTGGCCCAGTGAGCTAGGGGAAGGAAGGGAAGAGGCAGAGGCGGCTGAACGGATGGTCTCAATCTTAGAGACAAAGAAGTCCATGAGCTCCTCACACTTATTGTTGGAGGTGAAGGTGGAGACTGGGAGAGGGCTTTAAAAAGACGGTTAGCAGTGGAGAATAGAAGCTGCAATGATTCTGGAATAGTGAGCAAGTTTGGCAGACGAGAGCAGGACCAGATAACGCTTTATGTGGTCCAACCAGATCTGGCGGTGAATAGCTAAACCAGTTGTCCGCCATATCCATTCAAGTTTGCGTCCCTTGGACTTAAGGGAGCAAAGATCAGGGCTGTACCAGGGGAAACGGCCAGGGTGAGAGAGAGTAATTGTTTTAATAGGGACTAGGGCGTCAAAGGTGGTGGT
The DNA here is from genome assembly GCF_044704955.1 of Pristiophorus japonicus. NCBI lineage: Eukaryota > Metazoa > Chordata > Chondrichthyes > Pristiophoridae > Pristiophorus > Pristiophorus japonicus. Next base: position 53,147,396 of record NC_091981.1, on the reverse strand, counting down.
GAGGGTGTGATTGAGTAGATTGGTAGCTGCAGAAATGTCCTGGTGAATGGAGGACCAAAGGCTGGACAGTTGGGAGTTGATAAGTGCAGTTGTAAGAGAGTTGGGAGAGACTTCTTTCCAGGGGCGGACACAGAAGGAGGTAGGGTTGGTGGGGGGGGGGGCAGTGGAAAGGGGATGTGGTTGGAGAGCAATACGAGTAAGTGGCCAGAGATGGCTTTATCTGCGATTGACATGATGGGAGCAGCAAGGCCACAAGAGAAGTCAAGGGGGTAATCGTGAATATGGGTTGGTGAGTTTACATGGAGGGAGAGATTAAGAGAAGATAGGAGGCTAGTGAATTCATAGGAGAAATAGCAGCGTATTTGGAAAGTAGTGACAGGATCGGTCCAAGTCAGCATGGATTTATGAAAGGAAAATCATGCTTGACAAATCTTCTGGAATGTTTTGAGGATGTAACTAGTAGAGTGGACAAGGGAGAACCAGTGGATGTGGTGCATTTGGACTTTCAAAAGGCTTTTGACAAGGTCCCACACAAGAGATTGGTGTGCAAAATTAAAGCACATGGTATGGGGAGTAATATATTGACATGGATAGAGAACTAGTTGGCAGACAAGAAGCACAGAGTAGGGATAAAGAGAAAAGGAAAGAGGGGCAAAAGAGGAAGAGTATTGAATGGCTCAGGTCCAGAGTGGCAGCCAAAGTGTCCACACAAATGGACAGGGGAAAAGCTCAGGTTACATCGGCCTGGTTAAATGTAGTAGTTAATGGGATACAACAGTAGGGAGACCAGGGTCAAAGTCAGAGGTCCTATGGAAGGACAAAGTCGACATGAACAGGATGGGGCCAACACGAAGCATCAACGAACCGCTGTCCGAAGCAGGCGAATGCAATCCAGAAGCTATTTGAAGTGTAGAGAGATCGAGGATGTGCTGCAGGAAGGAGAGTCGGCAGCAGTGCAGAAAGATGGTGGCGACGTTGACATATATTTGTGGATCGTGGGAGATCGCCGTAAAAACTGCCGCCAGTAACCAGCAAAGTTGCAAACTGGTAGAACAAGTGAACCGACAGCTGCTCGCAAGAAGCCAGCAGAGCTGAAAAACCAGTAGAACGGGTTGCGCAGAGACACAGCCGCAGTGAGAAGGAAAAATACATTTTTGCCACAGAGATGGAAAAATAGCAGGTAGTCTTACGGTATAATCCAGTGTAGTCCAGTGCAGAAACGTAGCGATGTAATCCAGTGTAGTTCAAAGCAGAAACGTAGACTAGCAATGTCCACCGAAGTCCACGAGATCGGAAACCAATTTGAAAGAAGAATTCTGAGCGAAGTTTTGATGCGACAGAAGCAGAGCAAGGCCACAACCGATTAATCAAACAGCGTAGTCGGTAAAGCAACAAAGTCCTCTTCGTGAGTGAAGGAAATCAAGTTTCTTCACAGCTCCAGACGATCCAAGCTCTGAAGCCAAGAACAAAGGCATGCCGGCTGATGGGCAGTGGACCCTGCAGACATTGAACTTGGAACTTGAAGCTTTAAACTTGCAGGGTGGAATTATAGTTTGGGCTGAAATGCCTTCACTATCAGAGACAGGATAACAAAATTAAAGCACATAGTATTGGGGGTAATGCATTGACGTGGATGGAGAACTGGTTGGCAGACAGGAAGCAAAGAGTAGGAATAAACGGGTCCTTTTCAGAATGGCAGGCAGTGACTCGTGGGGTACCGCAAGGTTCAGTGCTGGGACCCCAGCTATTTACAATATACATTAATGATTTAGTCAAAGGAATTGAATGTAATATCTCCAAGTTTGCAGATGACACTAAGCTGGGTGGCAGTGTGAGCTGTGAGGAGGATGCTAAGAGGCTGCAGGGTGACTTGAACAGGTTAGGTGAGTGGGCAAATGCATGGCAGATGCAGTATAAATGTAGATAAATGTGAGGTTGTCCACTTTGGTGGCAATAACAGGAAGGCAGAATATTATCTGAATCGTGACAGATTAGGAAAAGGGGAGGTGTAATGAGACCTGGGTGTCATGACACATCAGTCATTGAAAGTTGGCATGCAGGTACAACAGGCATTCAAGAAGGCAAATGGCATGTTGGCCTTCATCGGGAGAGGATTTGAGTATAGGAGTTGGGAGGTCTTACTGCAGTTGTACAGGGCTTTGGTGAGGCCACACCTTGAATATTGTGTACAGTTTTGGTCTCCTAATCTGAGGAAGAACATTTTTGCTATTGAGGGAGTGCAGCGAAGGTTCACCAGATTGATTCTCGGGATGATAGGACTGACATATGAAGAAAGACTGGATCGACTAGGCTTATATTCACTGGAATTTAGAAGAATGGAGAGGGGATTTCATAGAAACATAGAAAATTCTGACGTGATTGCACAGGTTAGATGCAGGAAGAATGTCCCCGATGTTGGGGAAGTCCAGAACCAGGGGTCACAGTCTAAGGATAAGGGGTAAGCCATTTATGACCGAGATGAGGAGAATCTTCTTCACTGAGAGAATTGTGAACCTGTGGAATTCTCTACCACAGAAAGTTGTTGAGGCCAGCTCGTTAGATATATTCAAAAGGGAGTTAGATGTGGCCCTTACGGCTAAAGGGATCAAGGGGTATGGAGAGAAAGCAGGAAGATGGTACTGAGGTGAATAATCAGCCATGATCATATTGAATGGTGGTGCAGGCTCGAAGGGCCGAATGGCCTCTTCTGCACCTATTTTCTATGTTTCTATAAAGAGTGGATTTGGGACAGAAGAGCAGGGGATGGCCATGGATTCAGTTGAGCAGGTCAAAAAGCAGCTTCCACCCCGGGAGCCATTTTGTGACCGGCTCTGCCTTCTGAAATGATGTGACTATTTGTACTGGCCTTCTTCGGTCCTTCTGCGCATGCATCCCCGCGAGACTGCGCCCCCGATGCCCCCCGCCCAAAACCGGCGGGGGTTGGCACTTGATGGCTTTTGGGGAGATCTATCCTCTGTGGCTTCTGAAGTCAAAATGGCGGAGTTGAATGGCCACCGATTTGGAGTCAAATGGTCGTCATTCACGAAATTGTCCGAGGTGCTTTTTCCGGTGGTCCCCATTTCCGCTCCGCTGCTGCCGACCCCTCCTAAGTGCGTCGTCAAAGCGTGCACCACCGATCTCCCACACCTCAAGCTAAATTCAGAAGAAAAAAATCTTCAGGCCGCCGAGCGGTGCCCCTGACAGTTTTTCTATCGATGGACTGTGTTTGCAGTGTGTGCGACATGACTGTGGGGTGGCCATTCAAGGGGAGGGCGCACTGCCGCGGCTGCCATTTTATTTTTTTTGTCGGCCAACTACCAGGTTGACCGGACAATTATGCCCCCCGGGTTCAGCCGGGCCACCAACAGGCAGCCTGGCACCCCCAAAACCTTCCCTGGTGGACCAATGGACCTAACTAAAATCATTGCAGAGCTTTAAGTGAAGGGGAGAGACATAGTGACGCACAAGCATCATCAGTGCTACGCTGATGACTATCAGCGCTACGCTGATGACTGACAGCGGCGGAGACCCCATCCCGCCTCCACTTCCGCCCCTCTTGTGATCAATTTTCTGCTCTCCCCCCCACTTCTGCCCCCATTATGACCGACTTCTGGTCTGCTCGAAAAAAAATGACAAAGAGGCCACCTCATCCACCGCGGCGGTGAAAACACAACGTAAACGGTAGGGGCGACCCGTTTTGGGTGGCGCTGAATTTCGGACCCAAGCTCTATTTATCACAGGATCTAATGTTTTGGTACAGAAGTAAAGCATTGTATATATGGGTGCTCCGTGCAAGAGCTGTCTATCCTTATCGCAATAACCTTTTTAGCCTTTAATATTTTTTCTTCAAGTGTTTATCAAATTTACTCTTAAATGTGATGATTAATTCAGTTTGAATAATTCCCCATGATCATGCAAACCACATTCCAACCACCATTTGCATGAGAAACATTCATCTAACCTTCCCCTTTATGCTCCAACGAGTAATTCTAAATTAATTCATCGTTACTGACTACTTGAAATAATAAAGACATTTTCTTTATTTCTTTCTTTATTTGAAATAATCAACAATGTAGCTGCAAAAAGCTGAGTACTCTGCAACGAGCAGCTCACTTCCCGATCCATCAAAGCCTCTCCCCACCAGCTACAAGACGACAAGGTATATGATGGAATGCTCACTACCCGCCTGGATTGATGCAGATGCAGCAACTTGCATTTATACAAAGTCTTGCACATAGAAAAGCATCCCACAGTGACTCAGAGATGTACAAACAAAAATCGACACCAAGACAAAGAAGGAGATATTCGAGTGGGTGACCAAAAGTTTGGTCAAAGAGGTCAGTTTTAAAAGGAGGAAAGGGAGGTGGAGAGCCAGAGGTTAGGCAGGGAATTCCAGAGCTTAAAGCTGAGACAGCTGAAAGCAAAGCCTTCAATGGTAGGGATGGACAAGAGGCCAGAGTTGGAGTAACACAGAGTTCTCGGATGGTTGTAGGGCAGGAGAAGCTTACAGAGATAAGAGGTGAGGCCAAAGAGTAATTTGAACATGAGGGTGAAAATTTTTAATTGAAAACATTGCAGGGACAGCAGCCAATGAGCACAGGTGATAAGTGAGCAGGACAGGATATCGGCAGCAGAGTTTTAGTTGAGCTTATATTTATGGAGGCCGGCCAGGATGGCTTTGGAATCGTCAAGTCTGGAAGTGACAAAGGCATGGAATCAGAGCTTTGGCAGCAAATGGGCTGGAGCAGGGGTAAAGATGGTTAATGTTATGGAGGTAGAAATAGATGGTCTTTGTGATGGTGAGGATATGGGATCAGAAGCTCAGCTGATGGTCAAATAGGACAGTCTGATTCAACCTTCTGTGACTTTGATCAAGGCTGTTTCAGTGTTGCAATGGGCAGAATTATGATTGGGGAGATTCAAATAGAGTTGAGGGTAAGGTGGTTTTGGGAGGCAAAAACGGAAAGGAAAGGGTGGTTAGAAATGGGGCGATACTTTTTTGCAAGGGCAGTGGGGTCAAGGATGGGGTTTCTTTTGAGGAGGGTGTGAGAATAGCAGTTTTCAAAGAGATGGGCACAGTAGCTGAGAAAAGGGAAACATCTACAGGAAGGGAATTTTGATGGTCAGCAGTTTAGTGGGAATGGAGTCAAGCAGGAGGTGGGTCGTATGGACAAGATGAGCTTGGAGAGAGCAAATAGGGAGATAGGACAGAAAGTAGAGAAAGGCATTGGTTCAAGGTTAGGCTTGGGGGAGATTTGGCTTAGTGGGGAAGGGGGTGGTGGAGGGGGATTCAAGCAACTGAATGAATGGCCTCAATCTTAGTAATAAAGAAATCCATGGGGTCCATCCATGTTGTTGGAGCTAAGGGAGCAGGGAGAGGAGTTTAAGGAGTCAGTTGGTAACTCCAGGATGATCCTGCAGTAGTGAGTGGCTTTGGCGGAGGAGAACAAGGCCCAATAATGCTCGACGTGGACCAGGCAGATCTGGTGGTGGATGGCTAAACCGATCGTGCACCAGATATACCTACGTCTGCGCCCCTTGGACTTATGGTAGCGATGTTGGAGACCATACCAGGGTATCAATCAGGGTGGGAGAGAGTAAAGGTTGCACTGGGAACAATGGCATCAAAGGTGATGATGAGAGAATGGTTGAGCAAGTTGGCAGCTGAGAAGTACTCTGGCAAACAGAGGGCCAAAGGGTTGGGAGCTTGGAAATGCAATTGTCAGTGACTTGGAACAGTGTTTCTTTCCAACAACAGATACGCAGGTAAGTGAGGTTGGAAGGAGTTAGGGGGTTTGGGTGGTAAGGGATACAAGGAACTGATCGGAGAAGGCTTTGTCTTCAATTCAGACAATGGAAACAGATATGGTATGGTGGAGGGCGTGGCTGTGAATATGGGGAGGAGAGTTTAAATGGAGGAGCGGTTCAGAGAGTGCATGAGAGCAGTAAAATCAAATTGAGGGGGCAACTTGAGTCGAGATGGAGATTAAAATCACCAAGGATGAGGAGACGCTCAGTGCAGAGGTTGAGGGATGAAAAATGGGAGTGGTGGAGAATGTGGATTTTAAAGGAGAGGCAAGAAGAGTGAAACAAGGTGAGGTGATCAAAGGAAAACAAGATGTCAGAGGAGTGGGGGTGGGAAAGAGAACAAGGTGTAATTTGGTGATAAGGGCCACACAACAACAGCAGCAGTTTGGGGAGGTGAGGTGCCGCGCCACTACCTACTCCAGCAAAGTTCCATGGGTGTTTAGCAGCGGAACTTACCACTAGCACCCCACTCCTATGGGCCGCTGCGCCGGCGATGATGACGCCATCATTGTGCGCAGCGACCCATTTTCGCCCCGGAGTGAAAATTCTGTAGCGCCCAGTGAAGCTACTATGGGCAATGTAGGCCACTCGTGGAACGAAAATTAAAGGGAAGGTGCAGCAGTGAAAAATTTAAAAAATGTCCGACTTACCGGTCGCGGCCATCTTCACTGTCGATCATGGGGTCTGTGCCGGAATCTTGTTGCCCGGCATTTCGCTTGTGAGCCAGGCTGCTCCCATGGCACCCCGCTCCTTGGTGGTCTAGCGATGGCCCATTCTCCCTCCTGCAGAGCCGGCAGCTTGGCACTCCCCTTTAATGGAAGGGGAGGGCCCTGTCTTCCCGCCTGCGCTACACGCCCCATCGCATAGCGCCGGACAATTCGCGTACCCTTGCACCCCGATCCTGCGCCCGAGAGGACATGGAACACGAGATTTTGAGCTCCAATTCCTCTCAGGGGCGGTAAGCCCAATATAGCTCGCGGGACGGGACTTCTGCGCCTGGCACAGGAACTCCCGCCTCGCGGCAGTTACCATTCCCAAATTTTCAGCTGTTAGTCTTCAGTTTACTTCTGTAAGTTAGTGAATAGTTGAATAAATAGAGGCATGGCAGGGCACTTCAGTCCTGTGGAATGCACATCTTGTGCCATGTAGGAACTCCAGGACGCTTCCAGTGTCCTCGACAACCACGTGTGCAGGAAGCATTGTCGGCTGGAGGGGCTCAAACTCCAGGTTTTGGAGCTGGAGCTGTAGCTGGCGTCACTGCGATGCATCTGTGAGGCTGAGAGCCACGTGGACAGCATGTTTCAGGAGATGGTCAACCCGCAGCTAAGAGTGGGTAGGCAGAGAGGGAATGGGTGATCGTCAGACAGACAAGGAGGTCCAGGCAGGTAGCACAGGAGTCCCCCGAGTGCATCTCGCTCTCCAACCGGTATTCTGGTGAGGGGGATGATTCCTCTGGAGAGTACAGCCAGAGCCAAGTCCATGGCACCACTTGTGCACAGCTGTATGGGTGGGGGAAGGGAAAGAAGTTCGGGAATTCGATACTTAGGGGAACAGACAGGCATGATATCAAGATGGGATGTTGCCTCCCTGGTGCCAGGGTCAAGGTTGTCACTGAGCAACTGCAGAACATCCTGAGCGGGAAGGGTGAACAGCCAGAGGTCGTGGTCCATTTCGGTATCAACGACATAGGTAGAAAGAGGGATGAGGTTCTGCAAGAAGATTTAAGGAGCTAGGAAAGAGATTAAAAAGCAGGATCTCAAAAGGTCGTAATCTCCGGATCACTCATGACGTTGACACGAGCTGGTGAGTACAGAAATAGGAGGGTAGAGCAGATGAATGCGTGACTGGGGATATGGTGCAGGAGGGAGGGTTTTAGTTTCCTGGGACGGTTCTCGGGGAGGTGGGACCTGTACACGCCGGACGGGAAGAGAGCCGGAACCAATATCCTCACAGGAGGGATTGCTAGTGCTGTTGGGGAGGATTTAAACTAATTTGGCAGGAGAATGGGCACTAGGATGTAGTATTAGAAAGGAAAAACAAAGTGAACAAAGAATTGGGAGAGGCAGATAGCACTAGAGTAAGAAATAGTAAGTTATTAGGTGGGGTCAGACAAAGATAGAATACAAGAAGGTCTAAGATAGATTTACAGTGCACGTGTGTAAACACACAAAGCATGGGAAATAAGGTTGGTGAGCTGCAGGCACAAATAGCCACATGGGAATATAATGTTGTGGCAATAACGGAGACCTGACTCAAAAAAGGGCAGGATTGGGTATTAAATGCCTGGATACAAGGTGTTCAGGAAAGATAGGGAAGGGAAGGTGGGGTGGCAGTATCGGTTAAGGAGACTGTGACTGTGCTGGAGAGAGGATGTCCTGGAGGGGTCAAGGACAGAATTTATTTGGTTAGAGTTAAGAAATAATAGAGGTGCGATTACACGACTCAGTGTATTCTATAGGCTGCCAACTAGTGGGGAGGATATAGAGGAGCAAATTTACAGGAAAATTACAGAGAGGTGCAAGAACTATAGAATAGTGATAAGGGGGATTTCAACTATCCCAATATAGACTGGGATAGTAATAGTGTAAAGGGCAGAGAGAGGGAAGAATTTCTGAAGTGTGTTCAGGAGAACTTTCTTCATCAGTACGTTTCTGGCCCAACGAGGAAGGAGGCATTGCTGGATCTGGTTCTGGGGAATGAGGTACGTCATACTATCATCAGGTTTAGATTATCTATGGAAAAGGACAGGGAGCATTCTAATGTAAAAATACTGAATTGGAGGAAGGTCAATTTCAGTGGATTGAGCACAGATATGGCCCAGGTAAATTGGAATCAAAGATTGGCAGGCAAAACTGTAACAGAACAATGGGCTGCCTTTAAAGAGGAGATGGTTTGGGTACAGTCGAGGTACATTCCCAGGAAGGGGAAAGGTAGGGCAACCAACGTCAGAGCTCTCTGGATGAAGAAAAAGAGCGAGTAAGATGAAGCAGAAAAGGGCACGTATGACAGATGTCAGGTTGAGCATACAAGTGAGAACTACGTTGACGATTGAATATTCAGAGGGGAAGTAAAAAAGAAAATGAGGGGCAAAGAGAGAGTATGAGAATAGATTGCCAGCTAACATAAAAGGGAATCCAAAAGTCTTCTATAGGCATATAAATAGTAAACCGCTCATAAGAGGAGGGGTGGGGCCGATTAGGGACCAAAAAGGAGAGCTACGCTTGGAGATAAGAAAGCATGGCTGAGGTACTAAATGAGTACTTTGCATCTGTCTTCAACAAGGAAGATGCTGCCAAAGTCATCGTGAAAGAGGAGGTAGTGAAGATACTGGATGGGATAAAAATTGATTAAATAAAAAAGCTAGTAGAATGGCTGGCTGGACTTAAAGTAGAAAAGTCTCCAGGGCCAAATGGGATGCATCCTAGGACGCTGAGGGAAGTAAAGGTGGAAATCACGGAGGTACTAGCCATAATCTTCCAATCCTCATTCGATACGGGGGTGGTGCCAGAGAACTTGTGAAATGCAAATGTTACACCTTTGTTCAAAAAAGGGTGCAAGGATAAACCCAGCAATTACAGTCCAGTCAATTTAACCTCAATCGTGGGGAAGCTTTTAGAAACGATAATCAGGGACAAAATTAGCAGTCACTTCGAACAATTGTGGATTAATTAAGGAAGGCCAGTACAGATTTGTTAAAGGCAAATCATATTTAACTAACTTGTTCGCGTTTTTGATGAGGTAAGAGAGAGTGTTGATGAGGGCAATGCGGTTGATGTGGTGTACATGGAATTCCAAAAGGCATTTGAGAAAGTGCCACATAATAGGCTTGCCAGCAAAGTTGAAGTCCATGGAATAAAAGGGACAGTGACATCAGGGATACGAAATTGGCTAAGTGACAGGAAACAAAGAGTAGCGGTGAACGGTTATTTGTCGGACTGGAGGAAGGTATACAGTGGTGTTCCCCAGGAATTGGTATTGGGACAACTACTTTTCTTATATGTATTAATTACTTGGACTTGGGTGTACAAGGCACAATTTCAAAATCTGCAGATGACATAAAACTTGGAAGTATAGTGAACAGTGAGGAGGAGGACATAGACAGGCTGGTGAAATGGGCGGATATCATCAATATGGCAGATAAAATTTAACGCAGGAAAGTAAGAAGAAGGAAGAACTAGGAGAGGCAATATAAACTAAAGGGTACAATTCTAAAAAGGTGGGTGCATGAACAGAGAGACCTGGGGGTATATGTGCACAAATCATTGAAGGTGGCAGGGCTGGTTGAGAAAGTGGTTAAAAAAGCATACGGGATCCTGGGCTTCATAAATAGATACATACCGTACAAAAGCACGGAAGTTATGATGAACCTTTATAAAACACTGGTTCATCCTCAACTGGAGTATAGTGTCCAATTCTGGGCACTGCACTTTAGGAAGGATGTGAAGGCCTTAGAGAGGATGCAGAGAAGATTTACAAGAATTATTCCAGGGATCAGGGATTTCAGTTACGTGGATAGATTAGAGAAGCTGGGATTGTTCTCCATAGAGCAGAGAAGGTTGAGAGGAGATTTGATATGAGGTGTTCAAAATAATGAGGGGTCTAGACAGAGTAGATAGAGGGAAACTGGACTCATTGGCGGAATGGTCAAGAACCAGAGGGCACAGATTTAAAGTGATTGGCAAAAGAACCAAAGGCGACATGAGGAACAACTTACAAAGCGGGTGGTTAGGATCTGGAATGCTCTGCCTGAAAGGGTGGTGGAGGCAGACTCAATCGTGGCTTTCAAAGGGAGTTAGATAAGTACCTGAAGGAAAAAAATTCCAGGTTTATGGGGAAAGGGCGGGGAATGGGACTGGCTGAAGTGCTCTTGCAGAGAGCTGAATAGCCTTCTTCTGTGCTGTAACTATTCTATGCAATGATGGGAGGAATTCCATACTAAACATCACAATCCGAGAACAAATAAACAAAATCATTTGCTCTCAAACCTTTCCAGAAGTTTGAAGACTTCTATTTGATCCCCCTTTAATCTTTGCTCCAGTGTTTGTGGCTCTTTTTAAGTCTTTCACAGCTATAACCTCTCATCCCTGGTTTAATCTCAAGTGAATTTGTGTCACATTTTTCCATGGTGCCAATATTCTTTCTGCAATGGGATGCCCAAACTGTACACAATAATTCAAGTGTAGCCTAACCAATATTTTGCACAGATTTATTACATCTTTAATTTTGTATTCAATGGATCAATATGTAAAGCCCAGAAGCCCACTTTCTTCAAAAGGGGGCGTGTCCGGCCACTGACGCCTGATTTGAAAGTTTCCACAGTGAAAATGTACTCCAAACGAAAGTAGAATGGAGCAAGTGAAGATTTTTGTAGAACTGAAAAAACCTGTTCTACACATTAAAAAAATCAGGCGCAGGTTACAAATCACGCGTCCAGAACGAGGTGGGGGGGAGGGGAACTCATTAAATTCTACAATAAATCCTTATTTATACTTATACAATTATTATACAAATAAATCCAACCTGAATAAACATTTATAAGCAAAGAAAAGATTAAATAAACCATCTTCATACCTGTGTGAAAGTGCTTCAGCCAGGAAGAATGCTGCAGCAAGCGTCACAAAACGAGGCAGCCGTTACCGAATGCGGGAGGGAGGGGAGGAGGGAGCCAGCCGACCGAACGCGGGGGGGGGGTAGGGAAGGGAGAGAGCCGACTGAACGCGGGGAGGGAGCCGACCGAACGCGGGCGGGAGGGAGCCGACCAAACGCGGGGGGGGGGGGGGGTGGCGGGGGAAGAGAGAAGGCTGCAGGAAGCCTCAAAAAATTGAGGAGCCATTTCCCGACGGGGGAGGTCATCGGGAAACGGCTGGCTCAACTTTGAGGCTTCCTGCACCCTTCTCACTGCTACAAGAAGCCTCAGTGCTGATGTGCTGATGGCAATGTACTTTTATAAAAAAATGTTCAAAAACTAAACAGCAACAAAGAACTACAAAAATGGCCGAGTGCCAATGTTTTTTTCACACTGCGCGTGCGCGAATGCTCCAACGCGCACGCGCAGCGTTGCCGGCAGGAAATAAACTAATTTAAATAGTACCCGCCCCCTCCCACTTACAAAATCGGCGCGAGTGTAGGCTCCGCCCCCCTGGGCACCGCGCCAGGCAGACAAGGAGCTGCAAAGCGCTCGAGAATCGCAAGGTTTTTTTTAGGCGCCATTTTCGGCACGAAAAACAGGCGCCCAGCTCGGAGGGGCGCCCGTTTTTTTCCGTGTGGAAACTTGGGCCCATTAACACTCTTCTTCAAAAAGGACAACAGAAAGATAGGGCATGATTATAACTTTCACAAATTTGCAATTTAACCAATTCCTCGGTTTATTGAGCACCAACCTACATACCTTGGACTTAATTGGTGCTTTATGCATTTTAAATGAATCAAAAACATTACCAGCGCCCAAGAAAGAGACACGATAATTCCAAATGCAATCAGTACACAAAGAAATTCATACTGGTATGGGGGGGGGGGGGGGGGGCGGTGGGGAGGTATTGCAACAATAAGTTTGAACCACCATTTTTAAACTTACCATCCAAAACAGAAGATAGCAACATATATGCCAATCATTGTGATGACCACATGACGTACAACAGTACCAGCTCTACTTGGACTGAGATAAAGGCGGAACCAGAAGGCAGCAAACAGGGCAAACAACTGACAGACCGCAAAATTCACCTGCAAAACAAAGTAAAAAGCAGCCTGAACAAACAGTAGCCAGATTTTAATTCTAGTCCTGTTTACTGTTGCAACAACCCTTTCTGCTCAGTAAATCAGCCCCAAGGCGGAGGATTGCTGCTCAGTAAATCAGCCCCGAGGCGGAGGATTGCTGGAAGTCCATGTTTGAAATGAATGATGCAAATCAACTGCTATTAGTTTCAAATTCGCTGGTCAAATAATCCGAGTTAATAATTTATAGAGGGTTTGCCATCACTGCGTAGCACTGGCTTTCCACACCCAGATATCATTTGTGGGTATATGGGATACAAGAGTTTACTTCCCAGCTACTCCATACCTCAGATTAGCATTGACATCCAAGTGAGCCATAGCAACCTGGGCAGAGATGTGAATGATTTTCTGAATATATGCTGCAGCATAACATATAGAAGCTACAGAATTCTCTTGTATATAAATAGATATACTTGAACATACTGCACAGCGTATCCACTGGTTCGGACCGTGGTCAACATTCAATTTTTTTGGTATCCTTCTGCAATTATAGAACAGTAATTTATCTTCAGTTTCAAATGCGGTTACACATCTCGTATCTAGATTACTTCTGCACTAGTGAAATCATTATGATCACATAATAATTTCAGAAATTGTAGTTTTTAGATCTTACTATTAACAGAGTTTGAGATTGAAAGGGGAAAAATATCCTATTGCACTTTTAAATAAATCATCTGACTATGGTCGGTATTCAAAGGATGATCATCAGTTCTATACAACATATTTCTTCCCAGCTGTGTGCGTTGGTGTGTACTCTGCTGGTGACACTTTAGAACCCCCAATCTGATTGAGGAAAAAGATTTTTGAGAAACATTTATTTCCCATTATCACATCAATAAAGTTATTCTTGTACGAGTTGATTTTCCATGATGCTGTTCACAAACAAAAATTAAAAAATTGTCTTTTTCTATAAACAAATTTCTACCCACTCTCAATTTTGTTTCCTTCCCTCCCTCCTCCCTCATTGCCGTCCCTATCTCGTTCTAAAACTTTTCGTCACTTTCCTTCTCTCTCTGCGCAAGACTCTTTCTTTAGCTGAAATTATGTAGCAGTTTTAAACAGTGCAATACAGAGATGAGGGTCCATCGCCAATCAACTTTACCAATGACAATTTGCGGAGGGAGTGCAGTGGAGTGAGAAAAGTTGAAGTACAATGCCTTTAACTCAGGAGATAAAGTGGCAGTCCCAACCAAAGAGACAACACAGAAACAGGCCATTCAGCCCAACTGGTCTATGCCAGTGTTTATGCTCCACACGAGTCTCCTCCCACCCCACTTCATCTCTCCTTATCAACATATCCTTCTATTCCTTTCTCCCTCATGCACTTATCTAGATTCCCCTTAAATGCATCTATGCTGTTCGACTCAAATACTTGCATGTGGCAGCATGTTCCACATTCACACCACCTTCTGAGTAAAGAAGTTTCTCCTGAATTCCTTATTTTATTTATGGATGTGCTTATTTGCACTGCAAAAATGGCCACCATGCTCCACCCTTTGTCTATGATTGGTCCCCTTGGAGGATAAGCCACGCCTTGAATGTGTAACTGGGTCTGCCCATTCCAAGGTCTCACTGACTTTGCAAATTGTAACTCGATCCACTTTGACATCCTGAAGTGACAGAGGACAGAGCTCCCCAGAAGACAGCAAGGGCCAGCCAAAGTGCCTTACCTCAGTCCAAGTGCATGCCTTATCCAGCCAAAGTGCCTTACCCCAGCGCAAGTGCATCCTCCCCTCCCACTCCACCATAGATGGGGCATTGTGTACAGATTGTTAACAGGTTTATTGGGTATGAAGTGAATCGTGACAATATCGTGACTTCTGGATATCATCCACTCCAACAATGTCCCTTGTAGGGGGTTGGAAGAACGTGATCCATCTTCCTCGAGTTCCCTCTCTCCCCTCCAGTGACTTCCCCCTACCCGTATCTCTCTCTCTCTCCCCCAGTCTCGCTCTCTCGCTCCCTCCCTCCCATAATACAGCGACCAGAACTTCGCGCAGTACTCCAGTTGTGGCCGAACCAAAGTATTACACAATTTAAGCATAACCTCCCTGCTCTTGTATTCTCTGCCTTGGCCAATAAAGGCAAGCATTCTGTATGTCTTCTTAACCACTTTATCCACCTTTCAGGGATTTGTGGACAAGCACTCCAAGGTCCCTTTGTTCATCTACACTTCTAAGTGGTCTACCGTTTAATGTGTATACCCTTTCCTTATTAGCCCTCCCAAAGTGCATTAACCTCACACTTCTCCGAATTAAATTCCATTTGACACTTTTCTGCCCACCTGACCAGTAGATTGATATCCTCCTGCAGTCCATGACTTTCCTCCTCATTATCAACCACACAGCCAATTTTAGAGTCATCTGCAAACTTCTTTACCATACCCCCATATTCAAATCTAGATCATTGATGTATACCACAAAAGCAATGGACCCAGTACTGGATCCTGTGGAACCCCACTGAAAACATCCTTCCAGTCACAAAAACATCCATCAACCATTACCCTTTGCTTCTTACCTCTAAGCCAATTTTGGATCCAACTTGCCACTTTGCCCTGGATCCCATGGGCTTTAACCTTCGTGACCAGTCTTCCATGTGGGACCTTAACAAAAGCTTTGCTAAAGTCCATATACACGACATCATACGCACTACCCTCATCAAACCACCTGGTTAAAATTCAATCAGATTAGTCAAACACGATCTTCCCTGAACAAATCCATGCTCACTGTCCCTAATTAATCCTTGCCTTTCCAATTGTAGATTTATCCTGTCTTTCAGGATTTTTTCCAATCATTTTCCCACCACTGAGGTTAGGCTGACAGACCTGTAATTACTTGGCCTATCCTTTTTTCCCTTCTTAAACAAGGGTACCACATTAGCAGTCCTCCAGTCTTCCGGCACTATGCCCAAATCCAAAGAGGACTGGAAAATGATGGTCAAGGCCTCTGCTATTTCCTCTTTTACTTCGCTCAACAGCCTGGGATGCATTTCATCCGGGCCTGGGGATTATCTACTTTCAAAGCTGCTAAACCCCTTAATACCTCCTCTTTCACTATGTTTATTTCATCCAGAAATTCACACTGCTCCTCGTCTGAGGAAGGACGTTCTTGCTATTGAGGGAATGCAGCAAAGGTTCACCAGACTAATTCCAGGGATGGTTGGACTGGCGTATGAGGAGAGACAGGATCAACTGGGCCTTTATTCACTGGAGTTTAGAAGGATGAGAGGGGATCTCATAGAAACGTATAAGATTCTGACGGGACTGGGCAGGTTAGATGCAGGAAGAATGTTCCCGATGTTGGGGAAGTCCAGAACCAGGGGACATAGTCTTAGGATAAGGGGTAGGCCATTTAGGACTGAGAGGAGGAGAAACTTCTTCACTCAGAGAGTTGTTAATCTGTTGAATTCCCTGCCGCAGACAGTTGTTGATGCCAGTTCATTGGATATATTCAAGAGGGAGTTAGATATGGCCCTTATGGCTAAGGGGATCAAGGGGTATGGAGAGAAAGCAGGAAAGGGGTACTGAGGGAATGATCAGCCATGATATTATTGAATGGTGGTGCAGGCTCGAAGGGCCGAATGGCCTACTCCTGCACCTATCTTCCGTGTTTCTATCTTTCTATAACAGTATCTGCATTGCCCCTTTCCTTTGTGAAAACAGACGCAAAGTATTCATTAAAAACCAGACCAAAATCTTGGGCCTCCACACAGAGATTACCCTCATGGGGGCTAACCTCTCCACTTAGCTGGCTATCGCCCAAAAAATGGGCGATATTCCAGCTTTAGCGATGTTTCAGCTTTCAGGATCGCTGGAAGATCGCCCATTTTTCTGATCGCTACTTTCGGCTTTTTTGGGGGGTCGATAGCTCAGCGATGTAAAAGGGGCCTTAGCGATGTGGAAGGCAAGGCGTCCCTCGCAACGGCATTTCTGCGCATGCAGTTTTTTTTTGCAAAGGTTTCCTGCAATTCGGGAGGTCAGGGGTCATCTGGGCATGCTCAGAAGGGAAAGGGAGAGAGAGAGAGAGAGAGAGAGAGAGAGGGAGGGAGAGAGGAGATGTGAGAGAGATACAGATAAAAATAGCAGTGTTCAACAAAAATAATAATCAATAATGTCCAACCTGGAGCAAGAGCAAGAGTCGGCAGAGAGTGGCCAGGATGTGAGGGGAGGAGGGCGGCCAAACCCTTCTTCAACGAGGCCAATGAGACCCTCGTCCAGGAAGTGCACTCGCGGTGGGCCCACCCCAGACCTGCCGGAAGATTTGGGGCGAGATCGCCAATGTGATCTCGTCAACGTCCCACGAAGCAAGGGGGTTGGACCAGTGCCGCAAGCACTGTAACAGCCTGGTTGCTTCAGCAAAAGTATTAAATATATTTTAAATTGTAATGATCCACATAACATGTAAATCTCACGGATTCAAATGAAGCTGGTTATTCTTGCATATATTCCCTGCTAAGATCTGGACAGAGCTCAGAACCTGCGCCCTTTTTAAGTCTAATTTTGGCACTGTCTCCTTTTGGGTTACGTTGGTGGATGGGGCACGACTGAGCAATGACGGGTCCGGTCACCTTTACCCAGACTGTGTCAGTCTCTCCGGCTGCTGTCAGTCACACATTGAGCCAGCCTTGACTGGGTGAGAGCTGCCCTGACTCACTGTCTGCCCTGGGACACTTTCGGACGTTAGCTCCTGTCATTGCTGAGCTCACTAGCAGTCCTAATTTCTACCCCCTCCCGGGGGCCCTCATGGAGATTGTAGTTGAGATGTTTTGTGTCAAGCATTAGATCCTAAACATGATCTTATGAAATATTTTATCTGAACACAGATGTTATAACCATGCATCCCTTATGGATACAAACCATATTAGCATATAACTGTTGTGTATCTGTTAACATGCACTCCCATGTTCTGCCACCAGGGAGCATTGTATATAAGCCGACCCCTTAGGCCTGTTCCTCACTCTGGAGTGTCTTAATAAAGACTGAGGTCACTGTTACTTTAACCTCCGTGTGCAGCCTCATCTGTGTTAGGAACACAATAACTGGCGACGAGAATACGAATCCAACACAAAGATGCAGCAAACGGTGGGCATCCTGGAGAAGTTCTCGGAGGGTGAGGACTGGGAAGCCTATGTCGAATGGCTAGACCAGTACTTTGTAGCCAACGAGCTGGACGGAGAAGGAAGCGCTGCAAAAAGGAGAGTGGTCCTCCTCACGGTCTGCGGGGCACCGACCTACAGCCTCATGAAGAATCTTCTGGCTCCGGTGAAACCCACAGATAAGTCGTATGAGGAGCTGTGTACAATGGTTCGGGAGCATCTTAACCCGAGGGAAAGCGTGCTGATGGCGAGGTATCGGTTCTACACATGCAAGCGATCTGAAGATCAGGAAGTGGCGAGCTACGTCGCCGAGCTAAGGCGACTTGCAGGACAATATGAGTTTGATGGCTACCTGGAGCAGATGCTCAGAGACTTTTTTTTTTTTACTGGGCATTGGCCACGAGACCATCCTACGAAAACTTTTGACTGTAGAGACACCGACCCTCAGCAAGGCCATTGCGATAGCACAGGCGTTTATGTCCACCAGTGATAACACCAAACAAATCTCTCAGCACACAAGTGCGAGCAGTGTTCATAAATTAACTGGAACGGTGTTTGCTAGCAGAAATGTACAGGGCAGAACCGACGACTCTGCAAGTGCCAGCAGGTCTCAGGTGACCCAGATGACTCAGAGTCCACAACAAAGGATGAATGCAAGGCAATTAACACCTTGTTGGCGTTGTGGAGGCTTCTATTCAGCCTATTCATGCCGCTTCAAAGGGTATGTTTGCAAGAGCTGTGGAACAATGGGGCACCTCCAATGAGCTTGCAAACGAGCTGCAAGCTCTGCAAAACCTGCTAACCACCACGTGGCAGAGGAAGATCGGTCCATGGTGGATCAAAGCAATTTCGAGCCGCAGAGAGAGGACGCAGATGCTGAAGTACACGGGGTGCACACATTTGAGACGAAATGTCCACTTATAATGCTAAATGTAAAATTGAATGGCTTACCCGCAGCCATGGAACTGGACACTGGCGCTAGCCAATCCATCATAAGTAAAAAGATGTTTGAGAGACTGTGGTGCAACAAGGCATTCAGACCAGCCCTGAGCCCTATCCACACGAAACTGAGAGCGTACACCAAAGAGATTATCACTATTCTGGGCAGCGCCATGGTCAAGGTCACCTACGAGGGCACAGTGCACGAACTGCCACTCTGGATTGTCCCGAGCGATGGCCCTACACTGCTTGGACAAAATCCGCTGGAACTGGGATGACATCTGAGTGTTATAACATGTCGATGAGGCCTCATGTACCCAGGTTCTTAACAAATTTCCTTCCCTTTTTGAGCCAGGCATTGGAAACTTTTCCGGGGTGAAGGTGCGGATCCATTTGGTCCCACAGGCACGACCCATTCACCACAAGGCGCAAGCGGTACCTCACATTATGAGGGAGAGAGTGGAAATCGAGCTGGACAGGCTGCAACGCGAGGGAATCATCTCCCCAGTGGAATTCAGCGAGTGGGTCAGCCCGATTTTTCCAGTACTCAAAAGTGATGGCACGGTCAGGATTTGCGGCGAATATAAAGTAACTATTAATCGTTTCTCGCTACAGGACTAATATCTGCGACCGAAGGCAGACGACCTATTTACGACGCTGGCAGAAGGCAAGACATTCGCCAAGCTCGACCTGACTTCGGCCTACATAACGCAGGAGCTGGAGGAGTCTTCGAAGGGCCTGAACTGCATCAACATGCACAAGGGACTGTTCATCTATAACAGATGCGAGTTTGGAATTCGATCGGCTGCAGCGATCTTCCAGAGAAACATGGAGTGCCTACTCAAATCGGTACCACACACAGTGGTCTTTCAGGACGACATATTGGTCACGGGTCGGGACACCGTCAAGCACTTACAAAACCTGGAGGAGGTCCTCCAGCGACTGGATCGCGTAGGGCTGCGGCTGAAGAAGAGGTCGAAATGCATCTTCATTGCAACAGAAGTGTAGTTTTTGGGGAGAAAGATCGCGGCGGACGGCACTCGGCCCACGGACGCCAAGGCAGAGGCTATCAGGAACGCGCCAAGGCCACAGAACGTCATTGAGCTGCGGTCGTTCCTGGGACTCCTCAACTATTTTGGTAACTTCCTACTGGGGTTAAGCACCCTCTTCGAGTCCCTACGTGTGTTATTGCGTAAAGGTGAGAACTGGGTATGGGGGGGAAAAAATCAAGTAATTGCTTTTGAGAAAGCCAGAAACATTTTATGCTCCAATGCTCCAATATTGTATCACCCGCATAAAAGACTTGTGCTAGCATGTGACGCGTCGTCGTACGGAGTCGGGTGTGTATTACAAGTTGCGGGGAAGTTGCAACCTGTCGCCTATGCTTCCAGGAGCTTGTCTAAGGCCGATGGGGCCTACAGCATGATTGAGAAGGAGGCATTAGCGTGCGTGTTCGGGGTAAAGAAAATGCATCAGTACCTGTTTGGCCTCAAATTTGAGCTGGAAACCGATCACAAGCCTCTCACATCCCTGTTCGCTGAAAACAAGGGGATAAATACGAATGCCTCAGCCCGCATACAAAGGTGGGCACTCGCGCTATCAGCGTATAACTATACCATCACCACAGGCCAGGCACCGAGAACTGTGCTCTCAGTCGGATACCATAGTCCAACACGGGGTGGAAATGGCGCAGCCTGCAAAATTGTTGATGGTGGCGCAGCCCACAGACTTGTTGATAGTCATTGAAGCGTTTGAAAATGATAAATCACCTGTCACGGTCTGCCAGATTAGGACTTGGACTAGCCAAGATCCTCTGCTGTCCCTCGTAAAAAACTGTGTACTGCATGGGAGCTGGGTTAGCATCCCCGTTGAAATGCAAGAGCCAATCAAGCTGTTCCAGCAGCGAAAGGACGAGCTGTCCATTCAGGCAGACTGCCTGTTGTGGGGTAACCGCGTAGTGCTACCAAAAAACGGCAGGGAGACGTTCATATCGGATCTCCACAGCACACACCCTGGTATAGTAATGATGAAAGCGATAGCCAGATCCCACGTGCAGTGGTCCGGTATAGATTCTGACTTAGAGTCCTGTGTACAGCAATGCAGCGTATGTGCTCAGTTGAGCAACGCGCCCAGAGAGGCACCACTAAGTTTGTGGTCCTGGCCCTCCAGACCATGGTCGAGGATCCATGTCGACTATGCGGGCCAGTTTCTCGGTAAAATGTTCCTGGTGGTGGTGGATGCTTTTTCAAAATGGATTGAATGTGAAATAATGTCAGGAAGCACCGCCACCGCCACCATTGAAAGCCTGAGGGCCATGTTTGCCACCCAAAGCCTGCCTGACATACTGGTCAGTGACAACAGGCCATGTTTCACCAGTGCCGAATTTAAAGAATTCATGACCCGCAACGTGATCAAACATGTCACATCGGCCCCATTTAAACCAGCCTCCAATGGGCAGGTAGTGCAAACAATCAAACAGAGCTTCAAACGAGTAACAGAAGGCTCACTACAAACCTGCCTGTCCCGAGTACTGCTCAGCTACCGCACGAGACCCCACTCGCTCACAGGGGTGCCCCCGGCTGAGCTACTCATGAAAAGGACACTTAAAACCAGACTCTCGCTGGTTCACCCCAACCTGCATGATCAGGTAGAGAGCAGGCAGCAGCAACAAAATGTAAACGATGGTCGCACCACTGTGTCACGGGAAATTGATCTGAAACATGGACATGGTCCCAAGTGGATCGCGGGCACGGTGATAGCTAAAGAAGGGAGTAGCGTGTTTGTCGTCAAACTAGACTGTCATGTATGTAACCTTCATGTTGTGGTCGACAACAAGTTGCACATTCAGGGAGTGAAATCCCTTTTGGTTACGAAATACCTCCACATCCTGTGTGGGTGCTCTCAGGGCGATGTGCGTACAGTCTATTGCTCCCTGCACCTTGGGGAAGTTTGATATTCGCAAGAAACCCAAAGCCCTCTTGGTCTGTGCCTCCCTGGTCATAGGGAAGTTTATAAAGTCCATCCTGCGAGAATAAAGGGTTTTAGTCATCTGTCGAATGGAGCAATGTGTGGCGTGCTGAGAGATACCGCAAATGTCGCCAGCTGAGGCCTGAAAGGAGCCTGATGCGTAGAAGGAAAGTGCCGCAGTAATCTTTACCTCAATGGGCGTGCGGTCCTGATGGTGCTGGTAGGCTGCAGATCTCCCTTGATGAGCTGGCATATCTCAGCGATGACCTCCTTTTGGAAGCGCAGCCTCCTAAGGCACATGTTATCGGACAAGTTGAGATATGATTGCTTTTCCCTGTAAGTGCGTCGGGTATAAGGTTTCCTCCTCCTCCTCAGCAGTCTGCCATCTCACTGATTGGGCTCATAATGCTCTTCAATATATCTTCTCCCATCTTCAGTCTGCAGCATGTGATTATTGACCAACACGAGTGGAGAAATTACAGACCCCATCACTATAAATCGCTCTAAATGCCCTTAGATTTGTCCTCAACACTTAAATGTGATTAGAAGATTGCCAAGAGTCAATAAGGCCCTTAAAATCACTCACAAATTATCTCCTCATAGGTTCCACGTTGAAACAGCTATTTTCAGTTCCTCTGACGTTCAAAATGGCATCCGTAGTGCCAAGTTCTGCTGAGTAGTGCCAGTGAGGACCAGCTTTTCTCCAGCGATCTTCTCGGCGAGCGATCAGCCTGGCGATGTGTGGGCGATGTGATGGAAGTTGCAGTGGGCGATCACCTCGGCGATAGCAGAATCATGTGTGCCGAAAGCTAGGCCGGCGATCAATGGGCAATGTTCCATTCCAACTTTCCACTTTTAAGCTAAAATGGGCGATAGCCTGCCTATTTGGGCGATAGATGGGCGATAGCCTGGCGATCATCAGTGGAAAGTCTAGCCCATGGTCTCTAATAGTTACCCTCTTACTCTTAATATATTTATAGAACACCTTTGGGTTTTCCTTAATTGTACTTACCCAGAATTTTTCATGCTCGCTCAACATTCCAAACATCCTTTTTAATTTTACCTCTGAACTTTCTATATTCCTCCAAAGATTCTATACTATTTAGCCATTGGTATATGACATAAGCGTCTCTTTTTTTCTTTATCCTTCCCTGTAAGTGCCTAGACATCCAGGGGACTCTAGAATCGTTATTCCCACCCTTTTTCTTTAAGGGCACATGTTTGGCCTGACCCCTCCGGATCTCCTCCTTGAATGTTTCCCACTGTTCCGACACTGATTTACCTACAAGTCGCTGTTTCCAGTCAACTGTGGCCAAATCACTTCTCAACTTCGCAAAATTAACTTTTCCTCAATTTGGGACTTTTATTCCTGGTGTATCCTTGCTTATCCATAACTACCTTGAATCTGACTGAATTATGGTCATTGGCACCCAAGTGCTCTCTCACTAATACCCCTTCTACCTGCCCAGCTTCATTCCCCAAAACCGAATCCAAAACCGGCCCATCTCGTGTTGGGCTTGTTACATACTGTCGAAAAAAGTTCTCTTGAATGCATTTTAAGAATTCCGCACCCTCGATACCCTTCACACTATATTTGTCCCAATCAATATTAAGATAGTTAAAATCCTCTACTATTACTGCCCTATGGTTTTTGGACTTCACAGAAATTTGCCTACATATTTGCTCTTCAATCTCCCTCCCATTGTTTGGGGGTCTATAATACATGCCCAGCAATGTGATCGTCCCTTTTTTATTTTTCAATTCGACCCATATGGCCTCATTTGACGATCCCTGTTACATTACATCTCTTCTCATGTATAATAGTTTCTTCAATTAATACCGCGACCCACCCCCACTTTTTACCCCACCCAGTCTTGTCTAAAAATCCTATAACCAGGAATATTGAGCTGCCAAACCCGCCCCTCTTTGAGCCATGTCTCTGTAATGGTTATAATGTCATACTCCCAAGTTTCTACCTGTGTTCTTAGTTCATCCGCCTTATTTGCTATATTCCTTGCATTGAAGTATATACCATTTAGCACAGGAAGACCTCCTTGATTACTACTTACGAACCCTGGTTTCTTCTGTCTTACAGATTCACTTTCTACATTCTTGCTATCCAATTTCAGCTTTTCTTCCTTCCCTATTGAATTTGTTCTCAGGTTCCCATCCCCTGCCAAGCTGGTTTAAACTCTCCCCAACAGCACTAGCAATATCCCTGCGAGGATATTGGTCCCAGTGAGAATATTGTTCTAATAACGTTTCTTTTAAGTGAAAGCATTTACTCCAAGTCCCCTTTTTCGAGCGATAATTCTAAATCTATGCCCCTTGTTACCAAGAAAATGCATTTAATGTTTGTCTTTTTCTTTTTGAAACTCTCAATCTATGAATACAACTTTCAGTTTGGGGTGGTGATCGTGGAGAGGTCAACTGTTGGATGCATAATCTCGCAGCCTGTGAAGTTAAAGCCCCATTTCTAGTAGTACCCAGGATGCATTCAGGGCTGAAACCTTTTACATCAAGGCCACTCCGATTATGAAAGGCTGCAAAGGTTGGATCCAATATTAGCTCAGTGGCAGGAAGCAAAGGGTAATGGTCGTCGTGTCGGGTGTTTTTATGATGGAACACTGTTTCCAGTGGGGTTCTGCAGGGCTCGGTACTGGGTCCCTTGCTTTTTGTGGTATATATCAATGATTTAGACTTCAATGTAGAGGGTATGATTACAAAGTTTGCAGAGGATACAAAAATTGGTCATGTGGTTGATAGTGAGGAAGATATCAATGGACTGGTCAGGTGAGCAGAAAAGTGGCAAATGGAATTCAATCAGAGCTGTGAGGTAAAGCATTTGGGTAGGGCGAACCAGGCAAGGGAATACACAATAAATGGTAGTATGCAGAGAGGTACAGAGGAACAGAGGGACCTTTGTTCACAGATCCCTGAAGGTAATACAACAAGTAGATAAGGTGGTTAAGAAGGCATATGGGATACGTTCATTTATTAGCTGAGGCATTGAATATAAGAGCAGGGGGGGTTACACTTGAACGGTATGCAATACTAGTTAGACCACAGCTAGAGGACTGGTCACCACGTTACAGGAAAGATGTGATTGCACTAGAGAGGGTACAGAGGAGATTTATGAGGATGATGCCAGGACTGGAGAATTTTAGCTATGAGAAAGACTGGATAGGCTGGGGTTGTTTTTTTATGGAACAGAGGAGGCTGAGGGGAGATTTAATTAAGGTGTATAAAATTATGAGAGGCTTTGATAGAATGGATAAGAAGGACCTATTTCTCTTAGCAGAGAGGTCAATAACCAGGGATATAGATTTAAATAATTGGTAGAAGAATTAGAGGAGAGTTGAGGAGAATGTTTTTGATCCAGAGGACGTTGTAGGTCTGGAGCTCACTGCCTGAAATGGTGGTAGAGGCACAGACCCTCATTACATTTTAAAAGTACTTGGATATGCACTGACAATGCCGTAACCAGAAGGCTATTAACCAAGAGCTGGAAAGTGGGATTAGGCTGGATAGCTCTTTTTCGACTGGAACAGACATGGGCCGAATAGACTCCTTCCATGCTGTAAATATCTATGATTTCTATGAATTAACCAACCAATGGAAAGAATCGTGCACCAATTGTCCACTCAGAACTTTTCATGATATTAAAAGCTTAAAAAAACAAGTTTTGAGCCCCTCCTCATAATTATAAAAGCGTATTCCTAATACGAGTCTAGCAATTCTTCATGGTACTCCAACATCCTTCTAATAACATGCTGCTTCATGGAGAAAACAAGATAGCAGCCAAAAAGATTTTCATATAAACAGTTGATTGGTTTGACGTCTCACTTTTCAAAGTTAGCAGCCATCAGTAACAGTACTTGTAAAAAACTTCACAATTGATTGTTTTCATCCCTGCATGCTATGTCCCTTATCTGTTCAGTTGGGATCTGCTGCAGTTCCGTGAATACAAAATTTGAGCCATTTAGCAGCATGACATTGGTATATACAGAAACATAGAAAATAGGTGCGGGAATAGGCCAGTCGGCCCTTCGAGCCGGCACCACCATTCAATAAGATCATGGCTGATCATTCACCTCAGTACCCCTTTCCTGCTTTCTCTCCATACCCCTTGATCACTTTAGTCGTAAGGCCATATCTAACTCCCTCTTGAATATATCCAATGAACTGGCATCAACAACTCTCTGCAGTAGGGAATTCCACAGGTTAACAACTCGCTGAGTGAAGAAGTTTCTCCTCATCTCAGTCCTAAATGGCTTATACTAAGACTGTGTCCCCTGGTTCTGGACTTCCCCAACATCGGGAACATTCTTCCTACATCTAACCTGTCCAGTCCCGTCAGAATTTTATATGTTTCTATGAGATCCCCTCTCATCCTTCTAAACTCCAGGCCCAGTCGATCCAGTCTCTCCTCATATGTCAGTACTGCCATCCCTGGAATCAGTCTTGTGAATCTTCGCTGCACTCCCTCAATAGCAAGAACGTGCTTCCTCAGGTTAAGAGACCAAAACTGAACACAATATTCCAGGAGAGGCCACACTAAGGCCCTGTACAACTGCAGTAAGACCTCCCTGCTGCTATACTCAAATCCTCTAGCTCTGAAGGCCAACATACCATTTCCCTTCTTCACCACCTGCTGTACCTGCATGCCAACTTTCAATGACTGATGTACCATGACACCCAGATCTCATTGCACCTCCCCTTTTCCTAGTCTGCCGCCATTCAGATAATATTCTGCCTTCGTGTTTTGCTCAAAGTGGATAACCTCACATTTATCCACATTATACTGCATCTACTATGCGTTTGCCCACTCACCTAACCTGTGCAAATCACCCTGCAGCCTCTTAACGTCCTCCTCACAGCTCACACCGCCACCCAGCGTAGTGTCATCTGCAGACTTGGAGATATTACACTCAATTCCTTGATGTATTTTGTAAATAGCTGGGGTCCCAGCAGAGCCCTGCGGCACTCCACTAGTCACTGCCTGCCATTCTGAAAAGGACCCGTTTATCCCGACTCTCTGCTTCCTGCCTGCCAACCAGTTCTCTATCCACGTCAGTACATTACCCCCTTTAATTTTGCACACCAATCTCCTGTGTGGGACCTTGTCAAAAGCCTTTTGAAAGTCCAAATACACCACATCCACTGGTTCTCCTTTGTCCACTCTACCAGTTACATCCTCAAAACATTCTAGAAAATTTGTCAAGCATGATTTCCCTTTCATAAATCCATGGTGACTTGGACCGATCCCGTCACTGCTTTCCAAATGCGCTGCTATTTCATCTTTGATAATTGATTCGAACATTTTCCACACTCCTGATGTCAGACTAACCAGTCTATAATTACCCGTTTTCTCTCTCCCTCCTTTCTTAAAAAGTGATGTTACATTAGCTACCCTCCAGTCCATAGGAACTGTTCCAGAGTTGATAGACTGTTGGAAAATGATCACCAATGCATCCACTATTTCGAGGGCCACTTCCTTAAGTACTCTGGATGCAGACTATCAGGCCCCGGGGATTTATCGGCCTTCAATCCCATCAATTTCCCCAACACAATTTCCCGCCTAATAAGGATATCCTTCAGTTCCTCCTTCTCACTAGACCCTCGGTCCCCTAGTATTTCCGGAAGATTATTTGTGTCTTCCTTCGTGAAGACAGAACCAAAGTATTTGTTTAACTGGTCCGCCATTTCTTTGTTCCCCATTATAAATTCACCTGAATCTGACTGCAAGGGACCTACTAATCATTTTCACTAATCTTTTTCTCTTCACATTTCTATAGAAGCTTTTGCTGTCAGTTTTTATGTTCCCAGCAAGATTCCTCTCGTATTCTATTTTCCCCCTCCTAATTAAACCCTTTGTCCTCCTCTGCTGTATTATAAAATTCTCCCAGTCCTTGGGTTTTCTGGCCAATTTATATGCCTCTTCCTTGGATTTAACACTATCCTTAATTTCCTTTGTTAGCCATGGTTGAGCCACCTTCCCAATTTTATTTTTACTCCAGACAGAGATGTACAATTGTTGACGTTCATCCATGTGATCTTTGAATGTTTGCCATTGCCTATCCACCGTCAACCCTTGAAGTATCACTCGCCAGTCTATTCTAGCCAATTCATGTCTCAAGTTACCTTTCCTTAAGTTCAGGACCCTAGTCTCTGAATTAACTGTGTCACTCTCCATCTTAATAAAGAATTCTACCATATTATGGTCACTCTTCCTCAAGGGGCCTCGCACAACAAGATTGATAATTAGTCCTTACTCATTACACATCACCCAATCTAGGATGGCCAGCTCTCTAATTGGTTCCTCGACATATTGGTCCAGAAAACCATCCCTTTTACACTCCAGGAAATCCTCCTCCACCGCATTGCTACCAGTTTGGTTAGCCCAATCTATATGTAGATTAAAGTCACCCATGATAACTGCTGTACCTTTATTGCATGCATCCCAAATTTCTTGTTTGATGCTGTCCCCAACCTCGCTACCACTGTTTGGTGGTCTGTACACAACTCCCACTAGCGTTTTCTGCCCTTTGGTATTCCGTAGCTCCACCCATACCGATTCCACATCATCCAAGCTAATGTCCTTCCTTACTATTGCATTAATTTCCTCTTTAACCAGCAATGCCACCCCACCTCCTTTTCCTTTCTGTCTATCCTTCCTGAACGTTGAATACCCCTGGCTCACCCTGGAGCCATGTCTTCGTGATGCCAATTACATCATATCCGTTAACTGCTATCTGCGCAGATAATTCCTCCACCTTATTACGAATACTCCTCGCATTGAGGCACAGAGACTTCAGGCTTGTCTTTTTAAACACACTTTGCCGCTTTAGAATTTTGATGTGGCCCTTTTTGCTTTGGGTTTCTCTGCCCTCCACTTTTACTTTTCTTCTTTCAAACTTTACTTCTGCTCCCATTCTACTTCCTTTTGTCTCCCGATACATCCAAAAGACTGACTGATGTAATTTCAAGATTGGCTCCTTTTTCAAATAAAAAAAGGAGATCCTTCATTTTGATATTTGAGGTAAGTAAGGTGTCTGGGGCCATTGCAACTCCATGGGGTTATGGAAAAGCCTTCCAAACAAATGGGAAGATGGGGAGCGGGGAGGGGTTAATCAGCTAATTCTGATGGCTACCTACTGGAAAGTGTGTGTATAAAAGAATGGGATCAGGATTTCTTGTGGTGCCTTCCACAGTTGAACAGCCTGCCTCCACTCAGTGTGGAGACTCATGAAGGATGAGTGAGATTCCAGAGGGCCCTGCTGCATATGGAACGATACCCAAGCATGAGTACCTGCTTTCAGCAGAATGGAGAAAACAGGATCGTGCTGAGGGAATGTAAGAACCAATGATTGCAGGGTATAATTCTAAAACTGAACTACACTCATACCAGATTGAACAAAAAGGAGAAAACTTTTTGGATTAAAAATAATGCTTCAAAAATAAAATAGGTGAACATATTTTTATTTACACTGATGCACCAGCAATTTTGTAAACCCATGCAACCAAGAGAGATGAAAAAAGTAAATCTTGAAAATAAAACAAGAATTATTTTCTTGTCTCTTGGCTGGTACAAGTACATCCTAGCTAGCACCAAGGATCCAGAGTGTGGGCAAAGCAGAATTAAAATAACCTGTTGTGACAGAATAGAACACCCTCAAGATGCAATCCCCCACCATCAACATCCTGGGAATCACCATGGACCAGCCACATAAATACTGTGGGAACAAAAGCGGGTCAGAGGCTGTGTATTCTATGGCAAGTGTCTCACAGAAACATAGAAACATAGAAAATAGGTGCAGGAGTTGGCCATTCGGCCCTTCTAGCCTGCACCGCCATTCAATGAGTTCATGGCTGAACATGCAACTTCAGTACCCCATTCCTGCTTTCTCACCATACCCCTTGATTCCCCTAGTAGTAAGGACTTCATCTAACTCCTTTTTGAATATATTTAGTGAATTGGCCTCAACAACTTTCTGTGGTAGAGAATTCCACAGGTTCACCATTCTCTGGGTGAAGAAATTCCTCCTCATCTCGGTCCTAAATGGCTTCCCCCTTATCCTTAGACTGTGTCCCCTGGTTCTGGACTTCCCCAACATTGGGAACATTCTTCCTGCATCTAACCTGTCTAACCCCGTCAGAATTTTAAACGTTTCTATGAGGTCCCCTCTCATTTTTCTGAACTCCAGTGAATGCAAGCCCAGTTGATCCAGTCTTTCTTGATAGGTCAGTCCCGCCATCCCGGGAATCAGTCTGGTGAACCTTCGCTGCACTCCCTCAATAGCAAGAATGTCCTTCCTCAGGTTAGGAGACCAAAACTGTACACAATACTCCAGGTGTGGCCTCACCAAGGCCCTGTACAATTGTAGCAACACCTCCCTGCCCTTGTACTCAAATCCCCTCGCTATGAAGGCCAACATGCCATTTGCTTTCTTAACCGCCTGCTGTACCTGCATGCCAACCTTCAATGACTGATGTACCATGACACCCAGGTCTCTTTGCACCTGCCCTTTTCCTAATCTGTCACCATTCAGATAATAGTCTGTCTCTCTGTTTTTACCATCAAAGTGGATAACCTCACATTTATCCACATTATACTTCATCTGCCATGCATTTGCCCACTCACCTAACCTATCCAAGTCGCTCTGCAGCCTCATAGAATCCTCCTTGCAGCTCACACTGCCACCCAACTTAGTGTCATCCGCAAATTTGGAGATACTACATTTAATCCCCTCGTCTAAATCATTAATGTACAGTGTAAACAGCTGGGGCCCCAGCACAGAACCTTGCGGTACCCCACTAGTCACTGCCTGCCATTCTGAAAAGTCCCCATTTACTCCTACTCTTTGCTTCCTGTCTGACAACCAGTTCTCAATCCATGTCAGCACACTACCCCCAATCCCATGTGCTTTAACTTTGCACATTAATCTCTTGTGTGGGACCTTGTCGAAAGCCTTCTGAAAGTCCAAATATACCACATCAACTGGTTCTCCCTTGTCCACTCTACTGGAAACATCCTCAAAAAATTCCAGAAGATTTGTCAAGCATGATTTCCCTTTCACAAATCCATGCTGACTTGGACCTATCATATTACCTCTTTCCAAATGCACTGCTATGACATCCTTAATAATTGATTCCATCATTTTACCCACTACCGATGTCAGGCTGACCGGTCTATAATTCCCTGTTTTCTCTCTCCCTCCTTTTTTAAAAAGTGGGGTTACATTGGCTACCCTCCACTCCATAGGAACTGATCCAGAGACAATGGAATGTTGGAAAATGACTGTCAATGCATCCACTATTTCCAAGGCCACCTCCTTAAGTACTCTGGGATGCAGTCCATCAGGCCCTGGGGATTTATCGGCCTTCAATCCCATCAATTTCCCCAACACAATTTCCCGACTAATAAGGATTTCCCTCAGTTCCTCCTCCTTACTAGACCCTCCGACCCCTTTTATATCCGGAAGGTTGTTTGTGTCCTCCTCAGTGAATACCGAACCAAAGTACTTGTTCAATTGGTCCGCCATTTCTTTGTTCCCCGTTATGACTTCCCCTGATTCTGACTGCAGGGGACCTACGTTTGTCTTTACTAACCTTTTTCTCTTTACATATCTATAGAAACTTTTGCAATCCGTCTTAATGTTCCCTGCAAGCTTCTTCTCGTACTCCATTTTCCCTGCCCTAATCAAACCCTTTGTCCTCCTCTGCTGAGTTCTAAATTTCTCCCAGTCCCCGGGTTCTCTGCTATTTCTGGCCAATTTGTATGCCACTTCCTTGGCTTTAATGCTATCCCTGATTTCCCTTGAAAGCCACGGTTGAGCCACCTTCCCTTTTTTATTTTTACGACAGACAGGAATGTACAATTGTTGTAGTTCATCCATGCGGTCTCTAAATGTCTGCCTTTGCCCATCCACAGTCAACCTCTTCAGTATCATTCGCCAATCTATCCTAGCCAATTCACGCCTCATACCTTCAAAGTTACCCTTCAAGTTCTGGACCATGGTCTCTGAATTAACTGTTTCATTCTCCATCCTAATGCAGAATTCCACCATATTATGGTCACTCTTCCCCAAGGGGCCTCGCACAACGAGATTGCTAATTAATCCTCTCTCATTACACAACACCCAGTCTAAGATGGCCTCCCCCCTAGTTGGTTCCTCGACATATTGGTCTAAAAAACCATCCCTTATGCACTCCAGGAAATCCTCCTCTACCGTATTGCTTCCAGTTTGGTTAACCCAATCTATGTGCATTTTAAAGTCACCCATTATAACTGCTGCACCTTTATTGCACGCACCCCTAATTTCATGTTTGATGCCCTCCCCAACATCACTACTACTATTTGGAGGTCTGTACACAACTCCCACTAACGTTTTTTGTCCTTTGGTATTCTGCAGCTCTACCCATATAGATTCCACATCATCCAAGCTAATGTCCTTCCGAACTATTGCCTTAATTTGCTCCTTAACCAGCAATGCTACCCCACCTCCTTTTCCTTTCATTCTATCTTTCCTGAATGTTGAATACCCCTGGATGTTGAGTTCCCAGCCCTGATCATCCTGGAGCCACGTCTCCGTAATCCCAATCACATCATATTTGTTAACATCTATTTGCACAGTTAATTCATCCACTTTATTGCGGATACTCCTTGCATTAAGACACAAAGCCTTCAGGCTTGTTCTTTTAACACCCTTTGTCCTTTTAGAATTTTGCTGTACAGTGGCCCTTTTTGTTCTTTGCCTTGGGTTTCTCTGCCCTCCACTTTTCCTCATCTCCTTTCTGTCTTTTGCTTTTGCCTCCTTTTTGTTTCCCTCTGTCTCCCTGCATTGGTTCCCATCCCCCTGCCATATCAGTTTAAATCCTCCCCAACAGCACTAGCAAACACTCCCCCTAGGACATTGGTTCCGGTCCTGCCCAGGTGCAGACCGTCCGGTTTGTACTGGTCCCACCTCCCCCAGAACCGGTTCCAATGCCCCAGGAATTTGAATCCCTCCCTGTTGCACCACTGCTCAAGCCACGTATTCATCTGCACTATCCTGCGATTCCTACTCTGACTATCACGTGGCACTGGTAGCAATCCCGAGATTACTACTTTTGAGGTCCTACTTTTTAAATTTAGCTCCTAGCTCCTTAAATTCGTTTCGTAGGACCTCATCTCACCTCCTGACTCCCCAAAACCTTTCCACCATCTACAAGGCACAAGTCAGGAGTGTGAAGGAATATTCTCCACTTGCATGGATAGGTGCAACTCCAACAACACTCAAGAAGCTCGACACAATCAAGGACAAAGCAGCCCGCTTGATTGGCACCCCATTCAACATTCACTCCCTCCACCACCGGTGCAACGTGGCTGCAGTCTGTACCATCTATAAGATGCACTACAGCAACTCACCAAGGCTTCTTCGGCAATACCTCCCAAACCCGTGACCTCTACCACCTAGGACAAGGGCAGCAGGCACATGGGAGCACCATCACCTGCACGATCCCATCCGAGTTACACACCATCCTGACTTCAAAATATATTGCCATTTCTTCATCGTCGCTGAGTCAAAATCCTGGAACTCACTCCCGAACAACACTGTGGGAGTACCTTCACCACAAGGACTGCAGCGGTTCAAGGCGGCGGCTCACCACCACTTTCTCAAGGGCAATTAGGGATGAGTGATGCCCATATCCCAGAACGAATAAAAAAAGATGCAATCAAGTACTCTAGAAGCATTGTTGATAGCAGTGTTGTATTGATTGGAGACAGTGAACGGACAATAATCTTTATCTTTTTTTCTCCCCACTGTTAGCAATGAACACCAATCCATTGTATACTAATTTCACATTTCCTGTTCCAATATGGATTGCTTCATTATTCAAACTACAATCCCTCTTTCTGATCCCAGCCATTTTACATATTCCAAATGTGTTTAAATGTTGTGAATTGTCTCTCAACTAATTACTTGCCAACAGAAAATGACATTTTTGAAAGTATATGCAAATTTTAAGCATCAGCCTTGATTTAAATGGTGGCACTCCCTCCTCGAAATCAAGATATCGTGGGTTCAAGCCCCGCTCCAAAGACTTGAACACATAATCTTGGCTGACACTTCAGTGCTTTGTTCTTCAAATTAAAGACATTAAATCGAGGCCTTGTTTGCCCTCTCAGGTAAATGTAAAAGATTTCATGACATTACGCGAAGAGCTGGAGAGTTCTCCCAGTGTCCTGGCCAATATTTATCCATCAACCAACCTCACTAAAACAAGTAATTTATCTTAATGCTATGCACAAAATTGGCTGCATTACAATAACTTTACTTCAAAAGTACTTCATAGGATGTGAAGCGCTTTAGAATGTCCTGTGGACGTAAAAGATGCTATATAAATGCAAGTTAATTCATAAGGAATAAGGTCAAAACAACAAAAGACCCATACCACAGTGCAGCACAACCCCACTAACCTGGCTCCACCAGCAAGAATCATTTTCATCTGTCACCACCTTTCACTTTCTACTGGAAAGACAATTTTTATCCCAACCAACTAATTTCCTGGCTCCGTGAACCAGTAACTTCTTTAACTATGGCACACAGCCACTGTCTTTATCTTAATGCAACAGGATTTTGATGGGCATTGACATTAAAGCAGCAGCACAACTTGGGATTCAGTGATTCAACTCAAAAGTACATCAAAGCCAAGAAGTGCAAAACTATCTCCTGTACGTAATGTTTCTTTGGCGTGCTGACATCATTAATCATTCTCTTTGCACAAGCAAGGATGGTTACACTCTCCTCCAGCAGCCTGCTCCTCAGGAAGCCCAATCTCAAGCCACAGTCTTCGAACTACCTATCTTTGAGGTTGTTAAGGCATCTTCTCACCATTCAGTTCTCTTTGCCAACTTCCACGGTTCTCCGATAGCGCCTGATCCAGTTTAGTCTCGGAAGCTAAGCAGAATTAGGCTTGACTTAGCGCTTCGATGGGAGACTGTGAACACCATATGTAGTAGTCTTTAGGGGCTGCTCCTCAACTTCTGGCTCCACTTCAGCTCTACGCTCCTGATCTTTGGCCCCCCAGTGCAGAAGGGGACAGGCAAGGCAGAGGACCTCCTAGTTGTTCTACTTCTGATGTAAGGGGCCATTTACAGGTCCAAGTTAGATGCAATCATCAGACTGGTTGCTCTGGCTGCCTGCCTCTATTCCCCAGTCTTGTCCACGCCCTGATGACCTTGGAGAAGGAGCATGCAGTGTCCACCGGTACAATTGAGGCCTTCCATGAGCAGTCGGCACCGCAGGGACACTGGAAATAATATTATTCAAGTTTATAAATTTCTTTGTCTTTATGGTTAAGTTCTTTATTAGTTGTGATCCTATTAAAAAAAAAGGCAAATTTGTTTGTTTAATTTGAAGAGCCTCCTCCAAGGGCCGCAAACAGGCGCAATTGCCGGAAATTCGCCGTGGTGATTCAGATCTGTTTTGGGGGCGGGACCAGCATCCAGCGAGATGTTTTTTAAACCTGTGTAAAAGGGCACGGAAATTTGATTTGTGCTGGACTTAGCTTGCATTTGAAATTCGATCTTTTATGCTGGTTTTGCCGATTTTGGTAAAACAAACGCAGCCTAGCAGAAATGCTACCCCAACAACTCCACATCCCAACTTGCAACTCCTTCTACACTAGATCCCAGTAGTGCTCCTCTGCATACATAAGTGATTTTTTTTTTTTTTTTTTTTTAAGTACCTTAGCAATGCAGTTGACTTGACATAACCTTAGTTCATGCCCATCAATAGTATCAAAACAATATTTGACCAAACTTAAGTATTAAAAAAAAATCAATGCCAAAGTACAGATGCACCTTTAAAAGCACAAAAAAAGATGCCTTGTGGGGTTTAGGGGACAGTAACCTGAATTGCCATAACTCTACAGCAAGTTACAGCCATCATTTGAAGGATATCTTCAATTAGGTCATATTTAATTGAACTTGAAAACTTTGACCTAGAGTTTCTGCTTTGGGTGTAATCGGCAATCCAGGTGCAAATTGTGCCGGAAATTGAGCTCGTTTTGTGAAGTGCTTTTTTTTCTCAAATTTCCGCTCAAACTCATTTGCACATCGGCGAAAGTAAAATCTACAATGAACCAATGCAATCAGGCAGCGTTTTAGAACGTAATTTGTTTTAAAATTTTTACTTCAAAAAATATTCCTTATTGTATTTAAGAGTGATAATTTGGTGCAATTTGCTTAATACTGCTGAAAATGGGTTTATCCACCACCTGTGAGTAGCCCGATTTTAAATAACTGAAAAAGAATAAAAAAATATACAGAACCATGTGCTAGTTATATTGGTATACAGCAGTCAGTTTCTTAGTACATTTAAAAAAAATTTATTCAAAAGCTTTTAAAACATGTCTATTAGTGCCCTTGCACCTAAAAAAAATTGATTTTAAGAGCCTCCTAGGCCCGCAAACAGACGCAATTAGCAGAAACTCCCAATGGTAATTAATTCCATCTGGCACCGTGGCCAGTTTTGTAGGCAGGGCCAGCATCTAGCGAGATGTTTTTGAATGCGCACAAAAGATGGCAGAAACTCAATTTGTCCGGAGTGTAATTTGCACTTAAAATTCCACAATCTTTTGCGCTGGTTTTAGGCGAATTGCGCTGAAAAAGCATCACCTGGCAGAAAATCCAGGCCTTTATATTTATCAGCCCATAAATTTTTCTTTCCCCAATTTCCTCCAAACCCACAGCAATGTGGTTGACTCTTAACTGCCCTCTGAAATGGCCAAGCAAGCCAATCGGTTGCTCGGAAAAATGACAAGATAAAAACTGGGCGGACCACCCTGCATCATCCTAAGCACTGGATTTGGACACAACAGTGGCACACCCAGCCCAGTCGACCCTGCAAAGTCCTCCTCGCTAACATTGGGGGACTTGTGCCAAAATTGGGAGAGCTGTCTCACAGACTAATCAAACTACAGCCTGACAGTCATACTCACTGAATCATACTATTCAGCCAATGTCCCAGACTTCTCCATTACCATCCCTGGGAATGTCCTGTGCCACCTGCAGGATAGACTTACCAGAGGTGGCAGCACAAGCATCTTCAACTGCTTAATCAATGACCTTCCCTCCATCATAAGGTCAGAAGTGGGGATGTTTGCTGATGATTGCAGTGTTCAGTTCCATGTGCAACTCCTCAGATAATCAAGCAGTCTTTACACATATCCAGCAAGACCTGGGCAACATTCAAGCTTGGGCTGATAAGTGGCAAGTAACATTCACGACAGACAAGTGCCAGGCAATGACTATCTCCAGCAAGAGTCTAACCACCTCCCCTTGACATTCAATGTTATTACCGTTGTTGAATCCCCCATCAACATCCTAGGGGTCATCATTAACCAGAAGCTTAACTGGACCAGCCACATAAATACTGTGGCTGCAACAGCAGGTCAGAGGCTGGTACTCTGCAGTGAGTGACTCACCAAAACCTTTCCACCATCTATCTACAAGGCACAAGTCAGGAGTGTGATGGGATACTCTCCACCTGCCTGGATGAGTGCAGCTCCAGCAACACTCAAGAAACTTGACATCATGCAGGACAAAGCAGCTCGCTTGATTGGCACTCCTTCCACCACCTTAAACATTTATCCCCTCTGTCACCAGTGCACCGTGGCTGCAGTGTACATCATCGTCTGCTCCACAACAACATGCAGGCCGTGATCCTTACCAATGGATCCAACACAGACCCAATTCACGTCCGGACCGGGGTCAAACGGGGCTGCGTCATCGCTCCAACCCTCTTCTCAATCTTCCTCACCACCATGCTCCACCTCACAATCAACAAGCTCCCCGCTGGAGTGGAACGAAACTACAGAACCAGTGGGAAGCTGTTTAACCTGCGCCACCTCGAGGCCAGGTCCAAGATCACCCCGACCTCTGTTGTTGAGCTGCAGTATGCGGACGACGCCTGCGTCTGCACACATTCTGAGGTTGAACTCCAGGATATAGTCAATGTATTCACTGAGGCATATGAAAGCATGGGCCTTTCGCTTAACATCCATAAGACAAAGGTCCTCCACCAGCCTGTCACCATCACACAGCACTGCCCTCCAATCATCAAGATTCACGGCGCGGCCCTCGACAACGTGGACCATTTCCTTTATCTCGGGAGCCTCTTATCAACAAAGGCAGACATTGAGGCGGATATTCAACATCATCTCCAGTGCGCCAGTGCAGCCTTCGGCCATCTGAGGAAGAGTGTTAGAAGACCAGGCCCCCAAATCTACCACCAAGCTCATGGTCTACAGGGCTGTAGTAATACCCACCCTCCTGTAGGGATCTGTGGCATGGACGATGTATAGAAGGCACCTCAAGTCGCTGGAGATATATCACCAACGATGTCTCCGCAAGATCCTGCAAGTCCCGAGAGGACAGGCGCACCAACATCAGCGTCCTCGACCAGGCTAACATCCCCAATATTGTAGCACTGACCACACTCAATCAGCTTCGCTGGGCAGGCCACATAGTCCGGATGCCAGATACGAGACTCCATAAGCAAATGCTTTATGTGGAGCTCCTTCATGGTAAACAAGCCTAAGGAGGGCAGCGAAAACGTTATAAGGACATCCTCAAAGCCTCCCTGGTAAAGTGCTACATCACCACTGACATCTGGGAGACCCTGGCCGACCGCCCGAGGTGGAGAAAGTGCATCGGGAGGGCGTTGAGCTCTTCGGGTCTCAACGCAGAGCGTGAAGAGCCCAAGCGCAGGCAGCGGAAGGAGCATGCGGCAAACCAGCCCCACCGATCCCTTCCCTCGACGAATGTCTGTCCCACCTGTAACAGGGTCTGCGGCTCTCGTATCAGACTGTTCAGCCATCAAAGAACGCACTTTGGAAGTGGAAGCAAGACTTCCTCCATTCCGAGGGACTGCCTATGATGATGATGCACTGCAGCAACTTGCCAAGGCTTCTTCGACAGAAATCTGTGAACTCTACCACCCTGAAGGACAAGGGCAGCAGACGTAAAGGAACAACATCACCTGCAAGTTCCCTTCCAAATCACACAACATCCTGACTTGGAAATTGATCATTGCTCCTTCATCGTGACTGGGTCAAAATCCTGGAACTCCCTCCCCAACAGCACTACAGGAGTGCCTTCACCACACAGACTGCAGCGGTTCAAAAAAGGTGGCTCACCACCACCTTCTGCAGGGCGTGTATTTGTTTTACACTCCACCCTGATTCTTTGACCTCGGAACTTATAGGGGAAAAGGACAACACGTGGCATAAAATTTAGGCTTAACCCAGTTTGTTTTATAATGCAGAAAAACTAACCAAAACTGCAGAACTAGACTTCGGAGAGAAATCGACTAGAGACATACAATCACCCTTCCTGGTTGTAGCTTGTAAGTTCATGGTCGTTGGTTCCGTAACCGGTTGGTTATTTTTCTGGCCGTTCTCTGCAGTGCTGTTCCTTCCATGTACATTCTGTACCGCGCTTCGGTACCACGCTTCCATTATCCCGCCGAACGATGATGGATGACTGACTGGTGGCGGGTGTACGTGTACCTGTACGGGTACCCTTCTTTTACGTCCGTCTGTTCCTTCCATCTGTTCTTCTTACATGTCCTTCTGTGTCTTGAGCTGCTTCTAGCTCGCATATTTATATCCATGTTTTGACTGATCTCCCATATTGCGGTTTCTGATAATGTGTTTCTATCAATACGTTGCTTTATGGTGATCCTGGTTGACTGACTGCAATAATGGACTCTTCTGTTCCCAGTTTGCACATGGAGTCTGCGAGACCCACAATGACTCCCCATCTTAACACCTCGTTCCCCAAAAATGTGCACCTGTGGTGATTCCTTTGTTATCCAGTCTTTTTGCAGACTTGGCTTCTCAAGTGAGCTTGTTTTTCCCCACCCTTGACCAATCAATTCCAGGGCCTCATGTAACAACTCCATTGTTGCTTTGCATAAAGTCAGTTTTGGTTCCTGACCACAAAGTGTCCTTAATTGGGGTGAGTCACCACCTGCCCTGAAGGTGCCGCCTTTTTGCTCCCATTGTCGTTTAATTCCAAAAGCTTGTATTAAATTCCAAAGACTTGTAAGAATCATTTTTTCATGGTCTCCTGCTGTGCTTCTCTGAAGATTAGTAACCTTACAAAGGGCAATTGGGGATGGGCAATAAATGCTGGCCCCTTGCCAGCAATGTTCATATCCCATGAATGATTATTAAAAAAAATTCCTTACAATACATAAAACATTTAAGAAAGCCAAAGTTCACAGGCATGAGTTTTTTAATATCTTTATTTTTTTATTAAACAAATTCATCAATGAAATTTACAACAGTATTTAATGCAAATCACAATAAATCATGGTTTTTGCTAGTCATATCATTATTTTCATGTGATATAGCAGGTATGATATGGTTCTGAAATGTAACTTAGTTCAATAGATTTTATGAATCATAAAAACTTTATTTCAACAATTTTATATGTGACACCCTAATCAAGTAAAAGGGTGTACATGTTCAAAAATACAACCAAGACATATTTTTGCACTATTTTCCGCCAGGCCTAACTTTTTCTATCTAAAACATTGATAAGTCCTTTTTAGAGACAGTAAACATTATAATAGATGTTATAGGGGGAAAAAAAAGAGATTGAACTGCCAGTCTAAAGTGAACAAAGCCATAATTCTCAAGTGAAGCATGGTAGAAGATCCTATCGCAATATTGTACAAAAATACAAGGTTTTTCAATCAGGTTTACGCCCCGAATGTAACACTAAAATGGCCCTTGTCAAAGTTATAAATAACATCCTATGTGACTGTAACCAGGGTAAACTATTACTACTCATCCTTCTTGACCAATCTGCAGCCTTTGACACAATGGACCACACCATCCTCCTCCATTGTCCAGCTGGGTTGGACTGCCCTTGCCTGGTCCCATTCCTTTCTATCTAATCCTAGCCAGAAAATCACCTGCAATGACCTCTTTTCTCACTCAGTTACCTCTCGAATCCCCAAGGATCTATCCTTAGCCCCCTCCTATTTCTCATCTACATGCTGCCCCTCAGTGACATCATCCGAAAAAGCGTCAGGTTCGACATGTACACTGACAATCCTCAGCTCTACCTCACCTCCATCTCTCTCAAACCCTCCCACTGCCTGTGATTTGTCATGCTACTTGTCCAGTATTGGATGAGCAGAAATTTTGGGAAGACCAAAGCCATTGTCTTCAGTCCCCGTCACAAACTGTTCCCTGGCCATCGTCGCCATCCCTTTCCCTGGCCACTGACTGAGGCTGAACTAGACTGTTCGTAACCTCGATGTCCCATTTGACTCTCAGCATAGCTACCGACCCCATATCCTGTCCATCACCAAGACATCCCCCTCCGTAATATCACCCATCTCCACCTCTGCCTCAGCTCATTTGCTGCTGAAACCCTCATCCACGCCTTTGTTATTTCTCGACCTGACTATTCCAGCGTCCCACCGACTACCCTCTGTAAACTTAATGGGGCAGAATTTCCAATGTCCCGGGCCCGTACGAAGTTTCTCCGGGAAGGCGTCTGAAAAGCCGGTTTTCAACACACAATGCGCATGCGATGAAAACCGGCTTTGACAGATCATTCGCAGATCTGGAGCGAGGATGCCAGTTCGGGAGCGAGGACATTTGTACGGGCAAGATTGGGCTATTTACCCATACCTTGCCCGGCAAATGTCCTCAAAAATCTTGCGCCTGAAAAAGCAGGTGCATAGCCTACTTTTACAGGTGTAAGTGTTTTAAAACACACAAAAAGAATTGTAAAATAAAATTAAGACAGTTTATTGTTTAAAAACCCTGTTTATTGTTAAAAACCCTCCCGACTATGGTAAGTTTATTTTTAACCATAATTTTAAAAAACTTTTTTCATAAATCGGGAAAATATTTTATTTTTATAAGACATAATATCTTTAATTTCAATTAATTTTAAATATATGTCATCTGTTTTTTATTTTTTTATTATTTTGCGACTGCTATTAATGGGAACAAAAGCACTGAGAAGTCGTAGTTTAGCGAGTCTCAGTGCTCTTCATGGGAACCCATGAAATACTTACCTGATTGGCTGAGCAGTCACACATGACTGCATCTTCTGCGTTGGGACCCTCTGCACAGGAGCGTACTTCGCAGCGCGGGAGTAGAACGCCTCCCCATCAGAAATCAGGGCGCCTCCTAGACCACCAGGTAAATTCGTAAAAAATATCCAGCAAGGAGGCAATTGCCTGCAGGAAGACCCGAAGAGGAATTTCTGGGCCAATTCCATCCACAACTCTGCTGCCCATGTCCTAACTCGCCAAATCATGTTAATCCATCGCCCCTGTGCTCGCTGACCTATACTGCCTCCAGGTCAGGCAAAATCTCAATTTTAAAATTCTGATCCTAGTTTTAAAATAATTCCTTGGAATCGCTCCACCACATCTGTGTAACCTCTTCAGCCCTGCAACCCTCCAAGATCTCTGAACTTCTCCAATTCTGGCTTCTTGCACAACCCCGATTTTAATCACTCCAGCATTGGTGGTGTGCCTTCACCTGCCTCGGCCCGAAACTCTGGAATTCCCTCCCTAAATCTCTCCGCCTCTCCTTCCTCCTTTGCAATGCCCTTTAAACCCGACCTCTTTGAGCCAGCTTTTGGTCATCTGTCCGAATATCTCCTGTCTCTATCTGAAACGTTTACTCGGTTTCTCTCTCCACAGATGCTGTCTGACATGCTGAGCATTTCCAGCATTTTCTATTTTTATTTCCAGTATCTCCTTTATGTGGCTTGGTGGCCAATGTTGTTTGATCACGCTCCTGGGAAGCGTCTTGGGAAGTTTTACTACGTTAACGGTAGATGCAAGTTTTTTTTAAAAAGCCAAACCTTCAGACAACACATGCGGGAGATAAGCCACCTCACAGCAACCTCGGTTCGTTCGTTCATTCATTCATTCTGAGCCAGGTTCATTTCTACCGCAAAACACGTCAGACTGTCACTGTGGACAACTTCTCTGTAGCTATCAGTCACACATACCGCATCGGAGTGCATAGCGACTGACGAGCTGGAGAATGAGAAAGGATTACAGAGGTTTGGGGGGACGAAGATCTCCTTACCTGGTCCAGCGGCACATTAAAGAGGACGCTGATTGGGTGTAACACTCTGGAGCCCGTGGTTCGAAATGGAATGCTTGGCGGTTCTGCCATTCTACATGATTGTGACGGGCTCCCCTTCGAACGCAGTGTCAACAACGCCGCATGGAACGTCACAACCGCAAGCCTCTACCGCCCGCGCCTGACAAAACGCGCTCACTGACAACCGCCCGACTTCCGTTGACGCGTGCGCTTCAAACCTCTCCCCCACCCAACCCGGCGCTGCGCCCTGAAGACCCACTTCAGCCGCCGCCTCTCATTGGCTGTGGCGGGGCTGGTGCCTGGCACGCGAGTGGCTGCCGAGGGTCAGGGGCTTCTGATTGGTTGACAAAGGTGTCACTCAGTGACTTACTGCTGAGGGTCGTGTTGGTGGCTTTGGATCAGACTGATGTCCTTCAGTGAGGTGTTGGAGAATAATTAGTGATATTGGCGAAGGACGGAGTTCATACGTCGCTTAATTGTGAAAAAGATACACGTACCACCATGAAGGTTCCTAAGTAAGAAGTTAACTGGAATAGTATTTTAAAAGAAGC
Source organism: Pristiophorus japonicus (assembly GCF_044704955.1). NCBI lineage: Eukaryota > Metazoa > Chordata > Chondrichthyes > Pristiophoridae > Pristiophorus > Pristiophorus japonicus. The sequence continues at coordinate 53,104,125 of NC_091981.1, read as the reverse complement.
GGCTGCAGAGGGAGAACTAAAGCGAGAGAGGCTCCAGGAATGAATGCTTGGTAACGTTTCCCAGGTTACGGCTCCAGAAGGGAGTTGTTGAAGATGTAGTTTTATAACCGTGTTATATGGTGTCACCTGTTGCTAGGATCTGCGGTAAACCTGCCGATCCCTACTTAGCTAACTAATTGCATTTTTGGTAAACTTCCAAGAGGAGAAGAGAGTTTCAAGTTCTCACCCTTCTTTATCTAATCTTGGGCCCCCTCGATGTTAATCATTGCGCAGATCAAACATAACTCGCACATTCACAACGCCAAGTCTTTAATTAGTTTACAAACACATCAGTCAACTGGTGAAATAAATCACTTGGAGCCTCCAAATCTGTAAAACGCCATAATAATTTAAAAAAACAAGGTGATTCTCCAAAAAGAAAAGTTTGTTAAAACACTAATCATTTAGATGGTGCTGCTTTAAAGTTTAATAGTCAACGAGTCTTTATATTTGTCAAAGAGTTTGGCAAACATTTCCCCAGTCAATTAAAGGTTCCACAAGCCCTGACTGCAATGCAATGGCATGTTTGCCACATTTTATTCAATGCAATTCATGCCCTTATTACACTCGCACACCTAGTTGTCATGTTTAGCACAGAAAATGGCCACATCGGGAATGGAGAACAGCAGAGCTGCCAAGTATTCAGTATAACACCACCGGTTCAGTTAAGCATTCAGCTAGACCAGGTCAATCAAAAGTTGTTTTGCTGAGTCATTTATTTTATAAGTATATTATTAATGTGGCTGTTCTTTCTCCATAACGAATAATGGTACCACTGTTGCCAATACACAATTTGTGGACAGGCTGAAAGCCAAGAACAGTCTTTGAAAACTTTTGCACAACACTGCCACATTTGCTGCAGCCTTGTATTTCAGCTGGACATCTGCTGCAACATTAACTTTACATTGCTGTTGTACATTTTTAATTTGTTTTTATCAGAAAGAATAGAATAAAGAATGTAATAAAGCACCTTTCACAACCTCAACATCCCAAAGTGCATTTACAGCCAATTAAGTACTGCTGAAGTGTAGTTACTGTTATAATGTAGGAAATGTGGCAACTAATTTGCTCTCAACGAGCTCCTACAAACAGCAGTGTGATAATGACCTTTTGACTTGGAAGCGAGAATGCTACCACAGAGCCAAGGTTGGCACGTAAACATTTTTAACAGTAATTTCAGTAATGCTATTCCTACAGTGCATTGCAGCTCCATTGAGTTGTACCATGGAGTGGTATAGTTCGTGACTAATTCTCCACGTGGATGAATGCCTGATCTTAACTGTTCAGAGGTTAACGGAACTATTTTCCTCAGGTCTTCGTCACACACCTCTTTCTGGTGGTTGGTTAAAGCGCAACATTGAACCCACAGTGCAGGAGAATAGAGAGAAAATAAAACATCTTGCAATAAATAACAGTAAAACCTGTATTTTTTAAAATAGTTTTGGGAAAATTGAGCCCCTCAAGATGAAGGGCATGAGTACAAGACAATGGAACACTTTTGCGCCAAGTGTTAGCAATTAGCAAACTGAATTGGAAAATGAGGTAGATGAATTCTGGATTTGATCAAATACTGCCAAACAAAAGCAATGTACTTGGAGTAATACTCTTAGAGTAACTGAACAAGTCACATTTCTTCATTAGGTTTCCTTTGCTTATTGGATTCCTTAATTCCTATTCACTGATTTTTGTTAGAATAAAGGAAAATGTGGTTAATATTTTAAGGCAGATCAAAACTGATTTAACATAGTAAGCAACTTCTCCATAGTTGGAAGGCTTACTTTAGATAACACCTTAAACATCACAAAATGTCCCAAGATGTTTTAGAAAGTTGGAATATTTGGACACTAAGCAAGAGTGTACTAGGAGAGTTAGCAAAGGTGACTAAGGGCATGGAGAAGAGGTAGGTTTTGAATAGAATTTTGAAAGTGCGGAGAGGTATGGTAAGGTGGAGGGGTTTAGGAAGGGAATTCTGGAGTGCAGGGGCATGATGATTGAAAGCTCTGCAAGCAACGGTAGAGTGGAGAACTCCCAGTAGACCAAAGTCGAAAGAGTGGATGGCACGAGATGGGTTGTAGTGTCAGCCATGATTCAGTTGGTAGCACCCTCGCCTCTGAGTCAGAAGGTTGTGGATTCAAGTCGCACTCCAGAGACTTGAGCACAAAAATCAAGGTTGACACATCTGAGGGAGTGCTGCACTGTTAGAGGTGCCATCTTTTGAGACGTTAAACCGAGGCCTCGTCTGCTCTCTTAGGTGGACATAAAAGATCCCATGGCACTATTTCGAAGAAGAGGAGGGGAGTTACCCCTGTTTTCCTGGCCAATATTTATCCCTCAATCAACATCACTCAAAAACAGATTATCTGCTCATTATCACATTGCTGTTTGTGGGAGCTTGCTGTGCACAAATTGGATGCCATGTTTCCTACATGACAACAGTGACTACACTTAAGAAAATACTTAATTGGCTGTAAAGCACTTTGGGACGTCTGGTGGTTATGAAAGGCGCTTTATAAATGCAAGTCTTTGTCGGGTTGGACGACGTTGCAGAGGTGGCATAGAGGAATTTATAAATAACAATGAAAAATTAAAAATCAATGTATTGGAGGTCAGTGAGGGCAGGCATAATAGGTCAATGGGATTTAATATTGGATAGGAAGCAGGCAGCAGCGTTCTCAATGAGAGAGATTTTGTGCATGGTGCAGCATTGGAAAAACTTGAGCCTGGAGGTGATGGATGTGGGCTTTGGCGGTCATGACACCTGGAAAAGGAAATAGAATCAAGGTGTGAATTTTCTGGCACGGAACAAATGGGATAGCTTTGGTCATGTCACTGTTGAGCTGGAACAAGTTCTCATGTCAGACAGGCAGTTGGACAGCATTGCACCAGTTATGCAAATGAGAGTGGTTGAGAAGCAGTAAATATGTGTGTTGTCAGCATACAACTGGAAGCTGAAGCTGTATTTGTGGATAATATTTCTAAGAAACAGCACTATGTAGATGAGGAATAGGGGCCAAGGATAGTACATTAGACCACATTGAAGATGATGGTGTGAGCATAGCAGAAGCTTTTGCAGGTACAGTGGTAGCTACTTTTAAAAAAAGACTTGCATTTATATAGCGCCTTTCATGACCACCGGATGTCTCAAAGTGCTTTACTGCCAATGAAGTACTTTTCGAGTGTAGTCACTGTTGTAATGTGGGAAACGCAGCAGCCAATTTGCACACAGCCAACTCCCACAAACAGCAATGGGAAAATGACCAGATCATCTATTTTTGTTTTGTTGATTGAGGGATAAATTCTGGCCAGGATACCGGGGATAACCCCCCTGCTCTTACAATAGAAACATAGAAAATAGGTGCAGGAGTAGGTCATTCGGCCCTTCGAGCCTGCACCACCATTCAATAAGATCATGGCGAATCATTCACCTCAATACCCCTTTCCTGCTTTCTCTCCATACCCCTTGATCCCTTTAGCCGTAAGGGCCATATCTAACTCCCTCTTGAATATATCGAACAAACTGGCATCAACAGCTCACTCCGATAGAGAATTCCACAGGTTCACCACTCTCTGGGTGAAGAAGTTTCTCCTCATCTCGGTCCTAAATGGCTTACTCCTTATCCTCAGACTGTGACCCCTGGTTCTGGACTCCCCCAACATCGGGAATATTCTTCCCGCATCTAACCTGTCCAATCCCATCAGAATCTTATATGTTTCTATGAGATCCCCTCTCATTCTTCTAAACTCCGGTGAATACAGGCTCAGTCAATCCAGTCTCTCCTCATATGTCAGTCCTGCCATCCCGGGAGTCAGTCTGGTGAACCTTCGTTGCACTCCCTCAATAGCAAGAACGTCCTTCCTCAGATTAGAAGACCAAAACTGAACACACTATTCCAGGCGAGGCCACACTAAGACCCTGTACAACTGTAGTAAGACCTCCCTGCTCCTATACTCAAATCACCGAGCTATGAAGGCCAACATACCATTTGCCTTCTTCACCGCCTGCTGTACCTGCATGCCCACTTTCAATGACTGATGGACCATGACACCCAGGTCTCGTTGCACCTCCCCTTTTCCTAATCTGCCACCATTCAGATAATATTCTGCCTTCATGTTTTTGCCATCAAAGTGGATAACCTCACATTTATCCACATTATACTGCATCTGCCATGCATTTGCCCACTCACCTAACCTGTCCAAGTCACCCTGCAGCCTCTTAGCATCTTCCTCACAGCTCACACCGCCATCCAGCTTAGTGTCATCTGCAAACTTGGAGATATTACTCTCAATTCCTTCATCTAAATCATTGATGTATATTGTAAATAGCTGGGGTCCCAGCACTGAGCCCTGCGACACCCCACTTGTCACTGCCTGCCATTCTGAAAAGGACCTGTTTACCCTGACTCTCTGCTTCCTGTCTGCCAACCAGTTCTCTATACATGTCAGTACATTACCCCTAATACCATGTGCTTCAATTTTGCACACCAATCTCTTGTGTGGGACCTTGTCAAAAGCCGTTTGAAAGTCCAAATACACCACATCCACTGGTACTCGCTTGTCCACTCTACTAGTTACATTCTCAAAAAATTCTAGAAGATTTGTCAAGCATGATTTCCCTATCATAAATCCATGCTGACTTGGTCCGATCCTGTCATTGCTTTCCAAATGCGCTGCTATTTCATCTTTAAGAACTGATTCCAACATTTTCCCCACTACTGATGTCAGGCTAACCGGCCTACAATTACCCGTTTTCTCTCCCTCCTTTTTTAAAAAGTGGTGTTACGTTAGCTACCCTCCAGTCCATAGGAACTGATCCAGAGTCGATAGACTGTTGGGAAATGATCACCAATGCATCCACTATATCTAGGGCTACTTCCTTAAGTACTCTGGGATGCAGACTATCAGGCCCCGGGGATTTATCGGCCTTCAATCCCATCAATTTCCCCAACACAATTTCCTGACATATAAGGATTCCCTTCGAAACATAGGAACATTGAAAATAGGTGCAGGAGCAGGCCATTCAGCCCTTCTAGCCTGCACCGCCATTCAATGAGTTCATGGCTGAACATGAAACTTCAGTACCCCATTCCTGCTTTCTTGCCATACCCCTTGATCCCCCTAGTAGTAAGGACTTCATCTAACTCCCTTTTGAATATATTTAGTGAATTGGCCTCAACTACTTTCTGTGGTAGAGAATTCCACAGGTTCACCACTCTCTGGGTGAAGAAGTTTCTCCTCATCTCAGTCCTAAATGGCTTACCCCTTATCCTTAGACTGTGACCCCTGGTTCTGGACTTCCCCAACATTGGGAACATTCTTCCTGCATCTAACCTGTCTAAACCCGTCAGAATTTTAAACGTTTCTATGAGGTCCCCTCTCATTCTTCTGAACTCCAGTGAATACAAGCCCAGTTGATCCAGTCTTTCTTGATAGGTCAGTCCCACCATCCCGGGAATCAGACTGGTGAATCTTCGCTGCACTCCCTCAATAGCAAGAATGTCCTTCCTCAAGTTAGGAGACCAAAACTGTACACAATACTCCAGGTGTGGCCTCACCAAGGCCCTGTACAACTGTAGCAACACCTCCCTGCCCCTGTACTCAAATCCCCTCGCTATGAAGGCCAACATGCCATTTGCTTTCTTAACCGCCTGCTGTACCTGCATGCCACCCTTCAATGACTGATGTACCATGACACCCAGGTCTCCTTGCACCTTCCCTTTTCCTAATCTGTCACCATTCAGATAATAGTCTGTCTCTCTGTTTTTACCACCAAAGTGGATAACCTCACATTTATCCACATTATACTTCATCTGCCATGCATTTGCCCACTCACCTAACCTATCCAAGTCACTCTGCAGCCTCATAGCATCCTCCTCGCAGCTCACACTGCCACCCAACTTAGTGTCATCCGCAAATTTGGAGATACTACATTTAATCCCCTCGTCTAAATCATTAATGTACAATGTAAACAGCTGGGGCCCCAGCACAGAACCTTGTGGTACCCCACTAGTCACTGCCTGCCATTCTGAAAAGTACCCATTTACTCCTACTCTTTGCTTCCTGTCTGACAACCAGTTCTCAATCCACGTCAGCACATTACCCCAAATCCCATGTGCTTTAACTTTGCACATTAATCTCTTGTGTGGGACCTTGTCGAAAGCCTTCTGAAAGTACAAATATACCACATCAACTGGTTCTCCTTTGTCCACTTTACTGGAAACATCCTCAAAAAATTCCAGAAGATTTGTCAAGCATGATTTCCCTTTCACAAATCCATGCTGACTTGGACCTATCATGTCACCATTTTCCAAATGCGCTGCTATGACATCCTTAATAATTGATCCCATCATTTTACCCACGACTGAGGTCAGGCTGACCGGTCTATAATTCCCTGTTTTCTCTCTCCCTCCTTTTTTAAAAAGTGGGGTTACATTGGCTACCCTCCACTCGATAGGAACTGATCCAGAGTCAATGGAATGTTGGAAAATGACTGTCAATGCATCCGCTATTTCCAAGGCCACCTCCTTAAGTACTCTGGGATGCAGTCCATCAGGCCCTGGGGATTTATCGGCCTTCAATCCCATCAATTTCCCCAACACAATTTCCCGACTAATAAAGATTTCCATCAGTTCCTCCTCCTTACTAGACCCTCTGACCCCTTTTATATCTGGAAGGTTGTTTGTGTCCTCCTTAGTGAATACCAAACCAAAGTACTTGTTCAATTGGTCTGCCATTTCTTTGTTCCCCGTTATGACTTCCCCTGATTCTGACTGCAGGGGACCTACGTTTGTCTTTACTAACCTTTTTCTCTTTACATACCTATAGAAACTTTTGCAATCCGCCTTAATGTTCCCTGCAAGCTTCTTCACGTACTCCATTTTCCCTGCCCTAATCAAACCCTTTGTCCTCCTCTGCTGAGTTCTAAATTTCTCCCAGTCCCCGGGTTCGCTGCTATTTCTGGCCAATTTGTATGCCACTTCCTTGGCTTTAATACTATCCCTGATTTCCTTAGATCGCCACGGTTGAGCCACCTTCCCTTTTTTATTTTTACGCCAGACAGGAATGTACAATTGTTGTAATTCATCCATGCGGTCTCTAAATGTCTGCCATTGCCCATCCACAGTCAACCCCTTAAGTATCATTCGCCAATCTATCCCAGCCAATTCACGCCTCATACCTTCAAAGTTACCCTTCTTTAAGTTCTGGACCATGGTCTCTGAATTAACTATTTCATTCTCCATCCTAATGCAGAATTCCACCATATTATGGTCACTCTTCCCCAAGGGGCCTCGCACAATGAGATTGCTAATTAATCCTCTCTCATTACACAACACCCAGTCTAAGATGGCCTCCCCCCTAGTTGGTTCCTCGACATATTGGTCTAGAGTTCTTCCTTCTCGCTAGACCATCGGTCCCCTAGTATTTCCGGAAATTTATTTGTCTTCCTTCGTGAAGACAGAACCCAAGTATTTGTTCAATTGGTCTGCCATTTCTTTGTTCTCCATTATAAATTCACTTGATTCTGACTGCAAGGGACCTACGTTTGTCTTCACTAATCTTTTTCTCTTCACATATCTATAGAAGCTTTTGCAGTCAGTTTTTATGTTCCCAGCAAGCTTCCTCTCATACTCGATTTTCCCCCTCCTAGTTAAACCCTTTGTCCTCCTCTGCTGAATGCTAAGTTTCTCCCAGTACTCAGGTTTGCTGCTCTTTCTGGTCAATTTATATGCCTATAAAAGGCCCAGCGCGAGTCCGGGGAGTCGAGTAGCAGCGTCGGAGAGGCCTATAGAAGGCCCAACGCAAGTCCGGGGAGTCAAGGAACAGCGTCGGAGAACCGGGAGTTCGGGCGGCAGTTCGAGAGGCCTTTAAAAGGCCCAGCCCGAGTCCGGGGAGTCGAGGAGTAGCATCGGAGAGGCGGGAGCTCGGGCAGCAGTTCGAGAGGCCAGCTGGTGCAGCTGCAGGGGCAGAAGGTAAACAAAGAAGTAGAAAGAAATCGAAAGGTGACGTCACAGCCAAGGGGGTAAGTGATTGGCTGGTGATTGGTGAGTAGTTTTTCTTTTCTTTATCAGTAGGTAACCTTTATCATTGTTGTTGTCAAATTAAGTTAATCTAGGGGTTAAGTCATGGCAGGAGAGCTCGGACATGTGTTATGCTCCCCCTGTGCTATGTGGGAACTGAGGGACGCTTCCAGTGTCCCTGACGACTACATGTGCGGGAAGTGTATCATGCTGCAGCTCCTGACAGACCGCATCGTGGCACTGGAGCTGCGGTGGACTCATTCTGGAGCATCCGCGATGCTGAGGATTTCGTGAATAGCACGTTTAATGAGTTGGTCAGACCGCAGGTAAAGGTTACACAGACAGATAGGGAATGGATAACCTACAGGAAGAGCAGTGGAAGGAAGGTAGTGCAGAGGTCCCCTGCGGTCATCCCCCTCCAAAACAGATACACCGTGAGGGGGTGGGGGTGATGACTCATCAGGGGAAGGCAGCAGCAGCCAAGTCCATGGCACCGTGGGTGGCTCTGCTGCACAGGAGGGCAGGAAAAAGAGTAGGAGAGCTATAGTGGTAGGGGATTCTATTGTCAGGGGAATAGATAGATGTTTCTGCGGCCGCAATCGAGACTCCAGGATGGTATGTTGCCTCCCTGGTGCAAGGGTCAAGGATGTCTCGAAGTGATTGCAGGACATTTTGGAGGGGGGAAGAGTGAACAGCCAGTTGTTGTGCATATAGGTACCAACGATTTAGGTAAAAAATGGGATGAGGTCCTACAAAATTAATTTAGGGAGCTAGGAGTTAAATTAAAAAGTAGGACCTCAAAGGTAGTAATCTCAGGATTGCTACCGGTGCCACGTGCGAGTCAGAATAGGAATCGCAGGATAGCTCAGATGAATACGTGGCTTGAGGAGTGGTGCAGAAGGGAGGAATTCAAATTCCTGGGACATTGTAACCAGCTCTGGGGGAGGTGACACCAGTACAAACCAGATGGTCTGCACCTGGGCAGGACCGGAAACGAATGTCCGAGGGGGAGTGTTTGCTCGTGCTGTTGGGGAGGAGTTAAACTAATATAGCAGGGGGATGGGAACCTATGCAGGGAGACAGAGGGAAGTAGAATGGGGTCAGAAGAAAAAGATGGAAAGATGAAAAGTAAAAGTGGTGGGCAGAGAAACACAAGGAAAAAATAAGAAAGGGCCACATTACAGCAAAATTCTAAAAAGACAAGCCTGAAGTCTCTGTGCCTCAATGCGAGGAGTATTGGTAATAAAGTGGACGAATTAACTGCACAGGCAGCAATGAGTGAATATGATATAATTGGCATCACGGAGACATGGCTCCAGGGTGACCAAGGCTGGGAACTCAACATCTAGGGATATTCAACATTCAGGAAGGATAGACAGAAAGGAAAAGGAGATGGGATAGCGTTGCTGATTAAAGAGGAAATTACCACAACAGTAAGGAAGGACATTAACTTGGATGATGTGGAATCTGTCTGGGTGGAGCTGCGGAATACCAAAGGGCAGAAAACGCTTGTGGGAGTTGTGTACAGACCACCAAACAATAGTAGTGAGGTTGGGGACGGCATCAAACAAGAAATTAGGGATGCGTGCAATAAAGGTACAGCAGTTATCATGGGCAACTTTAATCTACATATAGATTGGGCAAACCAAACTGGTCGCAATACGATGGAGGAGGATTTCTAGGAGTGTATTGGGGATGGTTTTCTAGACCAATATGTCGACGAACCAACTCGAGGGCTAGCCATCCTAGACTGGGTGATGTGCAATGAGAAAGGACTAATTAGCAATCTTGTTGTGCGAGGCCCCTTGGTGAAGAGTGACCATAATGTGCTAGAATTCTTTATTAAGATGGAGTTAATTCAGAGACTACGGTCCTGAACTTAAGGAAAGGTAACTTCAATGGTATGAGGCGTGAATTGGCTAGAATAGACTGGCAAATGATACTTAAAAGGTTGACGGTGGATAGGCAATGGCAAACATTTAATGATCACATGGATGAACTTCAACAATTGTACATCCCTGTCTGGAGTAAAAATAAAACGGGGAAGGTGGCTCATCCGTGGCTAACAAGGGAAATTAAGGATAGTGTTAAATTCAAGGAAGAGGCATATAAATTGGCCAGAAAAAGCAGCAAACTTGAGGACTGGGAGAAATTTAGAATTCAGCAGAGGAGGACAAAGGGTTTAATTAGGAAGGGGAAAATAGAGGATGAGAGGAAGCTTGCCGGGAACATAAAAACTGACTGCAAAAGCTTCTATCGATATGTGAAGAGAAAAAGAATAGTGAAGTCAAACGTAGGTCCCTTGCAGTCAGATTCAGGTGAATTTATAATGGAGAACAAAGAAATGGCAGACCAGTTGAACAAATACTTGGGTTTTGTCTTCACGAAGGAAGACACAAATAACCTTCCAGAAGTACTAGGGGACCGAGGGTCTAGTGAGAAGGAGGAACTGAAGGATTAGCCGGGAAATTGTGTTGGGGAAATTGATGGGATTGAAGGCCGATAAATCCCCGGGGCCTGATAGTCTGCATCCCAGTACTGAAGGAAGTGGCCCTAGAAATAGTGGATGCACTGGTGATCATTTTCCAACAGTCTATCGACTCTGGATCAGTCCCTCTGGACTGGAGGGTAGCCAATGTAACACCACATTTTCATAAGGAGGGAGAGAGAAAATGGGTAATTATAGACCGGTTAGCCTGACATCAGTAGTGGGGAAAATGTTGGAATCAATTATTAAAGATGAAATAGCAGCGTATTTGGAAAGCAGTGACAGGATCGGTCCAAGTCAGCATGGATTTATGAAAGGAAAATCATGCTTGACAAATCTCTGGAATTTTTTGAGGATGTAACTGGTAGAGTGGACAAGGAAGAACCAGTGGATGTGGTGTATTTGGATTTTCAAAAGGCTTTTGACAAGGTCCCACACAAGAGATTGGTGTGCAAAATCAAAGCACATGGTATTACTGATAATGTATTGACGTGTATAGAGAACAATTGGCAGACAGGAAGCAGAGAGTCGGGATAAACGGGTCCTTTTCAGAATGGCAGGCAGTGACTCGTGGGGTGCTGCAGGGCTCAGTGCTGGGACCCCAGCTACTTACAATATACATCAATGATTTAGATGAAGGAATTGAGAGTAATATCTCCAAGTGTGCAGATGACACGAAGCTGCTAAGAGGCTGCAGGATGACTTGGACAGGTTAGGTGAGTGGGCAAATACATGACAGATGCAGTAGAATGTGGATAAATGTGAGGTTATCCACTTTGGGGACAAAAACACGAAAGCAGAATATTATCTGAATGGCGGCAGACTTGGAAAAAGGGAGGTGCAACGAGACCTGGGTGTCATGGTTCATCAGTCATTGAAAGTTGGCATGCAGGTACAGCAGGCGGTGAAGGCAAATGGTATGTTGGCCTTCATAGCTCGGGGATTTGAGTATAGCAGCAGGGAGGTCTTACTGCAGTTGTGCAGGTCCTTGGTGAGGCCTCACCTGGAATATTGTGTTCAGTTTTGGTCTGCTAATCTGAGGACGGTTGTTCTTGCTATTGAGGGAGTGCAGCGAAGATTCACCAAACTGATTCCCGGGATGGCTGGACTGACATATGAGGAGAGACTGGATCAACTGGGCCTTTATACACTGGAGTTTAGAAGGATGAGAGGGAATCTCATAGAAACATATAAGATTCTGATGGGACTGTAGTTAGATGCGGGAAGAATGTTCCCGATGTTGGGGAAGTCCAGAACCAGGTGACACAATCTTAGTATAAGAGGTAAGCCATTTAGGACTGAGGTGAGGAGAAACTTCTTCACTCAGAGAGTTGTTAACCTGTGGAATTCCCTACCGCAGAGAGTTGTTGATGCCTGTTCATTGGATATATTCAAGAGTGAGTTAGATATGGCCCTTATGACTAAAGGGATCAAGGGGAATGGAGAGAAAGCAGGTAAGGGGTACTGAGGGAATGATCATCCATGATCTTATTGAATGGTGGTGCAGGCTCGAAGGACCGAATGGCCTACTCCTGCACCTATTTTTTCTGTTTCTATGCCTCTTCCTTGGATTTAACACTCTCCCTAATTTCCCTTGTTAGCCACGGTTGAGCCACCTTCCCCGTTTTATTTTTACTCCAGACAGGAATGTACAATTGTTGAAGTTCATCCATGTGATCTTTAAATGTTTGCCATTGCTTATCCACCGTCAACCCTTTAAGTATCATTCACCAGTCTATTCTAGCCAATTCATCCATGTCATACCATCGAAGTTACCATTCCTTAAGTTCAGGACCCTCGTCTCTGAATTAACTGTGTCACTCTCCTTAATAAAGAATTCTACCATATGATGCTCACTCTTCCCCAAGGGGGCTCACACAACAAGATTGCTAATTAGTCCTTTCTCGTTGCACATCACCCAGTGTTGGATAGCCAGCCCTCTAGTTGCTTTCTCGACATATTGGTCTGGAAAACCATCCCTAATACACTCCAGGAAATCCTCCTCCACCGTACTGTTACCAGTTTGGTTAGCCCAATCTATATGTAGATTAAAGTCGCTCATGATAACTGCTGTACCTTAATTGCATGCGCCCCAATTTCTTGTTTGATGCTGTCCCCAACCTCACTACTACTGTTTGGTGGTCTGTACACAACTCCCACAAGCGTTTTCTGCCCTTTGGTATTCCGCAGCTCTACCCATACAGATTCCACATCATCCAAGCTCATGTCCTTCCTTACTGTTGCATTAATTTCCTCTTTAACCAGCAACGCTACCCCACCTCCTTTTCCTTTCTGTCTATCCTTCCTCAATATTGAATAGCTCTGGGTGTTGAGTTCCCAGCATTGGTCACCCTGGAGCCATGTCTCCGTAATCCCAATTATTATCATATTCGTTAATAGCTGCCTGCGCAGTTAATTTGTCCACCTTATTACGAATACAACTCGCATTGAGGCACAGAGCCTTCTGGCTTGTCTTTTTAACACACTTTGTCCCTTTTGACTTTTGCTGTAATGTGGCCCTTTTTGATGTTTGCCTTGGATTTCTCTGCCCTCCACTTTTACTTTTCTACTTTCTATCTTTAGCTTCTGTCCCCATTTTACTTCCCTGTGTCTCCCTGCATAGGTTCCCATCCCCCTGCCATATTAGTTTAACCCCTCCCCAACAGCACTAGCAAACACTCCCCCTAGGACATTGGTTTCCGGTCCTGCCCAGGTGCAGACTGTCGGGTTTGTACTAGTCCCACCTCCCCCAGAACCGGTTCCAATGTCCCAGGAATTTTAATTCCTCCCTCCTGCACCACTCCTCAAGCCACGTATTATCTTAGCTATCCTGCAATTCCTACTCTGACAAGAACGTGGCACTGGTAGCAATCCTGAGATTACTATTTTTGACGTCCTGCTTTTTAATTTAACTTCTAGCTCCCTAAATTCAGCTTGTAGGACCTCATCCCGTTCTTTTACCTATATCGTTGGTACCTATATGCACCTCGACAACTGGCTGTTCACCCTCTCCCTCGAAAATGTCCTGCAACCGCTCGAGACATCCTTGACCCATGCACCAGGGAGGCAACATTCCATCCTGGAGTCTCAATTGCGGTCGCAGAAATGCCTATCTATTCCCTTACAATAGAATCCCCTACCACTATAGATCTCCCATTCTTCCTGCCCTCCTCTGCAGCAGAACCACCCATGGTGCCATGAACTTGGCTACTGCTGCCTTCCCCTGATGATTCATCCCCCCCAACAGTACCCAAAACGGTGTATCTGTTTTGAAGGGGGATAACCGCAGGGGACCCCTGCACTACCTTCCACTGCTCTGCCTGATCGTCGCCCATTCCTTATCTGCCTGAGTAACCTTTACCTGCGGTGTGACCAACTCACTAAACATGCTATTACTTCTTCGAAATAATGCCATGAGAACTTTTGCGTCCACCTGAGAGAGCAGACGTGATCTCAGTTTAACGTCTCATCCGAGAGACTTCAGAACAGTTAGGAATGGAACCATAATAGGCTGTGTCACAGAGGTGGAACTGATTACCAAATGGGATGTTGCCACTGAGGTGCCAAGATATAAGGATAATCTGCGAGGGTAAGGGGTGGGGGCAGATTAACGATGGGGCTGTAGCCCCAGGCCCACCAAAGAACATAGGTCCACCAAATAAATGTCGGAACCAAAATATAAGGCTTCCCAAATGGGCTGAATACAATAGACAAGAGAGGAAAAACAAGACCGAGGAAAATTGTTTCACTTGTTTATACCTATATACAGAAGTAACAACATACACTAAAGGACCTATATACAGAACAGAATATGTACTAACCTGTTTTATTTCACATGTTATTGAGAGAAATTTGCATATATGTATAGGAATCTAGTATTGCAATGTTACCAGAACCAGAATATATGCTTTCATAGGAGGATCCTCACCAACGGATCCATTACAGACTCAATCCACGACTGTACTAGGGTCAAAAAGGGCTGTGTCATTGACCCAACCCTCTTCTCAATCTTCCTCGCTGCCATGCTCCACCTCACACTCAACAAGCTCCCCGCTGCAGTGGAACGAAACTACAGAACCAGTGGGAACCTGTTCAACCTTCGCCGTCTCCAGGCCAGGTTCAAGACCACCCCAACCTCTGTCGTCGAGCTACAGTACGTAGACGACGCATACAGAGGCTGAACTCCAGGACATAGTCGACGAATTTACTGAGGCGTACGAAAGCATGGGCCTTACGTTAAACATCTGTAAGATAAAGGTCCTCCACCAACCTGTCCTCACCACGTAGCACTGCCCCCCAGTCATCAAGATCCAAGGCGCAGCCCTGGACAACGTGGACCATTTCCCAGATCTCGGGAACCTCTTATCAACAAGAGCAGGCATTGAGGACGAGATTCAACAGTGCCCCTTCCATGCGCCAGTGCAACCTTCAGCCGCCTGAGGAAAGGAGTGTTTGAAGACCAGGCCCTCAAAAACTGCCACCAAGCTCATGGTCTACAGGGCTGTAGTAATACCCACCCTCCTGTATGGCTCAGAGACATTGACCATGTACAGTAGACACCTCAAGTCGCTGGAGAAATACCACCAACGATGTCTCCGCAAGATCCTACAAATCCCCTGGGAGGACAGACACACCAACATTAGCGTCCTCAACCAGGCAAAAATCGGCAGCATTGAAGCACTGACCACACTTGATCAGCTCCACTGGGCAGGCCACATTGTTCGCATGCCAGACACCTGACTCCCAAAGCAAGTGCTCTACTCGGAACTCCTTCAGAGCAAACGAGCCAAAGGTGGGCAGAGGAAACATTACAAGGACATCCTCAAAGCCTCCCTGATAAAGTGCAACCTCCCTGATAAAGTGCACTGACACCGGGGAGTCCCTGGCCAAAGACCACCCTAAGTGGAGAAAGTGCATCCGGGAGGGCACTGAGCACCTCGAGTCTCATCATCAAGCGCATGCAGAAATCAAGCGCAGGCAGCGGAAGAGCATGTGGCAAACCAGTCCCACCCACCCATTCTCTCAATGACTATCTGTTCCACCTGTGACACAGACTGTGGTTCTCGTATTGGACTGTTCAGCCATCTAAGAACTCATTTTAAGAGTGGAAGCGAGTCTTCCTCAATTCAGAGGGACAGCCTATGACAACGATGCTTTCATTGTTGAATATACTGGCCTATGATTTCATACTCAGAATCAGAATCATATATGTAATGTAATGAACATGAATAAATATAACTAGAGGCCCATTTGCCCCAGGCCCATCAGGCCCTTAATCCGGCCCTGGTAAGGGGAACAGCCAGAAGTCGTGGTCCATGATGGAACCAATGACAGTTAGAAAAAGTGTTGAGGTCCTTCAGACAGAGCTTCAGGAGATAGGAAAAAGATTTTAAAAAGGACGCGCTTATTTGCACTGCAAAAATGGCCGCCATGCTCCACCCTTTGTCTATGATTGGTCCCCTTGGAGGATAAGCCACACCCTGAAGTTTCACTGGAATGTGTAACTGGAACCGCCCATCCCAAGGTCTCACTGACTTTGCAAATTGTAACTTGATCCACTTTGACTTCCTGAAGCGACAGAGGAAAGAGCTCCCCAGAAGACAGCAAGGGCCAGTCAAAGTGCCTTACCCCAGTCCAAGTGCAGGCCTCCCCCAGCCGAAGTGCCTTACCCCAGTCCAAGTACATCCCTCCCCCAGCCGAAGTTCCTTACTCCAGCGCAAGTGCATCCCACCCCAAGCCAAACTCTCTCCTTACACCAGCGTATGTGCATAACTTTACCCCCACCCCACCAGAGACGGGGCATTGTGTACGGATTGTTCACAGGTTTATTGGGTATGAAGTGAATAGTAACAATGTCGTGACTTCTGGATTTCATCCACTCCAAGGTGTCCCTTGTCGGGGATTGGAAAAACGTGATCCGTCTTTCCGTCTTCCCTGAATTCCCCCTCTCCATCTGATCCCCCCCCCCCCACCCGTGTCTCTTCCCCCGCCCGCCCAACCATCTCTTTTCCACCCCACCCGTCTCTCTCCCGCCCCACCCCCACCCCCAGTCTTCTCTCTTTCTCTCTCGATCCCCCAGTCTCTCCCCCAGTCTCTCTCTCTCTCTCTCCCCCAGTCTCTCTCTCTCTCTCTCCCCCAGTCTCTCTCTCTCTCTCCCCCAGTCTCTCTCTCTCTCTCTCCCCAGTCTCTCTCTCTCTCTCTCCCCCAGTCTCTCTCTCTCTCTCTCTCTCCCCCAGTCTCTCTCTCTCTCTCTCTCTCTCTCTCTCTCCCCCAGTCTCTCTCTCTCTCCCCCAGTCTCTCTCTCTCTCTCCCCCAGTCTCTCTCTCCCCCAGTCTCTCTCTCTCTCTCCCCCCCAGTCTCTCTCTCTCTCTCTCTCCCCCCGCCCCCCCCAGTCTCTCTCTCCCCCCCCAGTCTCTCTCTCTCCCCCCCAGTCTCTCTCTCTCTCTCTCTCTCTCTCCCCCCCAGTCTCTCTCTCTCCCTCTCCCCCAGTCTCTCTCTCTCTCTCTCTCTCCCCCAGTCTCTCTCTCTCTCCCCAAGTCTCTCTATCTCTCTCCCCAAGTCTCTCTATCTCTCCCCCAGTCTCTCTCTCTCTCCCCCAGTCTCTCTCTCTTTCTCCCCCAGTCTCTCTCTCTTTCTCCCCCAGTCTCTCTCCCTCCCCCAGTCTCTCTCTCTCCCTCCCCCAGTCTCTCTCTCTCTCTCCCCCAGTCTCTCTCTCTCTCTCCCCCAGTCTCTCTCTCTCTCTCCCCCAGTCTCTCTATCTCTCCCCCAGTCTCTCTATCTCTCCCCAAGTCTCTCTATCTCTCCCCCAGTCTCTCTATCTCTCCCCCAGTCTCTCTATCTCTCCCCCAGTCTCTCTATCTCTCCCCCAGTCTCTCTCGCTCTCCCCCCAGTCTCTCCCTCTCTCTCTCTTCCCCCCCCCCCAGTCTCTCTCTCTCCCCCCCAGTCTCTCTCTCTCTCCCCCCCAGTCTCTCTCTCTCTCCCCTAGTCTCTCTCCCCCAGTCTCTCTCTCCCCCAACCTCTCTCTCTCTCCCTCTCTCCCAGTGTCTCTCTCTTCCCCAGTCTCTCTCCCTCACCCTCCCCGTCTTTCTCTCTCTTCCACTCCCCCCTCTGCCGCCCACCGCTGCTCTCGGCCACCCATTGCTGCTCTCCTGCCCTCTTGGCCCCCCTGCAGCTGCAAGCGGGCCCTCTCGGTCCCCCGCCGAGATCAGGTCGGCAGTCTCGGGCCTCAGGTCCTGCTTCTTGGCACCAAGTGGAGTGAATTATTTGGGGCAGAGGGTGGGGGGGCGAAGCTTGACAGATGCGGCATGGGGAGGGGGGAGGGCTTGACAGATGTATGCACAAAAAAAATGCAGTACAAATAGTTATATCGTTAAAAAAGCAGGGCCTCAAAGTTCATCATCGGCAGTCCTTCGAAATCGAGCAAGACTTGCTTCCATTCCAAAAGCCGGCACGGACACGATGGGCTGAAATGGCCTCCTTCCGTGCTGTAAACTTGTATGATTCTAAGAATTCTAGAAAGGAGTAGAAATGAGATCAGAGGGCAGTGAGATATGAACAACAGTACAATTAGAAATCTCCCCCAAATTGGACCGTATTGAGGGAAATAATCAAAGTGATGAAGGAGGCATTAAGTTGTATGTTCAGCAATATATAAAGAGTAACTAAAGATTGGTGAGCTGCAGGGAGAATTTTCTACATGGGATTATGATGTAGTCACATTGACAGAGACGTGGGTCAAACAAGGCCAGGAATGAGTTCTTAATAATCATGGTTACCAGGAATGATAGAGAAGGAAAAAGAGGGGGTGTGGCAGCATTGATTAAGGATGATACCATTGTAAATAGAAAGTATATACTAGATGGTTCTAGGATGGAATCTATTGGGCTTGAGTTGTTCTAGGACGGAATCCATTTGGCTTGAGTTGAGGAACAGAGGGGGAACTGTTACATTGTTGGAAGTTTTTTTTATAGAGCTCCAAACGGTGATAAGATGGATGAGCAAATTTGTCAGCAAATTTCAAAGGCGTGTAACAAAAATAGAATACTAACATTAGACTTTAATTACCCGAATCTAGACTGGGAAAAACATAGTGCTAAGTGTTAAGCTCATAATAAAGTAATGCAACTGAGTATTGTAGACAACGAGTAAGTGTGACCTTAGCTCCTTTATTCAAACTCCAGAGTGCCGGTACAGCATGGGAGGCCTGCTTATATACAGAGCTCCCAAGGGATACTGGGATCCCTTGGGACTCCAACAGGTTAGGCGGTATGATGCAGGTTGCCTAGGTTGCATACATAACATCACTCCCTCCCAAAGTCAATAGTACACTTATTTACAGGGCGAGACGATCTGAGGCTTTTCACTCCCTTGTTGATCGTCTCGGTACAAATGCAGGTGTGGGTGAGTTGGTTGGTTCTTCACTGGGCTGCTGGGCAGCTGGCCTTGCCGGGCTGCTGGGGATGGTGAGTTCAGCTTCGTGGTCAACCGTGATGTCGGTTGCCACTTGTGTGTGTGTCGGAGGGTCGAAGTTGGTGGTGTCCTCTTCGGGTTGCTCGTGGCTGTTGTGAATCGCAGTTTGGTTTGGTCCAAATGCTTTCTTCAAGTTAGTCCATTGGCAAGTTTGACCTGAAACACCCTACTCCCTTCTTTGGCTATGACTGTGCCAGTAAGCCATTTGGGATCATGTCCATAGTTGAGTACAAATACAAGGTCATTGACTTCAATATCGCGTGACATGTTTGCGCGATCATGGTACATGCTTTGTTGATGCCGCCTGCCCTCGACATGATCATGGAGATCAGGGTGGACAAGAGAGGGCCTTGTTTTGAGTACCCTTTTCATGAGCAGCTCGGCTGGGGGAACCCCGGTGAGCGAATGCGGTCTGGTGAGGTAGCTGAGCAGGACTTGGGACAGGCGGGTCTGTAGGGAGCCTTCCAGTTCTATCTGGCCGTTGGATGCGGGCTTCAACGGGGCAGATGTGATGTGCTTGATCCCATTGCGGATCATGAATTCCTTGAATTCAGCACTGGTGAAGCACGGCACATTGTCGCTGACAAGGACATCAGGCAGGCCGTGCGTGGCGAACATGGCTCGTAGGCTTTCGATGGTGGCAGTGGACGTGCTTACAGACATTATTACACATTCAATCCATTTTGAATAAGCATCCACAACAACCAAAAACATTTTGCCAAGAAGCGGGCCTGCAAAGTCAACGTGGATCCTAGACCACGGTTTGGAGGGCCATGACCACAAACTTCGCGGTGCCTCTCTGGGTGCATTGCTCAGTTAAGAGAAAGTGTTGCATTGACGCATGCATGACTCTAAATCTGAGTCGATGCCGGGCCACCACACATGGGGTCTGGCTATAGCTTTCATCATTACTATGCCTGGATGGGTACTGTATATGAATGTTTCCCTGCCTTTCTTGGGCAAAACCATGTGATTACCCCACAAAAGACAGTCCGCCTGTATGGACATTTCGTCTTTGCACGGCTGGAACGGCGCTGGACCAGCTCTCATGGAGGGCACAGTTTTTTTTACAAGGGACAGTAAAGGATCCTGGCTGGTCCAGGTCCTGATCTGCCGGTGGTGGGCAATGGTAGCCGACTGAGAGCATCAGCGCAGTTCTCTGTGCCTGGTCTGTGGCAGATTACATAGTTGTATGCAGATAGCGTGAGTGCCCATCTTTGGATGCGGGCAGAGGCATTGGTGTTAATCCCTTTGATCTCTGAGAATAGAGATATGAGCGGCTTATGGTCAGTTTCTAACTCAAACTTGAGACAAAACAGATACTGGTGCATTTTTTTCACCCCGTAAACGCATGCCAGAGCTTCTTTTTCAATCATGCTGTAAGCCCTTTTGGCCTTGGACAAACTCCTGGACGCATAGGTGACCGGTTGCAATGTTCCCGATTCGTTACCTTGTTGTAACACACACCTGACCTTCGTGTGAAGACGCATCGCAAGTTAGCACTAAAAGCTTACATGGGTTATACAGAACAAGCAGTTTGTTGGAACATAACAGATTTCTGACTTTCTCAAAAGCAGCCTCTTGTGATATCCCCCATACCCAGTCATCTCCCTTGTGTAGCAGCACATGTAGGGGTTCTAGCAAGGTGCTTAACCCGGGTTAGAAATTACCAAAATAATTGAGGAGTTCCAGGAACGACCGCAGTTCCATCACGTTCTGTGGTCTTGGCGCATTCTTGATGGCCTCTGTCTTGGCGTTGGTGGGTCTGATGCCGTCTGTCGCGATTCTTCTCCCTAAGAACTAGACTTCAGGCGCCAGGAAAACACACTTTGAGCGTTTCAACCTGAGTCCCACGCGATCTAGCAGACTTAGAACCTCTTCCAGGTTCTTCAATGGTTCAATGGTGTCCCGACCTATGACCAGTATGTCGTCCTGGAAAATCACGGTGCATGGAACCGACTTTAGCAGGCTCTCCAAGTTCCTTTGGAAAATTGCCGCGGCCGATCGAATCCCAAACAGGCATCTATTGTCGATGAACAGACCTTCGTACGTGTTGATGCAGGTGAGGCCTTTCGAAGACTCCGCCAGCTCCTGATTCATGTAGGCTGAGGTCAGGTCCAACTTGGTGAATGTCTTTCCTCCATCCAGGGTCGCAAATAGGTCGTCTGCCTTGGGTAGCAGGTACTGGTTCTGTAGCGAAAAACGGTTAATCGTTACTTTATAGTCCCCACAAATTCTGACCGTGCCGTCGCCTTTGCGAACCGGAACAATCGGACTGCCCCACTCGTTGAACTCCACCGGTGCGATGATGCCTTCTCGCTGCAGCCTGTCCAGCTCAATTTCCACTTTCTCTCGCATCATATATGGCATCGCCCGTGCCTTGTGGTGGATGGGTCATGTACCGGGAACCAAGTTGATCTGCACCTTCGCCCCCGAGAAGCTTCCGAATCCTGGCTCAAACAGCGATGGGAACTTGCTCTGAACCTGGGCACATGAGGCGTCGTCGACGGACGCGCTCGGATGTCATCCCAGTTCCAGTGGATTTTTCCCAGCCAGCTTCTACCGAACAGTGTGGGGCCATCTCCTTTTAAAATCCATAGTGGGAGTTCATGCACTGCTCCATTATCGGAGACTTTTACTGCTGCGCTGCCAATAACAGGGATCAGCTCTTTAGTGCAAGTTTTTAGCTTGGTATGAATGGGAATAAGCTTGGGCCTGTGTGCCTTGTTGCACCACAGACTGTTGAAGGCCTTTTTGCTCATGATAGACTGACTCGCACCCGTGTCCAGTTTCATGGATACTGGAATTCCTTCCAGTTCGACTTTTAGCATGATCGGTGGACATTTTGTGGTGAAGGTGTGTACCCCGTACACTTCTGCCTCCTCGGTTCGAGTCTCTAGTTCAGCCTGATCCGCCATAGATCGACCCTCCTCTGCAGCCTGGTGGTTTGCAGTGTTTGCAGCTCGTCTGCACATTCGCTGGAGGTGTCCCATTGTTCCACAGCCTTTGCACACATAGTGTTTGAAGCGGCATTGATGGGCTCGATGATCACCTCCGCAGTGCCAACAAGGTGTTAACTGCCTCGCATTAACGCTTGATGGCGGACTCTGGGTCATCTGTGGTTGTGCAGCTGCCGGTGTGTACGTTCTGCCATATGCATTTCTGCTTGAAAACGACATTACTTTGTGTACAGTACTAGCCGAAACCTCTATGCTGCGAAATTTGTTTGGTGTTATCGCTGGTGGACATAAATGCCTGGGCTATCGTTACGGCTTTGCAGATTCGGTGTATCAACAGTCAATAGTTTGCGAAGGATAACCTCATAGCCAATGCCAAGCACAAAAAAGTCTCTTAGCATTTGCTCCAGGAATCCATCGAATTCGCAATGTCCTGCAAGGCGTCTTAGTTCAGCGACGTAGCTCGCCACTTCCTGGCCCTCCAACCGTTAAAATCAATACCTTGCCATCAAAACGCTTTCCTTCGGATTTACGTGCTCCCGGACCAGCATGCACAGTTCTTCATAGGATTTGGTTGTTGGTTTCACCGGAGCTAGAAGATTCTTCATGAGGCCATAGGTTGTTGCCCCACAAACGGTAAGGAGGATCGCCCTTCGTTTGGCAGCGTTGTCGTCCCTTCCAGCTCGTTGGCCACGAAGTATTGGTCGAGTCGCTCCACGAAGGCCTCCCAATCGTCCCCTTCTAAGAATTTCTCCAGGATGCCAACAGTTCTTTGCATTCTCACGTGGTTGTTCGTAAATCGTCGCCAGTTGTTAAGCTCATAATATAGTAATGCAACTGAGTACTGTAGTTAATGAGTAAGTCTGACCTTAGCTCCTTTATTCAAACTCCAGAGTGCCGGTACAGCATGGGAGGCCTGCTTCTATACAGTGCTCCCAAGGGATGCTGGGATCCCTTGGGACTCCAACAGGTAAGCCCTCTGGTGGCGGTATGGCTCAGGTTGCCTAGGGTTGCATACATAACACGAAGGATGGGGAAGGAGAGGAATTTCTGATATGTGTACAGGAGATCTATCTAATCAATATGCCTCCAGTCCAACAACGAAGGAAGCAGTGTTGGATTTGGTTTTGGGAAATTAAGTAGGGTAAGTGGAGTGTGTTGCAGTAGGAGATCTTTTAATTAACAGTGACCACAACATAATTTGGTTTAAAGTAATTATGGAAGGAGACCAGAAAATATCAACGGTAAAAATGTACAACTGGGGAAGAGCTAATTCAGTGATTTAAGAAGGGACCGAGCATGGGTAGATTGGAAAAGGCAATTGCAGAGTAAATCAGTATCAGAGCTATGGAAGGCATTCAGGGAAGCGATAGTTCAGATACAAACTAGTCATATTCTTTTGAAGGGAAAAGGTAGACGATCCAAAACTAAAGCGCCTTGGATGACAAAGGAAATAAAAGTTAAAATAATAAGAAAAAGAGGCTTATGTTAAATGTCAGGAGCAAAATTTAGTTAATAACCAGGAAGATTATGGAAAGTACAGGAGGGAATTAAAAAAGTTAATACAGGAGGCAAAGACAGGTTGCAAGAAAAGATTAAAAGATAATATTAAATTGGGCCTATTAAAGACCGAAAGGGAAATCTTCATATAGAGGCAGAGGGCATAGCTAAAGTACTAAATTAGTACTTTGCATCTGTCTTCATAAAAAAAGTGAATGATGTACACTAAAAGAGGAGAGGGAAGTTATGAACAGGATAATAATACAGAGAGAGGTCGAACTAAAAAGATTAGCATCAATGAAAGCTGGTAAGTCACCTGGTCCAGATGGAATGCATCCTAGCTTGCTGAGAGAAGCAAAGTTAGAAATAGCAGAGACATTGGTGACAATCTTTCAATACTCATCGGATACAAGAGTAGTGCCGGAGGACTGGAGGATTGCTAATGTTATACCACTGTACAAGAAATGGGAGAAGGATAAACCAGGAAACTACAGGCCAGTCAGCCTAACATCGATGGTGGGGAAGTTATTGGAAACCCTTATCCGGAACAAAATAAATTTTCATTGAGAAAGGCATGGGTTAATCAAGGAGAGCCAGCATGGATTTATTAAAGGCAAATCATGTCTCATTAACTTGATTGAATTCTTCCATGAGGTAACAGAGAAGGTTGATCAAGGTAATGCAATAGATGTTGTCTATATTGACTTTCAGAAGGCATTCGATAAAGTGCCACACAGGAGACATAATAAGAAGATGGAAGCTGTTAAGCAACTTCCTTTTCTCCTCTGGATCACAACAACATGTTTCAAATAAGCATGAGACTTTGTAGTGGAGTATATGGATCAGACTTTATTGATGTACAGTAAACGTGATCAATCTTAACTACATACAGGGTGGCTATTCGGATTCTGTGTCTTTTGTGAACACTCTGACAAACTATTGTAAACCATACTCCTTTATACACCATATTTTGACTACAACAAAGGAAAATGTAAAAATGACATGTCTATTTCCCAAATCCTCTGAAAACAGATTATCTATGAAAGCACTTTGCAATTGTTTACATCAGAACCATTTCCCCAACACGAAACTTCCTGATGTAACATTTTCTAACATCTTTACCAATTGTTATCTGTATCTGATAGATACCTACTTATCCTAAAACTAAATGTCACTAGCACTTATTCCATTACTCAAGCATTTTACATTTGGACTTTCAAAAGGCTTTTGACAAGGTCCCACACAAGAGATTAGCGTGCAAAATTAAAGCACATAGTATTGGGGGTAATGTATTGACGTGGATAGAGAACTGGTTGGCAGACAGGAAGCAAAGAGTAGGAATAAACGGGTCCTTTTCAGAATGGCAGGCAGTGACTTGTGGGGTACCGCAAGGTTCAGTGCTGGGACCCCAGCTATTTACAAAATACATTAATGATTTAGACAAAGGAATTGAATGTAATATTTCCAAGTTTGCAGATGAGACTACGCTGGGTGGCAGTGTGAGCTGTGAGGAGGATGCTAAGGCTACAGGGTGATTTGGACAGGTTAGGTGAGTGGGCAAATGCATGGCAGATGCAGTTTAATGTGGATAAATGTGAGGTTATCCACTTTGGTGGCAAAAACAGGAAAGCAGAATATTATCTGAATGGTGACAGATTAGGAAAAGGGGAGGTGCAACGAGACCTGGGTGTCATGGTACATCAGTCATTGAAAGTAGGCATGCAGGTACAGCAGGCGGTGAAGAAAGCAAATGGCATGTTGGCCTTCATAGCGAGGGGATTTGAGTACAGGGGCAGGGAGGTGTTGCTACAGTTGTATAGGGCCTTGGTGAGGCCACACCTGGAGTATTGTGTACAGTTTTGGTCTCCTAACTTGAGGAAGGACGTTCTTGCTATTGAGGGAGTGCAGCGAAGATTCATCAGACTGATTCCCGGGATGGTGGGACTGACCTATCAAGAAAGACTGGATCAACTGGGCTTGTATTCACTGGAGTTCAGAAGAGTGAGAGGGGACCTCATAGAAACGTTTAAAATTCTGACGGGTTTGGACAGGTTGGATGCAGGAAGAATGTTCCCAATGTTGGGGAAGTCCAGAACCAGGGGTCACAGTCTAAGGATAAGGGGTAAGCCATTTAGGACCGAGATGAGGAGAAACTTCTTCACCCAGAGAGTGGTGAACCTGTGGAATTCTCTACCACAGAAAGTAGTTGAGGCCAATTCACTAAATATATTCAAAAGGGAGTTAGATGAAGTCCTTACTACTCGGGGGATCAAGGGGTATGGCGAGAAAGCAGGAAGGGGGTACTGAAGTTTCATGTTCAGCCATGAACTCATTGAATGGCGGTGCAGGCTAGAAGGGCTGAATGGCCTGCTCCTGCACCTATTTTCTATGTTTCTATGCTTCTATTCACTCCGTCTACCACTGGCGCATCATGGCTGCGGTGTGTACTATCTACAAGATGCACTGCAGCAACTCCAAAACCAGCGACCTCGACCACCTAGAAGGACAAGGACAACAGGTGCAATGGAACACCATCACCTGCAAGTTTCCCTCCAAGTTACACACCATCCTGACTTGGAAATATAACACCATTCCTTCATCGTTGCTGGGTAAAAATCCTGGAACTTCTCCCTAACAGCACTGTTGGGAGCACATTCACCACACGGACTGCAGCAGTTCCAGAAGGCAGCTCACCACCACCTTCTCATGGATTCGGGATGGCCACTAAATGCCTTGCCAGTGACACCCACATCCCGGAACAAATTTTTTAAAAGTCCATGGAGTTAAGGGAAAAGTGGTGGTGTGGATACGAAATTGACTCAGTGACAGGAAGCAAAGGGTGGTGATTTTCTGACCGGGAGGTGGTTTGCTGTGGTGTTCCATAAGGGTCATTTTGAGGTCCATTACTCTTTTCGGTTTTTATAATCCACCGAGACTCGGGTGCAGGGAGCAGCATTTATAAAGTTTGCAGATGTTGCAAAACTTGGTAAAGTAGTAGATAGTGATAAGGATAGTTATAAGCTTTAGGATGGCATTGACAAGTTGTTGAAATGGGTAAAAGCAAGGCAGAATGGAGTTCAATGTGGAGAAGTGTGAAGTGATGCACTTTAGGAGGACTAATATGGAAAGACAGTACACTGTAAATGGCACAATTTTGAAAGTGTAGATGAGCAGAGAGACCTTGGTGTCTAGATACACAAATCCTGAAAGGTGGCACGGCAAGTTGATAAGGTGGTTAAAAACGCATATGGATTACTTGGGTTTACAAACAGAGGAATAGAATATAAAACCAAATATCATGCTACAGCTTTATAAATCACTGGTTAGAAACATAGGCCCCAAGTTTCCACACGATAAAAAACTGGCGCCCCTCCGAGCTGGGCGCCCGTTTTTCGCGCCGAAAACAGCGGCGGAAAAAAAAACACGCGATTCTGGAGCGCCCTGCAGCTCCATGTCTGCTTGGCGCGGCGCCCAGGGGGGCGGAGCCTACCACTCGCACCGATTTTGTAAGTGGGAGGGGGCGGGTACCATTTAAATTAGTTTTTTTCCTGCCGGCAGCCCTGCGCGTGCGCGTTGGAGCGTTCGCACATGCGCAGTGTGAAGGAAACATTGGCACTCGGCCATTTTTGTAGTTCTTTGCAGCTGTTTAATTTTTGAACATTTTTTAATAAAAGCACATTGCCATCAGCACTGAGGCTTCCTGCAGCAGTGAGAAGGCTGCAGGAAGCCTCAGAAAGTTGAGGCAGCCGTTTCCCGACTGCCTCCCCCCCTGCCGTCGGGAATGGCTGCTGAACTTGAGGTTTCCTGCAGCCTTCTCACTGTCTCCTTCATCCCCCCCGCCCGCCGTCGGGAACGGCTTCCTCCTCCCCGCCCCCCCCTGCGGGAACGAACGGCTGCCGCCTCCTTCCCCTTCCCCCCCCCCCCCCCCCCCCCGCGGGAACGAACGGCTGCCTCAACTTGTGAGGCTTCCTGCAGCATTCTCCCTGGCTGAAGCACTTTCACACAGGTAGGAAGATGGTTTATTTAATCTTTTCTTTGCTTATAAATTTTTATTCAGGTTGGATTTATTTGTATAATATTTGTATAAGTATAAATAAGGATTTATTATAGAATTTAATGAGTTCCCCCCCCCCGCCCCCCCTCGTTCCCTACGCCTAATTTGTAACCTGCGCCTGATCTTTTAATGTGCAGACAAGGTTTTTTCAGTTCTACAAAAATCTTCACTTGCTCCATTCTAAGTTAGTTTGGAGTATGTTTTCACTTTGGAACCTTTGAAATCAGGCGTCAGTGGCCGGACACGCCCCCTTTTGAAGAAAAAATTCTGTTCCAAAGTGAAACTGTTCTAACTGACTAGAACTGCAGAAAAAAAAATGTGGAGAATTGCGATTTCTAAGATAGTCGGTTCTCCACCAGTTGCTCCTAAAAATCAGGCGCAAATCATGTGGAAACTTGGGCCCATAGAAACCTAGAAAATAGGTGCAGGAGTAGGCCATTCGGCCCTTCTAGCCTGCACCGCCATTCAATGAGTTCATGGCTGAACATGCAACTTCAGTACCCCCTTCCTGCTTTCTCGCCATACCCCTTGATCCCCCTAGTAGTAAGGACTTCATCTAACTCCTTTTGAATATATTTATTGAATTGGCCTCAACAATTTTCTGTGGTAGAGAATTCCACAGGTTCACCACTCTCTGGGTGAAGAAGTGTCTCCTCATCTCGGTTCTAAATGGCTTACCCCTTATCCTTAGACTGTGTCCCCTGGTTCTGGACTTCCCCAACATTGGGAACATTCTTCCTGCATCTAACCTGTCTAACCCCGTCAGAATTTTAGACGTTTCTATGAGGTCCCCTCTCATTCTTCTGAACTCCAGTGAATACAGTTAGGCTTCAGCTGGAGTATTGTGGACACCACACTTCAGGAAAGATGTAAAGACCTTCGAAAGGATACAGAGGAGGTTTCCCAGGATGTTACCAGGGATGAGGGACTTCAATTATGAGGGGAGGTTAAAAAAGTTAGGACTATTCTCCTTGGAACAGAGAAGGTTAAGAGGTGAGTTAATAGAAGTTTTTAAGATGGAGAGGTTTTGATAGAGTAGATAGAGAAAAACTATTCCCTCTGGCAAGTCGGTCAATAACCAGAAGTCATAGATTCAAAATCATTGGCTTTCACTGAGTTGTTGGATCGGGACCTGAAAAGGTGGTGGAAGCTGAGTTGGACAGGTACTTGAGGATGAGGAACTTACAGGGTTATGGACAAAAGGTGAAGATGCGGGACAAAGCAGGACTGCTCTTTCAAAGAGCCAGCACAGGCACAATGGGCCGAATAGCCGCCTCCTGTGCTTAAAGTTTCGATGATTCTTTGACCACAGAGGAAAGATGGTAGGGGAGGATAGAATGGCCAACTGTATCGAAAGCTGTAGAGAGGTAGAGGAGGACAAGGAGAGTGCCATAGTTGCAGTCACACAGAGTATCATTGGTAACTTTCATGAGGGTAGTCTTGGTGAGACTTCCATATGGGAGGTAAAGTTTGGGTCGTGCGGTGATCATGAAAGACGCTATATAAATGCAAGTCTCTTTTTCTTTTTTAATATATTCAGTGGGTGAGGAAGTGGAAGTTTTTTGTTCGCGTTTCAAAACACTCCAGGAATGGCACAGGTATTGATGAAATAGTAAAAGATTGATTGGGGAAACGTTTGTCTACAGAAATCCAATTTTTGAAAGAGCTAAATTCAAAGGAAATAAGAAACAGATTTGGTGAATGGTTTCATAAACAACCTTTTACAGTTTGGCTGAACACTGTGTTTCTGCTACTCTGTGTGACAAAACAATGTGTAATTGTATTATAGTGAGAGTACAAGATGGATACTGTCCGAGAGATTATAGTTAGACCCAGAGTTAATCTTTGGTGAACCAGCAACTCAAACTAAACAGATTGAAGTTACAAAGGGACAGCAAGTTGAAAAAGTGAGGAAGACCTCGGCAGCCAAAATGGACTCAGAAACAAGATTATAGAAAAGCCCCTGAAGGAACAGTGGACTTATGATGTGGGAGATTCCTAGTACATCCCAGAAGTTTAGGTCTGGCCAGACACCTTGGGGCCAAAATTTCCCCTTTCATTAAGGCCTGTTAACACCAGAAAGTGGCGGCCATATTGCGGTGTGCAATGGCTGCCGACTTTTCGTGTAATGGCTGCCATTATCAAAGATCTGCTCTTGTGTTCACCCGGCAGTGCCCTGATCCCCCTCCACCCACCACCGCTCCGCTGCTGCCGATCCGTGTTAAGTGCATCATCACAGTGTGCACCGCCGATCTACCCGCCGCCTGCCCCCCCCCCCCCCCCCCCGGCGGCTTACAAGGGAAATTAGGGATAGTGTTAAATCCAAGGAAGAGGCATATAAATTGGCCAAAAAAAGCAGCAAACCTAAGAACTGGGAGAAATTTAGAATTCAGCAGAGGAGGACAAAGAGTTTAATTAGGAGG
Organism: Pristiophorus japonicus; assembly: GCF_044704955.1. Classification (NCBI taxonomy): domain Eukaryota; kingdom Metazoa; phylum Chordata; class Chondrichthyes; family Pristiophoridae; genus Pristiophorus; species Pristiophorus japonicus. The sequence continues at coordinate 53,074,180 of NC_091981.1, read as the reverse complement.
GGGAAAATAGAATATGAGATTAAGCATGCAGGGAACATAAAAACTGACTGCAAAAGCTTCAACAGATACGTGAAGAGAAAAAGATTAGTGAAGACAAATGTCGGTCCTTTACAGTCAGAATCAGGTGAATTTATAATGGGGAACAAAGAAATGGCAGACCAATTGAACTTTGGTTCTGTATTCACTAAGGAAGACACAAATAACCTTCCGAAAATACTAGGGGACCGAGGGTCTCGCGAGAAGGAGGAACTAAAGGAAATCCATATTAGTCAGCAAATTGTGTTCGGAAAATTGATGGGATTGAACGCCAATAAATCCCCAGGGCCTGATAGTCTGTATCCCAGAGTACTTAAGGAAGTGGCCCTAGAAATAGTGGTCATTTTCCAACATTCTATAGACTCTGGATCAGTTCCTATGGACTGGAGGGTAGCTAATGCAGCCCCACTTTTTAAAATAGGATGGAGAGAGAAAACAGGGAATTATAGACCGGTCAGCCTGACATCAGTGGTGGGGAAAATGTTGGAATTGATTATTAAAGATGTAATAGCAACGCATTTGGAAAGCAGTGATAGGATCAGTCCAAGTTAGCATGGATTTATGAAAGGGAAATCATACTTGACAAATCTTCTAGAATTTTTTGAGAATGTAACTAGTAGAGTGGACAAAGGGGAGCCAGTGGATGTGGTGTTTTTAGACTTTCAAAAGGTTTTTGACAAGGTCCCACATAAGAGATTAGTGTGCAAAATTAAAGCACAAGGTATTGGGGCTAATGTACTGACGTGGATAGAAAACTGGTTGGCAGACAAGAAGCAAAGCGTAGGAATAAACGGGTCCTTTTCAGAATGGCAGGCAGTGACTCGTGGGGTACTGCAAGGTTCAGTGCTGGGACCCCAGCTATTTACAATATACATTAATGATTTAGACGAAGGAATTGAATAAAATATCTCCAAGTTTGCAGATGACACTAAGCTGGGTGGCAGTGTGAGCTGTGAGGAGGATGCTAAGAGGCTGCAGGGTGACTTGGACAGGTTATGTGAGTCGGCAAATACATTGCAGATGCGGTATAATGTAGATAAATGTGAGGTTATCCAATTTGGTGGTTAAAAACAGGGAGGCAGATTATTATCTGAATGGTGACAGGTTAGTAAAAGGGGTGGTGCAACGAAATCTGGGTGTCATGGTACATCAGTCATTAAAAGTTGGCATACAAATACTGGTACACTCATAATAAAGAATGAAACTGAGTGCTGTGTACAATGAGCAAGTATGATCTTAGCTCCTTTCATAAGACTCCAGAGTGCAGGTACCTCATGGGGGGCCTGCTTATATACCGTGCTCCCAAGGGATGCTGGGATCCCTTGGGACTCCCAACAGGTAGGCCCTCTGGTGGTAGTGTGATACAGGTTCCAAGGGGTTAAACAGCTAACATCACTCCCCCATGAAGTCAACAGTATAATTATTTACAAGGCGAGACGATCTGGGGCTTTTCGCTCCCTTGTCGATCGTCTCGGTACAAATGAGGGTGTGAGTGAGTTGGTTGGTTCTTCACTGGGCTGTTGGGCAGCTGGCCTTGCCGGGCTGCTGGGGATGGTATGTTCGGCTTCGTGGTCAACCATGATGTCAGTTGCCACTTGTGTGTGTGTTGGAGGGTCAGAGTTGGTGCTGTCTTCTTTGGGTTGTTCGTAGCTGTTGGTGAACCGCAATTTGATTTGGTCCAAATGTTTTCTGTACGTTTGTCCATTGGCCAATTTGACCTGAAACACCCTACTCCCCTCTTTGGCTGTGACCGTGCCAGCGAGCCATTTGGGACCATGTCCATAATTGAGCACAAACACAGGATCATTGATCTCAATATCGCGTGACAAATTTGCGCGGTCATGGTACACACTTTGTTGATGCCGCTTAACCTCCACGTGATCATGGAGATCAGGGTGGACAAGAGAGAGCCTTGTTTTTAGCATCCTTTTCATGAGCAGCTCAGCTGGGGGAACCTCGGTGAATGCGTGGGGTCTGGTGCGGTAGCTGAGCAGCACTCGGGACAGCCAGGTCTGCAGGGAGCCTTCCGACACACGTTTCAAGCTTTGCTTGATGGTCTGAACTGCCCGTTCTGCCTGGCCGTTGGATGCGGGCTTGAATGGGGCAGATGTGACATGTTTGATCCCATTGATAGATTTTTAACCAATAAGGGAATTAAGGGTTATGGGGAGCGGGCGGGTAAGTGGAACTGAGTCCAGGGCCAGATCAGCCATGATCTTGTTGAATGGCGGAGCAGGCTCGAGGGGCTAGATGGCCGACTCCTGTTCCTAATTCTTATGTTCTTATGTTCTTATTAATGTTGGGGAAGTCCAGAACCAGGGGTCACAGTCTAAGGATAAGGGGTAAGCCATTTAGAACCGAGACGAGGAGAAACTTCTTCACTCAGAGAATTGTGAACCTGTGGAATTCTCTACCACAGAAAGTTGTTGAGGCCAGTTCGTTAGATATATTCAAAAGGGAGTTAGATGTGGCCTTGACGGCTAAAGGGATCAAGGGGTATGGAGAGAAAGCAGGAATGGGGTACTGAAGTTGCATGATCAGCCATGATCACATTGAATGGTGGTGCAGGCTTGAAGGGCCGAATGGCCTACTCCTGCACCTATTTTCTATGTTTCTATGTAATCCTCCTTGCTATTTCCCACACCTCTTTTGTTCATTCAGCAAATTTTGAGGTTCTGCTCCCCATTGTCAAATCTAAATTACATCGATAACAAAAGTAGACGCAGCACTGATCCCTGGGATACATTACTTCCAACCCTTCTCCAGTTTGAGCAACACCTGTTTACCCGAACCATGTTATCTAAAAACTGTGCTCAAACTAGATCACAAGCACAAACACATGGTGACAGATATGAAATATTTAACCACAATGGAATCCTATGAGAAGTCATGTTACTTAATGCACCATTATGGTACTAGACTAGCAATGCAGAGTGCAAATCACACCACTTAAATAGTAAAATTGAATTCAATTTGTGGGCTAGCACCAGAAAAGCTGCTGTGTTGTGAAAATCCAACTAGTTGTTGAATGTTCTTCAGAAATATACAACCCCACCTGCTCTGGCCTGTATGTTGATTCCGGTTCCTCATTAAAGAATTGACCGTTAACCCCCTCTGAAGTAGCCTAGTAAGTCATTGAAAAGAAGACCGACCACCACCTTCATAGGGCAATCGGGGGGGGGGGGGGGGCGCGGGTATTAAATGCAGCCTTGCCAGCATCACCCACATCCCTGAAACAAGTATAAATAAAAGTTCTTGGCAGAACGCATTGTGAATTCCCAGAATAATTTGAGTTTATTCAACTTGGATAGGTCCCTAAATACACAGAGTAATGAGGAGGCAGACAGTGTGGCGAAACCTGAAGGATTTGCTGAAGTAATCAACAGACCCATACTGGACATTTTGGCATACCAAGTTACACCATTGACAAACAGTTTTAGACCAGTAGAATTATTAACAGGAAATTAACTAAGAATGATATTGGCATTATTGATAGCAAAGCTTAGTCCTTTTGTAAGCATATTAATCCAGCTTCTGTGAAAAGGAGTACAAGTCCTGTCAACTGAAAAAAGGGGCTGAATTTGTGGTTGAAAGCTTCTCGCAGGTGGATACCTCCGACCTGCAAAAAATCGACGAACTTACCTACTGGTCCTGGAGGTTCGGATACCCGCACTCCTGGGTCTCTACAAGTAGGCCTGCGTAGAGGCCCAAGTATCCCAGGGATGCATGCGGTTTGCAATCGCCCCTGGGATCACGTGGGCTTGTCCAACCAATCAAACGGAATTCCCATTCATGCTTATGGCGGTTCCGTATTTACAGAACTCCCATAAGTACGAATGGGGATCACATAAAAAATATCTCTACACATCAAATATATTTTTAAAAACTTACATATTTAAAATTAATTAAAATGGCATTCAATTATTTTAATTTAATTTATTTGAATATATTTTACCTTGTTGCACAGGATTTTTAATGTATAAATGATTGCAAATTTTATTTTTCTGTTTTTTAAAACTCTTGGGGTTCGACTTTCCTGAGAGACCCTCAATGCCCGATTGCCCGCTCAGAAAAACTGCTAACGTTTGGTAAGTAACGCTGGCGAAAATTTACACTTTTATGTCAAAACTAATTAATACTAATCGCCCTGCAAGAAAATAGGCCCTGCACCTTTATTCTCAGCGGTTTTCTCAGTGGTTAAGAGGCTAAATAAAACGGCCGTTTTTTTAAAAATGTAGTCCGAGGCTGCGGTTGGGCCTAGGGACAGGGGAAAACTTTTTTTTTTAAATTTCACGAAAAGAAAGATGTAAAAAGCATTCCCAAGACACTTTTACACTTAATCGCCATTTTAAAATTAAAAATAAATAAAGAACTTTTAACTTACCTTTCTTTGCAGAGTACTCACCTACCGCCCTGTTTAAGCAGCAGTTCCCTCGGTGATCTGGATGGGCTTCCGTTGAGGCCAAACTTACGCCCTGGCAATTTTTTCGGCGGTGCATGTCGGCGGTTTTGTCCTGAAGGGCGTTTTCAGATTTGGGCGATACCACTAAAAAAATAATGGGCAAACTTTCGCTGGGTGGAAAAAGAGCTGTACCGCCGAGAAAATCGCCGAGAACTCATCGAAAATGATAGGAAAGTTTAGCCCTTAAGGCTGAAAATTCATCATATTACCGCCCACTTACCGCCCAGAAATGGGAATTTGATTCAAAAAAATTTTTATACTGCCCATTTGCTGCCCACGGCCCCAAAAACGCAAATTTGATCACTAAGATTCATTTACTGCTCGCCCGAAATACCGTCCGGAAAAGTAAGGTCTTGCCTGATCTTAGCCGATCTTAAGTGGATAGTACGGATGCCATTTTGAAAATGGGAGTATTTGATGAAAGCCTGCTGAGAGCTTAACTGAAGGATTTATAGGGAATTGGAAGCAATTTTTACAATTTCAGCACCAGTTTCAGCCCAGTCCAAGTACATCCCTCCCCCAGTGCAAGTGCATCCCTCACCCAGCCAAAGTCCTTCCTTACACCAGTGCAAATGCATGTCCTTACCCTAGATGGGGCATTGTGTATGGATTGTTAACAGATTTATTGGATATGAAGTGAATAGTGACAGTGTCCTGACTTCTGAATTCTATCCACTCCAACGTAAGAACGTGATCCGTCTTTCCTAAGATCTCCCTCTCTTCTCCGAACCACCCCCACCCCCCCCCCCCCACACTCACCCATGTCTCTCCCCTCCCAGTCTCTCTCTCCCCCCATCCCCCAGTCTCTCTCTCCCCCCATCCCCCAGTCTCTCTCTCCCCCATCCCCCAGTCTCTCTCTCCCCCATCCCCCAGTCTCTCTCTCCCCCATCCCCCAGTCTCTCTCTCCCCATCCCCCAGTCTCTCTCTCCCCATCCCCCAGTCTCTCTCTTCCCATCCCCCAGTCTCTCTTCCCATCCCCCAGTCTCTCTTCCCCCATCCCCCAATCTCTCTTCCCCATCCCCCAATCTCTCTTCCCCATCCCCCAATCTCTCTTCCCCATCCCCCAATCTCTCTTCCCCATCCCCCAATCTCTCTTCCCCATCCCCCAGTCTCTCTCCCCCCCTCAGTCTCTCTCCCCTCCCCCAGTCTCTCTCCCCTTCCCCATTCTCCCCTCCCCCAGTCTCTCCCCCCCCCCCAGTCTCTCTTCTCCCCAGTCTCTCTTCTCCCCAGTCTCTCTTCTCCCCAGTCTCTCTTCTCCCCAGTCTCTCTTCTCCCCAGTCTCTCTTCCCCCCAGTCTCTCTCCCCCCCCCAGTCTCTCTTCCCCCCCCCCCAGTCTCTTTCTTCCTCCCCCAGTCTTTCTTCCCCCCCCCAGTCTCTCTTTCCCCCCCCAGTCTCTCTTCCCCCCCCCCCCCAGTCTCTCTTTCCCCCCCTCCAGGCTCTCTTCGCCCCCCCGGTCTCTCTTCGCCCCCCCGGTCTCTCTTCGCCCCCCCGGTCTCTCTTCGCCCCCCCGGTCTCTCTTCGCCCCCCCGGTCTCTCTTCGCCCCCCGGTCTCTCTTCGCCCCCCGGTCTCTCTTCGCCCCCCCGGTCTCTCTTCGCCCCCCCGGTCTCTCTTCGCCCCCCCGGTCTCTCTTCGCCCCCCCGGTCTCTCTTCGCCCCCCCGGTCTCTCTTCGCCCCCCCGGTCTCTCTTCGCCCCCCCGGTCTCTCTTCGCCCCCCCGGTCTCTCTTCGCCCCCCCGGTCTCTCTTCGCCCCCCCAGTCTCTCTTCGCCCCCCCCCAGTCTCTCTTCCCCCTCCCCCAGTCTCTCTTCCCCCCCCCCCAGTCTCTTCCTCCCCCCAGTCTCTCTTCCCCCCCCCAGTCTCTCTTCCCCCCCCCCAGTCTCTCTTCCCCCCCCCCCAGTCTCTCTTCCCCCCCCCCAGTCTCTCTTCCCCCCCCCCAGTCTCTCTTCCTCCCCCAGTCTCTCTTCCTCCCCCAGTCTCTCTTCCTCCCCCAGTCTCTCTTCCTCCCCCAGTCTCTCTTCCTCCCCCAGTCTCTCTTCCTCCCCCAGTCTCTCTTCCTCCCCCAGTCTCTCTTCCTCCCCCAGTCTCTCTTCCTCCCCCAGTCTCTCTTCCTCCCCCAGTCTCTCTTCCCCACTCCCCAGTCTCTCTTCCCCACTCCCCAGTCTCTCTTCCCCACTCCCCAGTCTCTCTTCCCCACTCCCCAGTCTCTCTTCCCCACTCCCCAGTCTCTCTTCCCCACTCCCCAGTCTCTCTTCCCCACTCCCCAGTCTCTCTTCCCCACTCCCCAGTCTCTCTTCCCCACTCCCCAGTTTCTCTTCCCCACTCCCCAGTTTCTCTTCCCCACTCCCCAGTCTCTCTTCCCCACTCCCCAGTCTCTCTTCCCCACTCCCCAGTCTCTCTTCCCCACTCCCCAGTCTCTCTTCCCCACTCCCCAGTCTCTCTTCCCCACCCCTCAGTCTCTTCCACCCCCCCAGTCTCTTCCCCCCCCCCAGTCACTCTTCTCCAATCCCACAGCAGTCTCTCTTACCCATCCCCCAGTCTCTCTTACCCAACCCCCACCCCCCCAGTCTCTCTCCCCCCCCCACCCCCCAGTCTCTCTTCCCCACTCCCCAGTCTCTCTTCCCCACCCCCCAGTCTCTCTTCCCCACCCCCCAGTCTCTTCCCCCCCCCCAGTCTCTTCCACCCCCCCCAGTCTCTTCCCCCCCCCCCCAGTCACTCTTCTCCAATCCCACAGCAGTCTCTCTTACCCATCCCCCAGTCTCTCTTACCCAACCCCCACCCCCCCCAGTCTCTCCCCCCCCCCCACCCCCCCAGTCTCTCTTCCCCCCCACCCCTCCCCAGTCTCTCTTTCCCCCCCCCACCCCAGTCTCTTTCTCCCCCCGCCAGTCTCTCTCTTTCTCTCCCCCACCACCCCCACTCTCTCTCTCTCTCCTTCTCACTGTTTCTCTCACTCCCTTCCACCCTCGCCGGCTGCTTCTCGGCCCCCTGCCGAGCTTGGGCCAGAGTGGGGACAAACAGGTCGGCAGCTTGACAGATGCATGCGCAGAACTCGGTCAGCAAAAAAAAAATTGCACATGCGCAGAACACAGCCTCCGAACTTTACTGATTCTGATGGCCTGCACCGCCTGCTAAACCCGGCTCCCACTACCGCCCACGACATCACCATGAAATTCGGGCTGGAGGATCTCAGTGGCAGTGGGCGGTAAAAAATTAAGGGCTGCCTAAGTACCGCCGAGAAACGGGAGCAGCGGGACACCATCAATTTCGGGCCCAAAGGCTATGCTTTTACCAGGCATAAGAATTTCACAGGCATTTGCTGGGCAGAAGTTGGACAGATAGCTCCTTTCCCGGGGATGCATGCGATCTGTCAAGAGAATTCTTGACAGATAGCAAGTTCTGAGTTTTAGCACATGCCTAAACCCGAAACTTGTGTGGCCCCTATGGGTGCGTGTGCACATCGTACACACCCGTTGGGGCTGCAAATTACGGCCCAACATTTTAGAATCAGGGTGAAACATAGGAATAGGAGTAGGCCATTCACCAACTCAAGACTATTCTGCCGATCAATTAGATCATGGCTGATCTGTCCCTCAACAACATTTACCCATCTTTTTTCCATATCCTTTGATAATCTTTCCTTTTAAAAAAAAAAGCTATCAATGTCAAACCTGAAAATTTCAATTGACCCAGCATCCACAGCCTTTTGAGGAAGTGAGTTTCAAATGTCCACTACTTTGTGTGAAAAATTGCTTCCTCATTTCACTCCTAAATGATCTAGCTTTCATTTTAAGATCATGTCCCCTTTTTCTGGATTATTCCGCCAGAGGAAATCGTTTCTCTGTATCTATCCTATTGAATCATTTTAAATACCTCGAATAGAGTGATACAAGCCAAATTTAGCCCTTTTAAACCCTGGTATCATTCTGATGAATCTACGCAGCACCTCTTGGAAGGCCAAAACTGATCGCAATACTCCAAATAGTGAATGACCAAAGCTCTGTACAAATGAAGCATGGCTTCCACCCCTTTGGAATAAAGCCTAACATTCCATTAGCCATTTTGACACATTTTATACCTGTGCACGAGCTTTTAGTGATTTGTGTACATGATCACATAAATCCCTTTGTTCCTCCGAGTCGCTCACCATTAAGTATCATTAATTAAATTGTTTAGATCAACACAATTGCAGGAAACAGGAAGTAGACATAGACATGAGTGGAATTTTCTTAATGGTGAGAGGGCTATCAAATAATTGAAAGACTAATAGTGCAGCAAGAAGCCTCAACATTGATTACAGCATATACAAACACCGAATAGTTGTGTAAAAATAAAAATAGTCCCAAACCAATAGAAAAAGACACACCCAGAGAGCCTCAACCTAGCACATTGGAGGGTAAGAATAGCCAAAGTAAAGATGATGTCTCTGGCAGAAAGGAATGGAATTCTTCCAAGAAATAGAGTGGAAAGAAGTACAACCCAGGTAGTTGTTGGAGTTCATGGGCTTGTAATAGATGTCAGTTGAAAGCCTATCCCCAGAGAGAGAGAGAGAAGTCCAGCAAGGGAAGGAAGGAGTCAGAGATGGCCCATGTTATAGGTAAGGGAGGGACAGAAATTTGGTACAGTTTGAACCTCCCTTATCCATAACTCCCTTATCCAGAACCAACTTTCGTCCAGAAGCATTCCCGGCCAACAGGTGGTGCATGCACAAAACTCTAACATGAACAAATTGAAATTCTCCTCGTTGCCAACTCCCGCAATCGCTGGCCTGACCTCGCGATCCACCGCCCCGCCCCGCCCCCCCCCCCACCATGCTCTCTCTGCCATACTCCCAGCTTCAAGCCAGCCAGCCCCGATATTCCCTTGCTTAGTACCTGTCCCATCCAATTTAACGTGACCACCCCTCGTCCGGAAAAATCCCTTATCCAGAACAGGCCAGGCCCCTGAAGGTTCCGGATAAGTAAGGTTCAACCTGTGTAATTAATGAAATTCCTTAGATCAGGGCAATTGCAGAAAGCAGCACTGACATAGAAATGAAATAGAGAAAAGGTGATGGAGGGAATATTGAGTAGGACTGGAACAAAGAATGTTCAAGATAACCAACAAAAAGGCAAACATGACCAGGGCTTGTGGGTTCCCATCGCTAAATGTTTTATCTGGAGGAAGTTAGTTTGAGTTTCAGGAAAAGTTGTTCAGTGTGAGAACAAAATTCAGCCAGGTGGAAGAGATGGTGGTAGGTGAGGACTGGTTGGGCAGCTGTTTGAGGAAGATTATTGGATTATTGTTTGAGTTGACTCAACAAAATGCACAAATATTATTGAAACGAGAGTTCTATTGTTTCCTTTGTAGTTTACAACAAAGAATTTTAAATATTTTGCGGTATTTCTTATAAAGTGGGATGTAGGATTGCGTACCGTTATGTATATTTGTAATATAAATAAATGCCAGTAGAAGGATTGTTGATCATTAAAGAGAGGAACTGCATATATTCCTGTTTGTCGCTGTGGCAGTTGAAGGGTTTTCATGATCTAGCTGGAAGCTAGAAACCTCTTGGAAAACATGCAAATAAAGTTACCATTATATGACCTTTCAGCAAAGTTATATTCAAGGTTCTCTTCTTTCTCCCTTGTTGCGCTTTCTCTAATCCAAAAGCAAAATATTGCGGATGCTGGGAATCTGAAATAAAAACAGAAAATGCTGGAAATACTCAGCAGGTCAGGCAGCATCTGTGGAGAGAGAAACAGAGTTAATGTTTCAGGTCAATATATTTTTGTCAGAACTAACCAGCTGGATTGAGAGGCTAGCTGATTGTGGGCGGGTGGACATGCAGCACTAGGCCGCAGAGAGGAGGTAGGGTGGGATTGTGTGGGGGCGGGGGGTATGAGTGGGGGCAGGGGGGGTATCAGGAACTCCTCGGGGGTCTGAGTGGCTGATCGAGGGTCCGGAGCAGTTTGGAGGGCCACAAGAGTGGGGGAGAGGAGGGCCAGAGGAGCATGGACGGGGGAAGTAGTCAGGTGCTTATCGCGGGGTCGGAGGAGCATCATCAGAGGAGCGGGGAAGGGGGGTCGGTTGGTGGTGGAGGCTGACATTGGAGTGGGAGGGAGGCAGTTGACATTGAGGGGCCGGAGGAGCATGGGGGTGGGAGGCAGATGGGAGGCCGAGGGGGGTGTGATCGGAGGCCTGGGGGATCAGAGGCCTCGTGGGGGGTCTCTGATCACAGGGGTGGGGTTAGGCTGCGACAGTGGATCCATGGGGTAAGTGTAAAGTCACCTACCTCCTGGATCCAGCAGTCCTCGCCTTCCCTTAGCTGGTGAGTTTCACGAGGCCTGCAAAACTCAACGAGCCACTGTTAAATTTGAAATGGTGGTTTAATCTGAGGCAGACCAGCCTCATTATAATATTTAAATGGACGACCCGCCTCCTGGGAGAGGGTTAGCTGTCGGCCCCACGTCCCGCCTCCATTAAAACAGGAAGTAGGTGGCTTGGAGGCAGGTTCTGGTCAGCATTCAGATGTTCAACACTTTAGCCTCCCACTTGACCCGAACCCACCTGTTGTTTGGGGCCAAAATACCCCCCAAAGTATCAGCCAAGATAATGTGCTCAAGTCACTGGAGTGGGGCTTGAACCTATGACTTTCTAACTCAGAGGTACTGAGCCATCGCTGACACTTAACTGCATTTATGGTTGCACTGTATATAATAGAGAGGAAATCATCCCTCTGTGCAATTGTTCTTGACAGAGTACAGAGACAAGCATTTAAAGTAATTGTGAGTATTCAGGAATTTAAGTTATGAAGAAGGATTAAGAAATGTGGTCTTGTTCCCTTTGGAAAAGACATTTTCAGGTTTTTTAACTGAAATTTTCAAGATCTGAAAAGAAGTGATAACATTGATCCAGGCAACTTGTTCACTATGTTCAAATATCAATGCTCACAAGTTAAGAATTATGGAGGGAAAAATTTATGTTTGCCAGCAAAGTTGCTGGTGTCACCAACATCTGCAGTTAACGGCCACTGGAAATGGCCGCAACGCTAATCACGTGAAATTGGTCTGGGGGCATGGAGATAGGCGGCACAGTGTTCATCTTCCATGCCATCATCATAGGCAATCCCTCGAAATCGAGGAAAACTTGCTTCCACTCTAAAAGTGAGTTCTTCGGTGACTGAACAGTCCAATGCGGGAATTACAGTCACAGGTGGGACAGACAGTCGTTGAAGGAAAGGACTGGATTGTCACACGCTCCTTCTGCTGCCTGCGCTTATTTTCTGCATGCTCTCGGCGACGAGACTCGAGGTGCTCAGTGCCCTCCCGGATGCACTTCCTCTACTTAGGGTGGTCTTTAGCCAGGGATTCCCAAGTATCGGTGAGGATGTTGCATTTTATCAAGGAGGCTTTCAGGGTGTCCTTGAAATGTTTCCTCTACCCACCTGGGGCTCGCTTGCCGTGCAGGAGTTCCGAGTAGAGCGCTTGCTTTGGAAGTCCTGTGTCAGGCATGCAAACAATGCGGCCCACCCAACGGAGCTGGTCGAGTGTGGTCAGTGCTTCGATGCTGGGTGTTGGCCTGATCGAGGACACTAACGTTGGTGCGTCTGTCCTCCCAGGAGATTTGCAGGATCTTGCGGAGATATCGTTGGTGGTATTTATCCAGCAATTTGAGCTGTCTACTATATATGGTCCACATCTCTAAGCCATATAAGAGGGCGGGTATCATTACAGCCCTGCAGACCATGAGCATGGTGGCAGATTTGAGGGCCAGATCTTCAAACACTCCCTTCCTCAGGCGGCCGAAGGCTGCGCTGGCGCATTGGAGGCGGTGTTGAACATTGTCGTCGATGTCTGCCCTTGCTGATAATAGGCTCCCGAGGTATGGAAAGTGGTCCACGTTGTCCAGGGCTGCGCAGTGGATCTTGATGACTGGGGGGCAGTGCTGTGTGGCAGGGTCAGGTTGGTGGAGGACCTTTGTCTTACAGATGTTTAGTGCAAGGCCCATGCTTTCGTACACCTCAGTGAAGATGTTGACTATGTCTTGGAGTTCAGTCTCTGAAAGTGCGCATACGCAAGCATCATCCGTGCACTGTAGTTCGACGACAGAGGTTGGGACGGACTTGGATCTGGCCTGGAGATGACGAAGGTTGTCCAGGTTCCCACTGGTTCTGTAGTTTAGTTCCACTCCAGCTGACAGTTTGTTGAATGTGAGGTGGAGCATTGCAGCGAGGAAGATCGAGAAGAGGGTTGGCGCGATGACGCAGCCCTACTTGATCCCGGTCTGGACTTGGATTGGGTCTGTGATAGATCCGTTGGTCAGGATCACAGCTTGCATGTCATCGTGGAGCAGGCGGAGGATGCCGTCTTGGTGGCATTGCTGGAGGGATTCGGGACAAACTTTCTGTCCAGGTCTGGCATTGCAGCTTCCCACAGCCTCTGAGAGCGAAGCTGGGGAGCTCGCAGGGAATTGTGGGCAATTTAGAGGTCTGAGAATTAAAGGGGCTTTGCACACTGAAGGAATGCTAAATAAAGTGAATCAATATATTTTTCAGCCCTTTCTGCCCTTTAAGAAAAATTCAGTATTTAAAAGTTCCAAATGTGAATATTCAGCTATTAAAGCTGAATAATTTCCTAACCTCAACAAATGGGACAACTGTCTCAGCACCAACACAAATGGCTCAGCAAGCCAGGGAATGGTCCCACACACAGCACTCCAGCTTTGTGCAGGGGGTCAACACTGCAAGAGCGGCCCTCTACCCACAGGGGCCAGGCAACCCTCCAGAAAGAATGATGCACATCATAAGGCCATCACTGCCAGAAGTGTTGCCCCCACCACCTGGCTCCAGTGTGCAAAGAAGTTTCATGACCTTAGACCACTGGTCAAGACCAGTGACTGCATCTTTAAAAGCCATCTCCGACCAACTGAGTCACTAGCCTCACACACTGCTCAATGCACGACTCGCCCGCCGCCCCCTCCCTCCCCCCCACTTCAATCACCTACCAACAATCTGCAGCAATGATGAAGCACATATCCCATTCCTAGCCTCACCTCATCCCCTTGGAGAAGACGGTGCAGGCCATTCTTGGCAGGGGCATGGCTGAGCCTTGGTTAGAGGATATCCTCATATGTTATCCTCCTTCTGGCATTCACCTTTTGCTTTCCTGCCCTCCCCTTACCACAACTCCACCCATGTGCCTTCCTTATTTCAAATACCCAAGAAATGCAACCTGGGTCAACAAGAAGAGGCAGCCTGCCCAGTCAGTGGGACGACAGGCAGATGATTCCATCTTGGATATCACGGCTGCAAAAGGGCTGTCTGGGATGCATCCTTCAGTCTGATTCCTCCTCTTCAGCTTCCTCCTCTTCTGCGTCTTCCTCTTCCCTCTGCAAGCGGATGCTGGAAATGTGAAATGACACCATAAAATGCTGGAAATACTCAGTTGGTCAGGCAGTATGTCGACCTGAGACGTGAACTCAGTTTTTCTCTCCACGGATGTTGCGTGACCTGCTGAGTATTCGCAGCATGTTCTGTCTTCTCTAAGGTCTTCATTTACCATCCGTGCCCTTGCAAGCTTCCAGCAGCACTCCGTACACACTTTTAAAAACATTTTCACATCTATTGCAGCAAGCCACCACTTCAATAAAATCAAAAGAAATCACTCCAAACCCTTCAATTCAAACTTAACTGAATGATGTGTGTCCCTTTAAGAGCTGTAAACATCGCCACTTTCAACCTGCTTGCACGCCAGGTTAACCTGGCGTGCTTAGGACCCAGTGTTGAATTCAGTGCTTAGGTCGAAGTTCACGTTGGTGATGTTAAGTTGGCGTTGCATGCCGATTGACGTCACCACGCCACCATTTTCTGGGTGCTGCCAGTTACTGACAGTGAAAAGGTGAACATAAGGAGCAGGAGGAGGCCATTCGGCCCTTCGAGCCATTCTATAACTCCACTTTCCTGTACTATCCCCATATCCCTTGATTCCCTCAATATCCAAAAATCTATCGATCTCTGTCTTGAAAAAACTCAATGACTGAGCACCACTGCCTTCTGGGGTAGAGAATTCCAAAGATTCACCATCCTCTGAGTGAAGACCTTTCTCCTCGTGTCAGCCCTAAATGGCCGACCCCTTATTCTGAGACAGTAACCCCTGGTTCTAGACTCCCCAACCAAGGGAAACATCCTCCCTGCATCTACCTGGTCATGCCCTGTAATCATTTTATGTGTTTCAATGAGATCACCTCTCATTCTTCTAAACTCCAGAGAATATAGACCGAGTCTACTCAATCTCTGCTCACAGGACAATCGCCCCATCCCAGGAATCCATCTATGGCAAGTATATCCTTCCTTAAATAAAGAGACTAAAACTGTACACAGTATTCCAGGTGTGGTCCCACCAGGACCCTATATAATTGCAGTAAGATATCTTTACTCTGATACGCAAATCCTCTTATAATAAAGAACAACATACCATTTGCTTTCTTAATTGCTTGCTGTACCTGCATGTTAACTTTCAGTGATTCGTGTACAAGGACATCCAGGTCCCTCTAAACACCAACATTTCCCAATCTCTTGCCACTTTAAAAAAATACTCTGCTTTTCTATTTTTCTTACCAAAGTGGATAATGTCACATTTCTCCACATTTCTCCATTTGCCCACTTACTTAGCCTGTCTATATCCCCTTGAAGCCTCTTTGCATCCTCTTCACAACCTACATTCCCACCTATCTTTGTATCATGAACAAACTTGAATATATTACATTTGGTCCCCCACATCCAAATCATTGATATAGATTGTGAATAGCTGAGGTTCTAGTGCGGTAGGTACCCCACTAGTTATAGAGTCTGCCAACCCAAAAATGATCCGTTCATTCCTACTCTCTGTTTTCTGTCCTTTAACCAATCCTCAATCCATGCCAGTATATTATCCTCAATCTCACAAGCCCTAATTTTGTTTAATAACTTCTTGTGTGGCACGGTCTCGAATGCCTTCTGAAAATCCAAATACACCACATCCACTGGTTCCCCTTTATCTATTCTGCTAGTTACATCCTCAAAAAACTAGAACAGATTTGTCAAACATAATTTACCTTTCATAAATCCGTGTTGACTCTTCCCAATCCGATTATTCTTTTCTAAATTACCTATTACCACATCCTTAATAATAGATTCTAGCATTTTCCCTATTTATTGATGTCAGGCTAACTGGTCTGTAATTCCCTGTTTTCTCTCTTCCTCCTTTCTTAAATAACGGGATTACATTTGCTGCCTTCCAATCCGTGGGAACCGTTCTAGAATCTATGGAATTTTGGAAGATGACAACCAATGTATCCACTATCTCTATAGCCACCTCTTTCAAAACCCTCGGATGTAGGTCATCAGGTCCAGGGTATTTATTGGCTTTCAGTTCCATTAATTTGCCCAGTACTATTTTTTTACCAATACTAATTTCTTTCAGTTGCTCATTCTTGCTAGATCCTTGGTTTTCCACTATTTCCGGGAGGTTTTTTGCATCTTCTTCCGTGAAGATAGACACAAAGGGCTTGATTTTCGGTTGTCTACTGCCTCAGTGAGCGTCCAGAGGGGGCTCATACTTGGACCTATCCGAGGAGTAGTGTGTCAGAAGGCTACGCTTCTGAAAGGAGGTAGTTGCAGAGATATGCCATCTCCTGCAGGCAGACCTGCAGCCTCACATCGGCACCAGGACTGCGCCTGCCCATCGCAGTGAAGGTCACGGTGGCACTCACCTTCTATGCCTCTGGCTCCTTCCAGGCTGCATCAGGGGACATATGCAGCATCTGACAATTCGCAGCACATCACTGCATCCGCGACATCACACTGGCTCTCTGCACAGGTAGAATGGTTCTTCTTAGCAACTGGGCGCACAGCTTCCCCGACAAAAAATTCATTAGAGGTTCACCGGGGGCTCACCTGGCTGCTGCTGATCAGTGACATCAGTCCTGGTGCAACACCCACGCTTGCGCCGAATTCGGTAAATTAGGTGCAGCCGCCTCGTTTAGCGACCGCTGATAATCAAGTTTGAAAAAACAGTCGGTACAACCTTCCAGGTGTGTTAAATGGTGGCTACTTAAAGGGATGAGGAAGAATATTCCTCAGAGGTCACAGTCAGTGCAATGTTTACACAGAGCACGGTGCATAAGCCTCCGAGTTTGCAGGAGCAGACAGACATAACAGTTTAGTGTTCGAAAAAGTAATTTGCTAAACTTGAATGGGTGCATTACTATACCGCCAGTGTCGCATTGTACATGCTCTAGCAAGGCGGCATCAACAGAGAAGGACTGTTGGCCATATCGGCGGCCGAAGGAGGACAGCCCATAGATGTCGGTGCAGGAGGCCGTCCCCTGCCCCACGGTTTTACCATCGGCAACGCTCATACCTGGACCTGTCCGAGGAGCAGTGTGTCAGAAGGCTGCGCTTCCGAAAGGAGGTAGTTGCAGAGATATGCCATCTCCTGCAGGCAGACATGTAGCCTCACATCTGCACCAGGACTGCGCTGCCCATCGTCGTGAAGGTCACGGTGGCACTTGCCTTCAATGCCTCCGGCTCCTTCCAGGCTGCATCAGGGGACATATGCAGCATCTGACAATTCGCAGTACAATGCTGCATCCGTGACGTCACACAGGTACTTTATACACGTAGAATGGACTTCATTATTTTCCAGAGGACATTGGAGAAAGAGGATGAGCGTGCTTGTGGGTTTGCCAGAATAGTCGGCTTCCCCAGAGTGTAAGGAGCAATTGACTTCACGCACATGGCCTTGCGAGCACCATTCCAGAATGCACAGGTCTTCAGAAAGAGAAAGGGATACCACTTCCTAAATGTGCAGCTGGTGTGCGATCACATGCAGCGCATCCTCGCAATCAATGCTATCCTGGAAGTGCATATGATGCCTTTATCCTGCGGGAGAACACTGTGTCTCGACTGTTTCAGCCACCAAGACAAGGCCAAGGTTGGCTGCTTGGGGACAAGGAATACGGCCTGGACACCTGGATAATTACCCCCCTCCTCAACCCCACTGCAGCGCTGGAGGAACGCTACAGTGAGAGCCATGATGCCACTCGTAACATCATAGAGCAGACAATAGGGCTGCTGAAGTAGCAATTCCGATACCTGGACCACTGTAGAGGCAGCCTTCAATACTCCCCTCAACAGGTCTCACTATTCTTTGTGCGGTGCTGCACAACTTGGCCATCATGAGGGCCCAGGCCTTGCCAGTGGGAATTGCAGGCCCACCTCAGGAGGGGGAGGAGGAGGAGGAACAGGAACAGGAGCCTGGCAACGCCCCGAATGTCCAGCAATACGATGAGGACCAGCAGCAGCCACGGTGGAGGCAGCCTGCCAATGTTGGCGGCACCAGGGCTATTCGGCGACGGCTCATAAGGGAGCGCTTCGCTTAAATGGAGGTAGCTGAGGGATGCAGCTAATAATGACCGCGCATTGTGCCGCGATAATGCCACATCTCCATCACAACTGAACAGTCAGACACTAGAGGGTGAAAGAAATGGTCCAACTCACATTTTATTTGGCAAACATGCCTCAACCTCAAACACCACACCCTCCAATAAAACAAAATGGAGCACCCACCCCTTCAAGAAACCTAACAGATGCTGAAACTTCCCAACATATGTACATAGGTCCCATGGGGACACATTTACTCAGTTGGGTCTTCCGCTGGCATTTCCCACCCCTCTGCCTCACCTCCCCCTCCCTCACCTATTGCTCCTCCTCAATGGGTCCTCAGTGCCTGCAGCTAGGTCGCTTGAGGACTGCTGTCTGTCTGAGGGAGACAGGACAAATTACCTAGAACGACACCCGAAACCAGCTCTGGGCCTGGAAGGCCCGGCTGCTGACAGTACCACCTGAGACTGGGCGGCACCAGTCTTGGATGGCTGGGGAATAGACTGCAGCAGGTGCAAAAGCGAAATGGCAGTGGTGGGAGCTAGAATTATGTCCCCCCCGAGTGGGAACATCAGGTTCCATCTCGACTAACTAGCTGCTACTCCCCCTGGCAGAGCCTCAGCATCCGGAGCAGTCTGGTAGAGCGCAGATTGCTGGCCTACTTTGGCACTGTTAGCTCCCTGTTGGACTGATGGGGACCCAGACACGATGGCAGCAGTCAGTGCTTGCGTGGCATAAATTTGAGCCTGCATCAGAGCACACAGCGCATTGATGCTACCACGCATTGATGACATGGCAGAATGCAGGTGTAGCATGGTCTCGGCCTGCTGTTCAATGGCTACTGCCATGTCAGCCATGGCCCATGCTATCATGTCTGGGACCCCGTGGTGACTTGTGTCCATCATCCATTGAATCTACTAAGAATGGACTTGATGGGCTCCTGAGATACAAATGCAACGGTTGAGGTGGCCTCCACCACACACAAAGCAAGTGCATCCACGCTCTGCGGGATCTCCACCAATGCACCCATTAGCTCGTGGTGCATCTACATTGACTCCCTGGACATAGCCTCCAAGTCCAGGTCCTCATCTGCCTGTCTGTGAGCAGGACTCATGGGCCGACTTATCCTCCGGAGAGATGGCCCCCGAGCTTCCTCTCACGCTGGCCATTGTTACAGGTCACTAGGGCCAAGAACCTCAGCTTCATCCAAGCCCGGGAAGACAGCCTCTTCCACCGAGGTGGTCTCCCCACTCGCTCACAATGAGGACATGTCGTGCTGTGCAGACACACTACTCCACACCTCCTCTTCATCTTCCCCGTCATATGAAGACATCTGCTCACGGACAAGCTGCCACTCTTCTGGCTGATCATCTGTAAGCACAAAGCAACAGAACTATGGCTATCAACTGGGGAGGGGGCAGGAAGGCAAGAAGGTTATTTTGGTTGCAACATGTTGTAAGATATGTGGCCTCAAGGCTAAGGGGAGTCACACAAAACACCCATCTCATTCACATCCCGTCACTGGCGAGCGGGGGCCTCTGCCTCTCTGCCCTCCACCTCCACGACTACAGCGCCCATGAGGGCAAACACTCTCTCCTCTACTTCGGTAAGGTCCTGGAGGTAGGGCTCACTATCTCCCCTACGATGCAGCTCGAGCATATTGTGCGCGAGTTTGACCTGCAATAACAAAAACAAAAAGTTGGTAGTGGCTGTGGAGGTGCTGGTGTGCCACATGTGTGTGCAGTAGGGTACTCGCAAGTAATATGGTGGTGTGTATATCTGCATTTCATCCTGCGTGGCATCGCACAGTGGATATATGAACAGTGGATCTGGGGCGCAAGCAACTACCAATAAGTATGAGGTTTAGGCCTGTGACCGCATATGAAGAGTTGAAAGGTGCTGCTTGGTGGGCTCAGGCTGAGTAAGGAGCTAGAAGGTGAGAGATGCTTGGATGAGCAGGGCATGTCTGGTGAGGCAATAGACAGGTCTCAGGCTGGCTTCAGCAAGGAGAAGCATGGCCTGGTAGACATAGAGAAGGGGTCGGAACTGCAAACTTTTTACATTGTGTGAGACAGTGAGGTTCACATGAAGGCATTGGAAGGTGAATGGAAAGGGTACTCACCTTGATGACCTAGTAAGCTCGTTGAATTTATTGCGACATTGTATCACTGTTGTGGCCACCCTGTTCCGGGCTGCAACGTGCTGTGCCACCTCCCTCCACAGCCTCGTCAAAACTGTAGGCAGTGGCCTTCGTCCCCCTGCAGGCAGGAGGGCATTCCAGCGACTCTCCACTGCCTCCAACAAGGCATCAAGGGCGGTGGGCAAGATTGGGGAGATCGCTGGTGTCCTCCTTGCTCCTCCATTTTCGCGCTCCGAAGATACTGTGGAGCTGGAGCTGTTCATGCACTAACTTACCTTGCCGCGTCTTTAAGACTCGGATTTTTCCGGGATCTGAATCGGAGTTCGGGACATGCGCAATTGCTCCGCTAAATTTAGCGCCCCCCAAGTCAAGTGTGTAACGGCTGATTTTGCACCACCTTCAGCTCTTCGGCCAATTCCGACAAATTTCTCGGCGGGAGCACAAACTTTTTCTTAGTTGGGTTACCGCCCCAACTGAGGCACAAGCAAATTTCTCCACCAAAATATTTGTTTAATTTCTCCACCATTTCCTTATTTCCCATTCTAATTTCTCCTGTCTCAACCTGTAAGGGACCCACATTTACTTTCGCTAATCTTTGCCTTTCTACATACCTATAGAAGCTTTCCAAGTCTGTTTTTATATCTCACGCTAGTTTACTTTCATGTTTTATTTTACCTTTGTTTATCAATTTCTTGGTCCTCCTTTGTTGAATTCTAAAATCCTCCCAATCCTCAAGCTTACTGTTCTTTTTGACAACATTATAAGCCTCTCCTTGGATCTAATACGATCTTGAACTTCTCTTGTTAGCCACGGTTGGACCACTTTTCCTGTGGGGTTTTTGTGCCTTAAAGGAATGTGTATTTGTTGTAAATTATGTATTAATTCTTTAAATACCAACCATTGCTCATCTACCGTCATACCTTTTAATGTAGTTTCCCAATCTACCTTATCCAGCTCGCCCCTCATACCTACTTTGTTTGCTTTGTTTAGATTTAAGACCCTAGTTTTGCAATGAACTAAATCACTTTCAAACTTAATATAAAATTCTATCATATTATGGTCACTCTTCCCTAATGACCCCTTTACTACAAGGTTATTAATTAACCATTTCTCATTGCACAATACTAGATCTAAAATAGCCTGCTCCCTAGTTGGTTCCTCAACATGCTAATCTAGAAAACTATCTTGTATACATTCCATGAATTCGTCCTCCACATTATTACTGCAAATTTGATTTGACCAGTTTGTATGTAGATTAAAGTCTCCCAAGATTGCCGTATTACCCTTGTTACATGTGCCTCTAATTTCCTGATTTATACTCTGCCCTACATTACAACTACTGTTTGGGGACCGATAAGCAACTCCCACCAATGTTTGCTGCCTCTTGCTGTTTCTTAGCTCCACCCAAACTGATTCTACTTCTTGATTTTTGGAGCTAAGATCCTTTCTCTCTACTGTCTTTATCCCATCCTTTATTATCAGGACCACCCCTCCTCCTTTTCCAATTTGCCTATCTCTTCTAAAAGTTAAGTATCCTGGAATATTTAGTTTTCAAACTTGGTCACTTTGCAACCACATCTCTGTAATAGCTATTCGATCAAACCCATTGGTTTCTATCTGTGCTATTAATTCACCTATATTGTTGCGAATGCTTCATGCATTCAGATATAGTGCCTTTAGCTTTGGCTTTTTTCTATTTTTCCCTGCTGTCACTTTAGTCTCTGATGCCCTATTACCTTTGTTACTCTCTCTGTCCCTTCCTGACCCACTCTGCTTATTTTTACCCAAAGATTTACCCAGAGCCTTGACATTTCTGTTGGTACTTTTAAATTTACTCTTTCCTGAGTCCTTTCCCTCCGCACCCCCCCGCCCCCCCCCCCCCCTCCACTGTCTTCATTGGTTTAAAGCCCTATTTACTGCCCTAGCTATTCAATTCGCCAGGACACTGGTTCCAGCCTGGTTTAAGTAAAGCCTGTCCTAGTACTGGTGCCAGTGCCCCATCGAGCAAAACCCCTGCCACCTGGGAGACCAATATGATGGCCGCTGCGGGAGCTGCCACCAGCTGGCAAAAGGACGGGGGCTGCCATTTTATCGCCATTTCATGGCACTAAGGAGTGGCGCTCAACAGATGAATTTCTAAAAGGGCAGTCACATGAAACTTCTTCAAAAGTAAAACAGTCATGGAATAAGTTACCAGAGTAGGCCATTAGATCAGGCAGTATAAATGGGTTCAAGATATACCTGAAACATTAACTTGTCTTTTTGCTTTGCAGATTCTGCCTACCTGCTGTATATTTCGAGCACTTTCTGTACTTATTCGTAAATTACAAGGCTGCACAGTCAAATCAAAAGCATTTTACTCCATGTCAGTGAGTTTGCAAAACAACAATATTTTGAAGCATCATCATAGCAATGTCAATAGTGCACATGAGTTTTAAAAAGAATGATATCATAATTATAGCAGCCATTGTTGTGCTCTGCATAATGCAGTGCAACAGGGGCTAGGAAAGGACAAGGACATTGCAGTGTCACAACTGGATGGAATTACTGTGTGACAAGTTTGCATATGTGGTTTCATTTGAACGATTTGGACCACAATATTTTGCAAGTCTAACTACAGATCTTGTAGCTTTGTTAAAATTTTAAGACCTGATAACTTAAAAAAAAAAATATATATATATATATATATATCTTCTGATTCATGGGATCAGGGCAGTGTGTAGATCGGTTTAAAAAAAAATCCTTTTGAATAAATGTTTTTGAACTGGCTACAATTGAGCAGTTTTGCACCTGACTTTCCAAGGAAATTCATAGCCACTGCACTGTTCCCGAGAGCTTTGCATTTTAAATAAATGCTCTTTTTTTGGTAAAGCTATCATAGTAACAGAAAGTATGCAATTGTTTGCGAATGTGACTCTACATCAAAATGTAAGCTTGATCCACAGCTGAAAGCTTGCAATAAGCAACACTGACATACAGAAAACCCAGTATGGATTAGCTTTTGTTTAATACGAAAATGTGGATACACTCATATATAAAGGAATCTTTCTAACAGTGTCAAAAATTAACATCAGAGCACTGGAATTCAAGCCATTCTGGAGCATGAAAGTCAGGACTGCCCTTTTGATCTGAGTGCATATCGGGCCTTGTGGGCAAGTCAGGATATTCTCAATTTCACTGAGCTGTTCAGCACAAATATTGGATTATTAAAGTTTTCCATATTTATATTAGTTCAATGGTTTGCGAGCTGCAAGTCAGAAAATTGTGTGTTCAAGTCCCACTTCAGCACAAAATCCAGGCTGACACTCCAGTGCAGTAGAGTTCTGCTCTGTCAGAGCTGCTGTTTTTTTGGATGAAAGATTAAACGCTGCCTTCGTTGGTAGATGTAAAAGATCTCATGGCACTATTTTGAAGAAGAGCAGGGGTGTTGTCCCGGTGTGCTGGTCAATATTTATTCGCAATCAACATCACAAAAAAAAATAGATTATCTGGTCGTTATGTCATTGCTATTTGTGGGACCTTGCTGTGTGCAAATTGGATGCTACATTTCCTATATTACAATAGTGACTACACTTCAAAAGTACTTCATTGGCTATAAAGCACTTTGGGGTCCTGAGATAGTGAAGATCTTTCTTTCATTAATTCTTTTTGCTCTTCCTAAAACTTATTATTTTAGAATTTATAGGCAGAAGAGTAATATTTGGAAGGATAAGACGGGATCACTTTCTGTGGGAGGTATGGTCAGCAGCAAATTTCCAAAGACAGGAGAGGATGAAGAGGCATCATAGGTCAGGGGAGCATTTGGTTGCACCTACTATCCAAAAAGAATATTGACAGGTTCACTAACCAAAGACTGAAGTTTGCAACATACATCGAGATGAATGAAACTTGGAGTTTGTCACAGTAGTAGAACAGAATGGAGAAATAGAGGGAAGAAGTTTGCCAAGGTCATTTAGATTAGAAGTGGGAGGGGGAAAGTGAGCCAACTGGTAATCTTTCTCTTTAGGGTTTATCCCCTTTTCGCGCAATCACAGGGAGACATGCGTTTGCTCTTTGTGATTTCTTTGAGGTACAGTGTATTGCACTTAAATGTAAAACTAAGCAGCCAGTTAATTTGTCTCAATAAGGTTTTGAGTTCAAGTACCACTCCAGCCATTATCACATTGCTGTTTGTAGGACCTTGCTATGTGCAAATTGGTTGCTGTATTTGCCTAACAGTGACTACTTTTCAAAAGAAACCCTTTGGCTGTGAAGTGCTTTGCGGCATCCTGAGGATATGAAAGTTGATATCTAGTGCACTTTTTAATTGTGAACAACCCTCCTAGGTGCAGGAGCAGGCCATTCGGCTCCTCATACCTGCACCGCCATTCAATAAGATTATGGCTGATCATTCAACCTCAGGACCCCGTTCCTGCTTTCTCTCCATACCCCTTGATCCCTTTGGCCGGAAGGGCCATATCCAACTCCCTTTTGAATATATCTAACGAACTGGTCTCAACAACTTTCTGCGGTAGAGAATTCCACAGGTTAACCACTCACTGAGTGAAGAAGTTTCTCCTCATCTCGGTCCTGAATGGCTTACTCCTTATTCTTAGACTGTGACCCCTGGTTCTGGAACTCCCCAGCAACAGGAACATTCTTCCTCCCTCTAACCTGTCCAATCCCGTCAGAATTTTATATATTTCTGAGATCCCCTCTCATTCTTCTAAACTCCAGTGAATACAAGCCCAGTTGATCCAGTCTCTCCTCATATGGCAGTCCTGCCATCCTGGGAATCAATCTGGTGAACCTTCGCTGTACTCTCTCAAGAGCAAGAATGTCCTTCCTCAGATTAGGAGACCAAAACTGAACACAATATTCCAGGTGCAGCCTCACCAAGGCTCTGTACAACTGTAGCAAGACCTCCCTGCTCCTATATTCAAATCCTCTAGCTATGAAGGCCAACATGCTATTTGCCTTCTTCACTGCCTGCTGTACCTCCATGCCAAACTTCAATGATTGATGTACCATGACACCCAGGTCCCGTTGCACCTCCCCTTTTCCTAATCTGTCACCATTCAGATAATATACTGTCTTCCTGTTTTTGCCACCATAGTGGATAACCTCACATTTATCCACATTATACTGCATCTGCCATGCATTTGCCCACTCACCTAACCTGTCCAAGTCACCCTGCAGCCTCTTCGTATCCTCCTCACAGCTCACACCGCCACCCAGCTTAGTGTCATCTGCAAGCTTAGAGATATTACATTCAATTCCTTCATCTGTATATTGTAAATAACTTGGGTCCCAGCACTGAACCCTGCGGCTCCCCACTGGTCACTGCCTGCCATTCTGAAAAGCACCCTTTTATTCAGAATCTCTGCTTCCTGTCTGCCAACCAGTTCTCTATCCATGTCAATATATTACCCCCAATACCAGGTGCTTTAATTTTGTACACTAATCTCTTGTGTGGGACCTTGTCAAAAGCCTTTTGAAAGTCCAAATACACCACATCCACTGGTTTTCCCTTGGCCACTCTACCAGTTACATCCTCAAAAAATTCTAGAAGATTTGTCAAGCATGATTTCCCTTTCATAAATCCATGCTGACTTGGACCGATCCTGTCACTGCTTTCCAAATGCGCTGCTATTTCCTCTTTAATAATTGATTCCAACATTTTCCCTACCACCGATGTCAGGCTAACCCGTCTATAATTCCCTGTTTTCTCTCTCTCTCCTTTTTTAAAAAGTGGTGTTACATTAGCTACCCTCCAGTCCATAGGAACTGATCCAGAGTCAATAGACTGTTGGAAAATGATCACCAATGCATCCACTATTTCTAGGGCCACTTCCTTAAGTACTCTGGGATGCAGCCTATCAGGCCCTGGAGATTTATCGGCCTTCAATCCCATCAATTTCCCCAACATAATTTCCTGACTAATAAGGATTTCCTTCAGTTTCTCCTTTTCGCTGGACCCTTGAACCCCTAGTATTTCCGGAAGGTTATTTGCGTCTTCCTTCGTGAAGACAGATCTAAAGTATTTGTTCAATTGGTCTGCCATTTCTTTGTTCCCCATTATAAATTCACCTGATTCTGACTGCAAAGGACCGATGTTGGTTTTCACTAATCTTTTTCTCTTCACATATCTATAGAAGCTTTTGCAGTCAGTTTTTATGTTCCCTGCAAGCTTCCTCTCATACTCTATTTTCCCCCTCCTAATTAGACCCTTTGTCCTCCTCGACTGAATTCTAAATTTCTCCCAGTCTTCAGGTTTTCTGCTTTTTCTGGCCAATTTATATGCCTCTTCCTTGGATTTAATCCCAAATTTCCCTTGTTAGCCACGGTTGATGTACCTTCCCCGTTATATTTTTACTCCAGACAGGAAGTTCATCCATATAATCCATAAATGTCTGCCATTGTCTATCCACCATCAACCCTTTAAGTATCATTTGCCAGTCTATCCTAGCCCATTCACATCTCATACCATCAAAGTTACCTTTCCTTGAGTTCAGGGCCCTAGTCTCTGAATTAACTGTGTCACTCTCCATCTTAATAAAGAATTCTACCATATTATGGTCATTGTTCCCCAGGGGGCCTTGCACAACAAGATTGCTAATTAGTCCTCTCTCATTACACAACGCCCAGTCTAGGATGGCCAGCGCTCTAGTTGATTCCTCAACATATTGGTCCAGAAAGCCATCCCTAATACACACCAGGAAATCCTCCTCCACCGCATTGCTACCAGTTTGGTTAGCCCAATCTATATGTAGATTAAAGTCGCCCTTGATAACGGCTGTACCTTTATTGCACGCATCCCTAATTTCTTGTTTGATGCCATCCCCAACCTCACTACTACTGTTTGGTGGTCTGTACACAACTCCCACTAGCGTTTTCTGCCCTTTGGTATTCCGCAGCTCCACCCTTACAGATTCCACGTCATCCAATGTTCTTTCTTACTATTGCGTTAATTTCCTCTTTAACCAGCAACGCTACCCCACCTCCTTTTCCTTTCTGTCTATCCTTCCTGAATGTTGAATACCCCTGGATGTTGAGTTCCCAGCACTGGCCACCCTGGAGCCATGTCTCCGTAATCCCAATTATATCATAATCATTAATAGCTGCCTGCGCAGTTAATTCATCCACCTTATTATGAATACTCCTCGCATTGAAGCACAGAGCCTTCAGACTTGTCTTTTTAACACTCTTTGTCCCTTTAGAATTTTGCTGAACCTCGAGTTAACCATTATAATAGACTCAGAAGCACTATAAATAATACCTGCATCTGGTAAAGTAACAGGATGCCTTCCAAAACACTGCAGGAACAGGACAGGCTAACCCTGGTACATAGGCTGGATTGTCTGAATCTTCCAAACATAGACAGATGTGGCAAGTTGGCTTGCAAGCAAGTTCTCAGGAGACCACTCAGGAATCGTCCCTACCTAGTCCTTCTAATAGGACGTCACTTGGAGAAGTAGCACACACAGGAATTGCCTTGAAACACAGTGGTACATTATTTTTAACATACAGCACACATGCACTCTTTCATCATGAAAATCATGGTTGAGCCTGGGGAATTTTGTTGTATAAAAAAATATAAGGTTGACTGCTTTCAGGAAAAAGCATTCAGTCTTTTGCCAAGAAATACAGAGAAAAGCCAAGCCGCTATAGTTAAAGTACAAAGTTCTATGCAAGCCTCAGGAGAAAAACATTGTTAATATAGGGGCACTGGTTGGTGTACTGCACGTAGCTCAAGTTTTCCCTCATCTTCTTCCTGCAGCTCCTCTTCAAGAATGTATCTACCTTTCAATGGCAATCTTGTGTAACATTGTACAATTATTCTACCACTCCCACCTCGAATCATAGTGTAAAGCACCACCAAAATTGTGCAAATATCAGAAATGTTGTTTTAAAAGCCAAAGATCAGCTTGGTTCAGTATCTTAATGATGGAGTGAATGAAGTTTTACAGAAAAAAAATTTCAATTTCTGCTTGTGATGGGAATAAAGATAATAATCAAACGAGCAATGTGAAATACATGAATTAATATTCGAAGTAATTCCTGCACTTGTCTACTTATTTAAATAATAGAGATCCCACATCAATATTAAAACACCATTCTCTTTCTGAAAGTGTTTAATTAATCTTTCTTTACAAGCACAAGACAACATAGGAGCAGGAGTAGGCCATTCAGCCCTTCGAGCATGTTCTGCCACTCAATAAGATCATGGCTGATCTGTATCCTAACTCCATCCATCTGCCTTTGCTCTATAACCCTAAATACCCTTGGCTAGCAAAAATCTATCAATCTCATATTTAAAATTATGAATTGAGTTAGCATCGACTGAATTTCTTGGGAGAAAGTTCTACACTTCCACCACCCTTTGCGTGAAGAAGTGTTTCCTAACTCTCTCCTGAATGGCCTGGCTCTGATTTTAAGTTTATTTCCCCTTCACCTATACCCCCGCCCCCCCCCCCCCCCGCCCCGATCCCCCACCCCACCAACCACACCAGTGGCAAAAGCTTCTCTCTTATGCTATCAATTCCTTTTAACATCCTAAAAACCTCAATCAAATCACCAAGGAGGGGTCGAGAGAAGTGGTAGTGAGGCTGCAGGGCATTCTGCGGGGGGGGGGGTGGGGTGGTGCGTGGAGGGCAAACAGTCAGAGGTCGTAGTCCACATCGGTACCAATGACATATGTAGGAAGAAGGATGAGGTCCTGCAGGAAGAGTTTAGGGAGCTAGGAGATTAAAAAGCAGGATCTCAAAGGTAGTAATCTCCAGATTACTCCCAGTGCCACGAGCTAGTGAGTACAAAAATAGGAAGATCGACCAGCTAAATATGTGGCTGGAGTAGGTGCAGGCGGGAGGGCTTTAGATTCCTGAGACATTGGGACCGCTTCTGGGAAAGGTGGGACCTGTACAAGCCGGGCGGGTTGCACCTCAATGGAGCAGGGACCAATATCCTCTCGGGGGGGGGGGGGGGGGGGGGGGGGGAGGTCGCTAGTGCTGTTGGGGAGGGTTTAAGCTAGCTTGGCAGGGGGATGGGAACCTGAGAGTTGATTCAGTAGGGAGGGGAGAAAAGCGGAAATTAGAAAGCAAAAATAAAGAAAGTGAGTTTGAAGGAGAGAGAAAATAAGCAGAAAAAAGGGTAAAATAACAAATTTAAAGGCACTTTGTCTAAATGCACGTAGCATTTGTATCAAAAGAGATGAGTTGACGGCACAAATTGAGACAAATGGGTATGATCTGATAGCCATTACAGAGACGTGGTTCCAAGGTGACCAGGACTGGGAATTAAATATTCAGGGGTATTTGACAATCTGGAAGGACAGACAGAAAGGAAAAGGAGGTAGGGTAGCTCTATTGATAAAAGATGGAATCACTGCAATAGTGAAAAATGATATATGCTCAAAGGATCAGCATGTTGAAACAGTTTGGGTGGAGATAAGGAATAATAAGGGGGAAAAGTCACTGGTGGGCGTAGTATATAGACCCACTAACAGTAGCACTCTGTTGGTCAGAGCATAAACCAAGAAATAGTGGGGGCTTGTCAAAAGGTAACATCAATAACCATGGGTGATTTTAACCTCCATATTGATTGGACAAATCAAATTGGTCAGGGTAGCCTTGAGGAAGAGTTCATAGAGTGCATAAGGGACGGGGTTCCTTGAGCAGCATGTAACCGAACCAACTCGGGGACAGGCTATCCAAGATCTGGTCCTGTGTAATGAGACAGGATTAATAAACAATCTCTTAGTAAAGGATCCCCTTGGAATGAGTGATCATAACATGATTGAGTTTCAAATTCAGATGGAGGGTGAGAAAGTTGGATCTCTAGCCAGCGTACTAAGCTTAAATAAAGGAGACTATGAAGGTATGAGGGCAGAGTTGGCTAAAGTGGACTGGGAAAACAGATTGAAGTGTGGGACAGTTGATGAACAGTGGTGTACATTTAAAGATATTTCACAACTCTCAAGAAAAATATATTCCAGTAAGGAGGAAAGGGTGCAAGAGAAAAGAAAGCCATCCGTGGCTAATTCAAGAAATAAAGGACGGTATCCGATTAAAAACAAGGACATACAAATTGGCCAAAACTTGTGGGAGGACAGAAGATTGGAAAACTTTTAAAAGCCAGCAAAGAATGACTAAAAAAAATGATTAAGAAAGAGGAGATAGACTATGAAAGTATCTAACACAAAATATAAAAACAGATAGTAAGAGTTTCTATAGGTATATGAAAAGAAAAAGAGTGGCTAAAGTAAATGTTGGTCCCTTAGAGGACGAGACCGGGGAATTTGTAATGGGGAACATGGAGATGGCAGAAACTTTAAACAAGTATTTTGTATCAGTTTTTACGGTGAAGGACACGAACAATACTCCAACAGTGGATAGTCAAGGGGCTATAGCGGGGAAGGAACTTAACACAATCACAATCATGAAGGAGGCGGTGCTCAGTAAGATAATGGGACGAAAGGCAGATAAATCCCTGGACCTGATGGATTGCATTCTAGGGTCTTAAGAGAAGTAGATTGTGGATGCATTGGTTGTAATTTACCAAAATTCCCTGGATTCTGGGGAGGTATTAGCAGATTGGAAAACTGCAAATGTAATGCCCCTATTCAAAAAAGGAGGCAGACAAAAAGCAGGAAACTATAGATCAGTTAGCCTAACATCTGTGGTTCGGAAAATGTTGGAGTCCGTTATTAAAGAAGCAGTAATAGCACATCTGGAAAAGGAAAATTTGGTCAGGCAAAGTCAGCGTTTATTTATGGAGGGAAAGTAATGTTTGACAAATTTGCTGGAATTCTTTGAGGATGTAACAAACAGGGTGGATAAAGGGGAACCAGTGGATGTGTATTTGGACTTCCAGAAGGCATTTGACAAGGTGCCACACAAAAGGTTACTGCACAAGATAAAAGTTCATGGGGTTGGGTGTAATATATTAGCATGGATAGAAGATTGGCTGACAAACAGAAAACAGAGTGTCGGGATAAATGGTTCATTCTCTGGTTGGCAATCAGTAACAAGTGGGGTGCCGCAGGGATCAGTGCTGGGACCCCAACTATTTGCAGTCTATATTAACGACTTGGAAGAGGGGACTGAGTGTAATGTAGCCAAGTTTGCTGACGATACAAAGATGGAAGGAAGGGTAATGTGTGAGGAGGACATAAAGAGGACATAGACAGGCTAAGTGAGTGGGCAAGAATTTGGCAGATGACATATAATGTTGGAAAATGTGAGGTCATGCACTTTGTCAGAAAAAAATCGAAGAGCAAGTTATTATTTAAATGGAGAAAGATTGCAAAGTGCTGCAGTACAGCGGGACCTGGGAGTACTTGTGCGTGAAGCACAAAAGGATAATATGCAGCTACAGCAAATAATCAGGAAGGCCAATGGAATCTTGGCCTTTATTGCAAAGGGGATGGAGTATAAAAGCAGAGAAGTCTTGTTACAGCTGTACAGGGTAATGGTGAGGCCACACCTGGAATACTGTGTGCAGTTTTGGTTTCCATATTTATGAAAGGATATACTTGCTGTGGAGGCAGTTCAGAGAATGTTCACTAGGTTGACCCCGGGGATGAGTGGGTTGACTTATGAGGAAAGGTTGAGTAGGTTGGGCCTCTACTGATTGGAATTCAGAGGAATGAGAGGTGATCTTACAGAAACATAAGATTATGAGGGGGCTTGACAAGGTGGATGCAGAGAGGATGTTTCCACTGGCGGGGGAGACTAGAACTAGAGGGCATGATCTTAGGATAAGGGGCCTCCCATTTAGAACTGAGATGAGGAGAAATTTATTCTCTCAGAGGGTTGTGAATCTGTGGAATTCGCTGCTTCAGAGAGCTGTGGAGGCTGGGACATTAAATAAATTTAAGACAGAAATAGACAGTTTCTCAAACAATAAGGGGTTATGGGTGTTGTGTATGAAGAAAGAGTCAGACTGAACACTGTGAGCTCAAAGTAAAGTGTGACTTTAGTCTTTTATTGCAGGTCTCCAGAGTGCCCCTCCAACCTGTGAGGTCTCCTTAAATACCTGTGCTCCCAAGGCATTATGGGATCCCTTGGGACTCCAGGAGATGAGCCCTCTGGTGGCTGTACAGAGTATATACAAGTATACATATATAACAACAGCCGCGCCCCCCCTCACCCCCTCCCCCCCGCCTCCCAAAGTCAATAGTGTAACTACAATGTGAGTCGATCTGGGTCCGTTCTTGCCCTGGTTGATCGTCTCAGTGTGAAAGCTGGTATTGTTGAATCATTTTTGGGCACTCTCTCGTTGGGCTGCTATGCAGCTGGCCTTGCTGGGCTGCCTGGTGTGTTGGGCCCTGCTGGGCTGCTTGGTGTGTTGGGCCCTGCTGGGCTGCTGTGGATGATGGGTTCTGCTTCGTGGTCAACCGTGGTGTCGGTTGCCACTGGTGTGTATGTTGGGGGATCAAAAAAGTTAGGGTCCAAGGTGGGTTGCTCTGGATAGTTCGTGAATCTGAGTTTGATTTGGTCCAAGTGTTTCCGGTGAATGAGTCCATTTGAAAGTTTGACCCGAAATACCCTGCACCCGTCTTTGGCCACGACAGTGCTGGGAAGCCACTTGGGATCTTGTCCACAATTTAATACAAATACAGGATCATTGATTTCAATCTCGCGTGACACATTTGCGCTATCATGGTATGCACTTTGTTGAAGCCGCCTGCTTTCTACCTGTTCATGTAGATCAGGGTGAACTAACGAGAGCCTTGTCTTAAGTGCTCTTTTCATGAGCAGTTCAGCAGGTGGGATCCCAGTGAGTGAGTGGGGTTTTGTGCGGTAGCTAAGCAGGACTCGGGATAGGCAAGTCTGCAGTGAGCCTTCAGTTACCTTCTTCAAGCCTTGCTTGATGGTTTGCACTGCTCTTTCTGCCTGACCATTGGACGCTGGTTTAAGCGGGGCAGATGTGACATGTTTGATCCCGTTACGGGTCTTGAATTCTTTGAACTCAGCACTGGTAAAACATGGCCTGTTGTTGTTCACCAGTACATCGGGTAGGCCGTGCGTGGCAAATGTGGCCCGCAGGCTTTCAGTAGTGACAGCGGATGTGCTAGCCGACATTATCTCACATTCAATCCACTTGGAGTACGTGTCTACAACCACAAGGAACATTTTACCCAAGAACGGGCCTGCATAGACCACGGTTTGAAGGGCCAAGACCATAAACTTAGCGGCGCCTTCCTGAGTACATTGCTTAACTGTGAGCATGTATTACATCTGTGAACGCAAGACTCTAAGTCCGCATTGATACCGGGCCACCACACGTGGGATCTGGCTATCGCTTTCATCATTACGATGCCTGGGTGGGTACTGTGGAGCTCATTGATGAAGGTGTCTCTGCCCTTCTTGGGGAGCACTACTCGATTGCCCCACAGAAGGCAGTCTGCCTGTATAGACATTTCATCTTTGCGCCTCTGGAACGGCTTTATCTCTTCCTGCATTTCCACTGGGACACTGGACCAGCTCCCGTGAAGCACACAGCTTTTGACTAGAGATAATAAGGGGTCCTGGCTTGTCCAGGTTTTGATCTGCCGGGCAGTGACGGGTGATTGCTCACTCTCAAATGCTTCCATAACCATGGCTAGATCTGCGGGCTGCGCCATTTCCATCCCCGTGGTGGGCAATGGCAGCCTACTGAGAGCATTGGCGCAGTTTTCTGTGCCTGACCTGTGGCAGATGGCGTAGTTGTATGTGGACAACGTGAGCGCCTATCTCTGGATGCGGGCCGATAGGTTAGTATTTGTCATGTTTGCAACTACAATGTAACATCACTGTATTACTGTATACACTCAGCTTAGATGCACACCTTGACCACAGGGGGTGAACTTGTGGGAGACACTCCTTACCTGATCACACAGGTATATCAAGGTCCCACTCAGGGTCATCACTTCTGGAATCCTGTAATAAAGAGCTAAGGTCACAGAGTGGCCTTGTCCCTGGAATGTGCCTCGTGTGGTTTCATGCTGTAGAGTAAGGACTTTACAGTATTTATCCCTTTACTCTCGGAGAATAGGGAAATGAATGGCTTATGGTCAGTTTCCAATTCGAATTTTAGCCCAAACAGGTATTGATGCATTTTCTTTACCCCATAGACACACGCTAACGCTTCTTTCTCAATCATGCTGTAGGCTCTCTCAGCCTTAGACAGACTCCTGGATGCATAAGCAGTTTCCCGAAATCATTAGCTTGTTGCAATACACACCCGACGCCATCTGACGACGCATCACAAGCTAGTATCAAACGTTTACATGGATCATACAACACAAGCGATTTGTTTGAGCATAACAATTTTCTCACTTATACAAAGGCATTTTCTTGGCTTTTGCCCCAAACCCATTCGTCCCCTTTTTGTAGTAAGACATTCAGTGGTTCTAACAGCGTGCTGAGACCCAGTAAGAAGTTACCAAAGTAGCTCAGGAGTCCCAGAAACAACCTCAGCTCCATCACGGTGCATTCTCAGTTGCCTCCACCTTCGCGTGGTGGGCCTGGCGCAATCCTCCTTCCCAGGAACTCCACTTCAGGCGCCAGGAAAACGCACTTTGAGCATTTTAACCTGAATCCCACGTGGTTGAGTCGACTAAGAACCTCCTCCAGGTTCTGCAGATGCTTGACTGTGTTCCGACCTGTGACCAAGATGTTGTCCTGGAAGACCACGGTGTGCGGGACCGACTTCAGTAAGCTTTCCATGTTTCTCTGGAATATCGCTGCCGCCGATCGGATTCCATACGGGTGTCTGTTATAAACAAAAAGACCTTTGTGCGTGTTGATGCCGGTGAGGGCCTTCGATGATTCCTCCAGTTCCTGCGTCATGTAGGCTGAAGTCAGATCCAGCTTAGTGAATATCTTTCCTCCCGCCAGCGTTGCAAAGAGGTTATCGGCCTTTGGTAGTGGGTATTGGTCCTGCAGGGAGAAACGATTGCTAGCTACTTTGTAATCACCACAGATTCTGACGGTGCCGTCTCCCTTGAGGACTGGGACGATAGGACTGGCCCACTCGTTGAACTCGATCGGGGAAATGATGCCCTCTCTTTGCAGCCGGTCTAGCTCGATCTCTACCCTTTCTCTCATCATTTACGGATCTGCTCTCACCTTGTGATGGATGGGTCGCGCTCCCAGAATTAGGTGGATCTGCACTTTTGCTCCTTGGAATTTCCCGATGCCTGGTTCGAACAGCGAAGAAAGACCTGGTCACACGAAGTGCTCGGACGTCGTCCCAGTTCCAGCATATCTTTCCTAGCCAGCTCGTCCCGAGCAGCGTGGGACCATCACCTGTACCACCCAGAGTGATAGCTTGTGCACCGCTTCATCGTAGGAGACCTTTACGATAGCACTGCCGATTACAGGAATCACTTCTTTCATGTAAGTTCTTAGTTTCGTGCAAACTGGAGTTAAGACTGGCCTTGAGGTCTTGTTGCACCACAACCTTTCGAAAGTCTTTTTGCCCATGATGGACTGGCTCGTGACCGTGTCCAGCTCCATTGACACCGGGAGTCCATTTAGTTCAACATTCAGCATTATCGGGGACAATTCGTGGTGAATATGTGCACCCCATGTACCTTGCCTCCTCGATCTGAGGCTCTGGTTCGTCGTGATCCTCCGTGGATCTGTCCTCTTCTGCAACATGGTGGTTTTCAGGTTTAACAAGCTTTGCAGCTCGCCTACTCACTCGTTGGAGGTGTCCCATTGTTCCACAGCCCTTGCAAACGTACTCTTTGAATAGGCATGAATGGAAACGATGATCACGCCCGCAGCGCCAACAAGGTGTTAATGGCTTTGCATTCATCACCCTTGATGGTGGACTGAGACATTTGCGGACGTGTAGCTACAGGTATGTGTGACCTGCCCTGTACGTTACGAATCGAAAACAACATCACTTTGTTCACAGTACTTGTAACAGCACTTGTGTGCTGAGAGATTTACTTCATATTGTCACTGGTGGCACTGAACGCCTGGGCTATCGCTGTGGCCTTACTCAAGGTTGGGGTCTGTACAATCAAAAGTTTGCGAAGTATGGTTTTGTGGCCACTGCCAAGTACGAAAAGATCTCTGAGCATGTGCTCCAAATGTCCTTCAAATTTGCAATGTCCTGCAAGGCGTCTTAGCTCGGTGACATAACTCGCCACTTCCTGGCCTTCAGACTTTTTGTAGGTGTAGAACTGATACCTCGCCATCAGAATGCTTTCCTTCGGGTTCAAATGCTCTCGGACCAATGTGCACAAATCGTCGTACGATTTCTCCGTGGGTTTCGCTGGAGTGAGCAGATTCTTCATGAGACCATACGTTGGTGCCCCACAGACGGTGAGGAGGATCGCCCTTCATTTGGCAGCGCTCTCTTTCCCCATCTAGCTCGTTGGCCATGAAGTATTTTTTTTTTAAATTCGTAGCCAATCGTTCCAATTCTTTGTCAAATCACAAATGCCAGAGGTCACCTTGCACACGCCAAGGATCACTCTGCGCCAATGCTCTTAGCCAAAAGGCCTAGAGCCACTGCACCGTTCCTGGAAGTACTGCAATACCAGGTTCGTGCCATGGAGGTGGATGGGTCAGGTCCCCCACACACCTCCGTGGAGGTGGATGGGTCAAGCCACCCCACCCACCTCCTGTTTCCAAAAAAGCAAGCATATACCTTCCTGATCCAGGGAGAACCACCCGGAGGTCATGGTGGCTACTCCCCTGTCAGGTCAGTTACGCATGATCTTAGCCAAAAGGCCGAGAATCGTTGGCCATGAAGTATTGGTCGAGTCGTTCCACAAAAGTTTCCCAATCATCTCCCTCTGAGAATTTCTCCAGGATACCCACTGTTCTCTGCATCTTTGGGTTTGCTATCTGTATCTCGTCGCCAGTTGTTGTGTATGGAGAAAGAGTCAGACTGAACACTGTGAGCTCAAAGTAAATTGTGACCGTAGTCTTTTATTGCAGGTCTCCAGAGTGCCTCTCCAACCTGTGAAGACTCCTTAAATAACTGTGCTCCCAAGGGATTATGGGATCCTTTGGGACTCCAAGGGATGAGCCCTCTGGTGGCTGTACAGAGTAAATACAAGTATACATATATAACAATGGGGAGCGGGCAGGGAAGTGGAACTGAGTCCATGATCAGATCAGCCATGATCTTATTGAATGGCAGAGCAGGCTCGAGGGACCTTATGGCCTACTTACTCCTGCTCCTATTTCTTATGTTCTTATGTAGAGCTGGGTGTCATCAACGTACATGTGGAAACTGATACTGTGTTTTTGGATGATGTCTCCAAGGGGCAACATGTCGATGAGAAATAGGAGGGGGCCAAGGATAGATCCTTGGGGTACACCAGAGGTAACAATGCGGGTGCAGGAAGAGATGCCGTTGCAGATGATTCTCTGGCTACGATTAGATAAATAAGAATGGAACCAGGTGAGTGCAGTTCCACCCAACTGGACGACTGTGGAAAGGGTTTGGAGAAGGATAGAGTGGTCAACCGTGTCAAAGGCTGCAGACATGTCAAGAAGGACGAGGAGGGATAGTTTGCCTTTGTCACAGTCAGAAAGGATGTCATTTGTGACTTTGATGAGAGCTGTTTCAGTACAATGTCAGGCGTGGAAACCGGATTGGAAGGATTCAAACATGGAATTGTGGGAAAGATGGGCACAGATTTGGGAGGCAACAGCACATTCAAGCACTTTGGAGAGGAAAGGAAGGTTGGAGATGGGGCGAGGTTTGTTTTTTTGAGGAGAGGGGTGATGACGGCAGATTTGAGGGAGAGGGGGCTGTTCACAATGTCAGCGAACATGGGAGCCAGAAAAAGAAGTTGGGTGGTCAGCAATTTGGTGGGAATAGGATCAAGGGAGCAGGAAGTGGGTCTCATGGACAGGATGAGCTTAGAAAGGTCATGAGGGGAGATCGGAGAGAAACTGGAGAAAGATGTGCAGTCAGGCTTAGTGCAGGGGGGATCCTTGGAGGAAGTTTGGCCCGGTGGGCGAGGGGAAGGAAGGGAAAAGGCAGAGGCAGCCGAACGGATGGTCTCAATCTTAGAGACAAAGAAATCCATGAGCTCCTCACACTTATTGTCGGAGGTGAGGGTGGAGACTGGGGAGAGGGGTTTAAAAAGACTGTTAGCATGGAGAATAGAAGCCGGCGTTTATCTTTACATTCCAGAATGATTCTGGAATAGTGAGCAATTTTGGCAGACGAGAGCAGGACCCTATAATGCTTTCTGTGGTCCAGCCAGATCTGGCGGTGAGTGGCTAAACCAGTTGTCCGTCATATCCGTTCAATTCTGCACCCCTTGGACTTAAGGGAGCGAAGATCAGGGCTGTACCAGGGGAAATGGCCAGGGTGAGAGTAATTGTTTTAACAGGGACTCGGGCATCAACGGTGCTGGTGAGGGTTTGATTGAGCAGATCAGTAGCTGCAGAAATGTCCTGGTGAATGGCGGGCCAAAGGCTGGACAGTTGGGAGTTGACAAGTGCAGTTGTAAGAGAGTTGGGAGAGACATTTTTCCAAGGGCGGACACAGGAGGAGGTAGGGTTGGGGGGCAGGTGGAAGGGGAATGTGGGTGGAAAGCGATACAAGGAAGTGGTCAGAGATGGCTTTATCTGCGATTTACACGATAGGAGTCGTTGAGGCCACGAGCAATGGCAAGGTCGAGGGAGTGGCCATGAATATGAGTTAGGAGTTTACATGGAGGGAGAGATTAAGGGAAGATAGGATGCCAGGGAACTGAGGAGAAAGAGCATGATGAATTGAGATC
Source organism: Pristiophorus japonicus (assembly GCF_044704955.1). Classification (NCBI taxonomy): domain Eukaryota; kingdom Metazoa; phylum Chordata; class Chondrichthyes; family Pristiophoridae; genus Pristiophorus; species Pristiophorus japonicus. The sequence continues at coordinate 53,035,420 of NC_091981.1, read as the reverse complement.
GAGGTTGAAATCGCCGAGGATGAGAAGTCGTTTGGTGTAGAGGCAAAGTGAGGAAAGTAGTGAAGAGTGAAAGTAATAAACTGAAGGAGTAGGATTTTTTTAATGCATTGAGAGTTTGGGAGCTCCTGCCCACTCTAAAATTATTTCAACTTTAATTTCTGGCAGCAGAGCCATGCACATTCGTGTAACCATGCCTGCACACAGTGTTCATGGCAGCACGAATGTTTACTTGTAGCCATGCATAGTCCACAGTAAAAATCTGAAGCTCCCAGTTCAACTATCAGTCCAGACCATTAATGTTGTAAAACTGCAGTCCGGGTCTCGCTCTATCAAAGTGAACAGAATTTCAGACCGATCAACTTTGAAAAAGACTTTCTGGTACTTCAGAAACACATCAGCTATTGCATCAGTATCATTTGTTTCAGTGACCAACCAACACGAGTGCCATTTTGACTTGTCGGTGTGATATTAATCACTGTCATTCAGTGTGTGCCATGCATTGGGCAATTTTAGAGAAAGCACAAGTTTGCATCCATATTGCAGAAAGTCTTCAAACAGCTGGGGGAGATACACTGAGCCACGGCCCCCCTTGGCAGAGGGCTTTTTACGAATGGCAATGTGGTCTCTAAACCGGTGGAAAGCAAGGACGGTGCAGGCCCATTTCCACCCCAACCCACCCCCGCCGGCAAATCCAATCCCCATTGATGGGGTGACTGATGGATGATACCTGTTAACCAATTATTAACTAATTAATGAATGCAAAACTGATTTGTGTTTACGAATTGCCATTTTAATTATCTCAAATTTATTTATTTAATTGATTATTTATACTAAATGATAATTAGTAAATTAGTTAAAAGATTTATTCACTAACTTAACACCCTCTGCTCATTAGGCACTTGGCGAGTATTGTAATTGTGCTCATCACTCTACTAATTACACAGCTATTAATTTAAAAGCGACTGAGCGTGGGCCCTCCAGACCACTCCACGACCATGCGGCCGCGCAGCTTAACAAGAACATTGGTGTGTAGCCCTCAACGGCTCACCAAAACTTGTTAAGTGACCCTCCAACCCAAATAATTGACCATCCCTGGTCTAATCCAACGAGTTTATCTCGCACATCACCCTGCAGGATCCATAGCCACCCCTGACAGCTCCTAACTGCACTGCTCCAGACAGTACAATGGACCAGTACAGTGTGGAGATTTGCCCGCAACATCAGGAACTCGGCAGCTTGTATAGGGTGATCTGGTATCTTGCACAGCATTTTCACATTGCAATTTATGTCATATTATAATGTACAGCTTTTCTCCCTTCCCCCAAACCTTCTGCTTATCACTTTTTGATGGTGACTGCCCTTTTTAAAGGGGAAAAATAGATCACAAAATGAACTTAAGATTGTAAGCTAATTTTAATCCTGTTAAATCAATATTTTAGAAACATTTCATGAATTTTAGGTCAAAATTAGTAAAAATTACATGAATTATAGAAATAAATTAGTAAAATTATTTGAAATTTAGGTCAAAATTATTAAACATGCATATATATACATTATTAAAAATAACACGAATAATTAAAAATTACATGTATAGATATCGTATTTATATATGAATTGTAGATCTAAATTATTAGTTATATGAATTTTAGGTATGTTATTTAAACGTACACGAATTTTAAGTAGAAATGAATAAAAACATACGAAAAGAATTTAAGGAGCTAGGAGCTAAATTAAAAAGTAGGACCTCAAAGTAGTAATCTCGGGATTGCTACCAGTGCCACGTGCTAGTCAGAGTAGGAATCGCAGGATAGCGCAGATGAATACATGGCTTGAGCAGTGGTGCAGCAGGGAGGGATTCAAATTCTTGGGGCATTGGAACCGGTTCTGGGGGAGGTGGGACCAGTACAAACCGGACGGTCTGCACCTGGGCAGGTCCGGAACCAATGTCCTAGGGGGAGTGTTTGCGAGTGCTGTTGGGGAGGAGTTAAACTAATATTGCAGGGGGATGGGAACCTATACAGGGAGACAGAGGGAGACAAAAATGAGGCAAAAGCAAAAGACAGAAAGGAGATGAGGAAAAGTGGAGGGCAGAGAAACCCAAGGCAAAGAACAAAAAGGGCCACTGTACAGCAAAATTCTAAAAGGACAAAGGGTGTTAAAAAAGCAAGCCTGAAGGCTTTGTGTCTTAATGCAAGGAGTATCCGCAATAAGGTGGATGAATTAACTGTGCAAATAGATGTTAACAAATATGATGTGATTGGGATTGCGGAGACGTGGCTCCGGGATGATCAGGGCTGGGAACTCAACATCCAGGGATATTCAACATTCAGGAAGGATAGAATAAAAGGAAAAGGAGGTGGGGTAGCATTGCTGGTTAAAGAGGAGATTAATGCAATAGTTAGGAAAGACATTAGCTTGGATGATGTGGAATCTATATGGGTAGAGCTGCAGAACACTAAAGGGCAAAAATCGTTAGTGGGAGTTGTGTACAGACCTCCAAACAGTAGTAGTGATGTTGGGGAGGGCATCAAACAGGAAATTAGGAGTGCATGCAATAAAGGTGCAGCAGTTATAATGGGTGACTTTAATATGCACATAGATTGGGCTAGCCAAACTGGAAGCAATACGGTGGAGGAGGATTTCCTGGAATGCATAAGGGATGGTTTTCTCGACCAATATGTCGAGGAACCAACTGGGGGGAGGCCATCTTAGACTGGGTGTTGTGTAATGAAGAGGACTAATTAGCAATCTCATTGTGCGAGGCCCCTTGGGGAAGAGTGACCATAATATGGTGGAATTCTGCATTAGGATGGAGAATGAAACAGTTAATTCAGAGACCATGGTCCAGAACTTAAAGAAGGGTAACTTTGAAGGTATGAGGCATGAATTGGCTAAGATAGATTGGCTAATGATACTTAAGGGGTTGACTGTGGATGGGCAATGGCAGACATTTAGAGACCGCATGGATGAATTACAACAATTGTACATTCCTGTCTGGCGTAAAAATAAAAAAGGGAAGGTGGCTCAACCGTGGCTATCTAGGGAAATCAGGGATAGTATTAAAGCCAAGGAAATGGCATACAAATTGGCCAGAAATAGCAGCGAACCTGGGGACTAGGAGAAATTTAGAACTCAGCAGAGGAGGACAAAGGGTTTGATTAGGGCAGGGAAAATGGAGTACGAGAAGAAGCTTGCAGGGAACATTAAGGCGGATTGCAAAAGTTTCTATAGGTATGTAAAGAGAAAAAGGTTAGTAAAGACAAACGTAGGTCCCCTGCAGTCAGAATCAGGGGAAGTCATAACGGGGAACAAAGAAATGGCAGACCAATTGAACAAGTACTTTGGTTCAGTATTCACTAAGGAGGACACAAACAACCTTCCGGATATAAAAGTGGTCAGAGGGTCTATTAAGGAGGAGGAACTGAGGGAAATCTTTATTAGTCGGGAAATTGTGTTGGGGAAATTGATGGGATTGAAGGCCGATAAATCCCCAGGGCCTGATGGACTGCATCCCAGAGTACTTAAGGAGGTGGCCTTGGAAATAGCGGATGCATTGACAGTCATTTTCCAACATTCCATTGACTCTGGATCAGTTCCTATGGAGTGGAGGGTAGCCAATGTAACCCCACTTTTTAAAAAAGGAGGGAGAGAGAAAGCAGGGAATTATAGACCGGTCAGCCTGACCTCAGTCGTGGGTAAAATGATGGAATCAATTATTAAGGATGTCATAGCAGCGCATTTGGAAAATGGTGACATGATAGGTCCAAGTCAGCATGGATTTGTGAAAGGGAGATCATGCTTGACAAATCTTCTGGAATTTTTTGAGGATGTTTCCAATAAAGTGGACAAAGGAGTACCAGCTGATGTGGTATATTTGGACTTTCAGAAGGCTTTCGACAAGGTCCCACACAGGAGATTAATGTGCAAAGTTAAAGCACATGGGATTGGGGGTAGTGTGCTGACGTGGATTGAGAACTGGTTGTCAGACAGGAAGCAAAGAGTAGGAGTAAATGGGTACTTTTCGGAATGGCAGGCAGTGACTAGTGGGGTACCGCAGGGTTCTGTGCTGGGGCCCCAGCTGTTTACATTGTACATTAATGATTTAGACGAGGGGATTAAATGTAGTATCTCCAAATTTGCGGATGACACTAAGTTGGGTGGCAGTGTGAGCTGCGAGGAGGATGCTATGAGGCTGCAGAGTGACTTGGATAGGTTAGGTGAGTGGGCAAATGCGTGGCAGATGAAGTATAATGTGGATAAATGTGAGGTTATCCACTTTGGTGGTAAAAACAGAGAGACAGACTATTATCTGAATGGTGACAGATTAGGAAAAGGGAAGGTGCAACGAGACCTGGGTGTCATGGTACATCAGTCATTGAAGGTTGGCATGCAGGTACAGCAGGCGGTTAAGAAAGCAAATGGCATGTTGGCCTTCATAGCGAGGGGATTTGAGTACAGGGGCAGGGAGGTGTTGCTACAGTTGTACAGGGCCTTGGTGAGGCCACACCTGGAGTATTGTGTACAGTTTTGGTCTCCTAACTTGAGGAAGGACATTCTTGCTATTGAGGGAGTGCAGCGAAGATTCACCAGACTGATTCCCGGGATGGTGGGACTGACCTATCAAGAAAGACTGGATCAACTGGGCTTGTATTCACTGGAGTTCAGAAGAGTGAGAGGGGACCTCATAGAAACGTTTAAAATTCTGACGGGTTTGGACAGGTTGGATGCAGGAAGAATGTTCCCAATGTTGGGGAAGTCCAGAACCAGGGGTCACAGTCTAAGGATAAGGGGTAAGCCATTTAGGACCGAGATAAGGAGAAACTTCTTCACCCAGAGAGTGGTGAACCTGTGGAATTCTCTACCACAGAAAGTAGTTGAGGCCAATTCACTGAATATATTCAAAAGGGAGTTAGATGAAGTCCTTACTACTCGGGGGATCAAGGGGTATGGCGTGAAAGCAGGAATGGGGTACTGAAGTTTCATGTTCAGCCATGAACTCATTGAATGGCGGTGCAGGCTAGAAGGGCTGAATGGCCTGCTCCTGCACCTATTTTCTATGTTTCTATATTTTATGTAGAAATTATTTTTAAACCATGTAAATTATATGTAGAAATTATTAATAGGTAAAGTTAAGGATATCTGAAATTTACAAAATGTGTAAGTTCTGACGGTGAGGCTGTTGTATTTATTTCCTGCCATATACTTCGCCATCTAGTGGCTTAGTCAGATTGTTGTCAACAAAACAACACTGACAGATCGGAGACTTTTTGTTTACAGTTACGTGTACATCGCAATAATTAAATTGGAAGTCATTAACTGAAGCAAAGGCAGGTTCCTGCTTTGCTCCCGTTGCTTACTGGCAGGGTGAGCACGTGTGCCTGGTTCTCGGGGAAACCCGGGTAAAAAGGTCACCGCGGGGAAAGGGGAATCTCCTGGAACGTCCAAGCGTTCCGTGGCGCCATGGCAACCAGGAACTCCGCAACCAACGGGATTCGCTGCTGGAACAGCTCGCCAGCGCCACTTCGGCGTGAGCCAATCAGAAGCTGGCGAGCGGTGACGAAGCCGAAGGCGTTCGACCAATGGGGAGAAGAGGGACATGCAAATGAGGTTTGAAAAAGCCGCGGGAAATCCGAGTTTCGCGGGAGGCATTACGCGCGTAAAGTATCTCCCTTCATTCATCGTCAGCTTCCTGGAGCCATTTTCAGAGCTTGGGGCTGTTTTAAGGACTTTTAAATCCTTCGCATCTGCCCCTCCCCGCGTTCAATATCCTGCCGTGACCAAACCCACGGCGACCGGGGTCTGTCTCCTCCTGGAATCGGGGGGTATTTTTATTCTTTTGCGGGGAGGGCAGGCGAGCAGGTTGGAAATAATTACCCGCGCGCGCGCGCCAGCGAGAGAGCGAGGCAGCGAGAGAGGAAGAGGTCCGAGCGGAGACACCGGTCCCAAGTTGGGAAATAATGCGGAAAGGAATCCAAGCGGCTCCGGGGAGAGGCTCGGCCGGAGTTGGGGGTTCAGCGGCGGCGGCGCCCGGGCTGTTGGCCATTATTGTGGGGAGCGGCGGACTGCAGGAGCGGGCGGGCAAGAGCGGCGGTGTCGGCCTCGGGCTCCGGGTCTTGTCGCCAGCGGCAGCCGACGGCTGCTCGACACCTCGCGGCGCGGCGAGCAGGACGGCCGTGGGACTGGTGCCGGCTACTCCGGGAAGGACTCCGGTAAAAACGGGTTGCTCGGGGGGGTGGGTGGGATCCTTTCACCTTTCGATAACGACGCGGGGACCAAAGTGGCGGCGCGGTTTTAAACCCCCTCCCTCCTTCCCCGGGGGCTGGCGATTGACGATCAGCAGCTCCCAGGTTCTTTCTGCTGAGGTGGTTTGTGGTGGTGTGGGTGGGGTTACACCCCGGCTTGGGAGTCGGTCCCCTCCAAGGAGGCCTCGCGGTTAATGTTGGTGTCCCCCACCCCCTGTGCCCAAGGTGCGGGGGTCCCGGCGCCAACTGCTGGCTGGGTGTGTGGGGGGTTTAAATCCAAACATGTCGCCGCCGGGCCGGGTGGTGTGGGGGAGCTGGCCGCGTGCCTCCAAAGGGCCTAGTGCCTGTGAACCGGAGTCGGGCCAGTTCAAGTGCAGGCCTTGCTCACGCTGCCTTCCCCCATTGCCGGCGGAGCCCGGGCTGGCAGTTGTCATTTTGCGGCAGCCCCGCGACCTCCTGGCGATTCAAGCCCGGGACCATTTCTCCAACCCTTTCCAGGTTACACACTGACATTCTGGCGGGGTTGTTTTTTTTGTTGTAGCCTTTAGAGTTTAGAGAGCAGACAAGACGTACTGGAAAGGTACGCCAAAAATGAAAGAAATTCGGGTCATGCAGGGTTAAAAGCTTTTTCCAAATTTCTAATTGCAATACTTTTTCAAAAAAGAACCGCCACGTGAATTTTGTCCTTCTTCACCCCCCCCCCCCCCCCCAGACCCAAGCAAAGCTGACTTGCCTTCCAGCAATGCATAAAAATCAGGATTTCAAAATGCTAAATTTACCTAAATATAATTAAGTATTAAATACCCTTGTTGTTGCATAAATGTTTTGCTGCATCAATTGCTGAGAAAGATAAGTTTATGTCGCAATTGAATAATTCCTTTAAAACTTGGTATATTTTTCTGGGGGTTGGGTGGGTGGGGAAATGTAATAATTGCATTTCATAGAGAAACATCTTTTTTGCAAAATTATGTAATTAATCAGCTGTATACTATGTACAAATCTTTCAAACAATGCAGTAAATTAGTTGAGGCCTAGATGGTCTGAAAAGCCTTTGGGAGTTGAGTTAATTTGGGTAAAGTTTAAATCAATTAGCAATATTAATGGGATTGTAAGTTAACCTGTTTTTGTTGACTTCAAATAAGCATCTAAAATATGTATGCACTACCCTTTCAAAACTTTGTTTTGAAGCAATAAAGATCCCAAATTAGGCATAGGAAGCTAGCTGCAGTTTTAATTAGGACCAGTAACACCGTGTATTTTAAAACATTATTGCAGTTTCAAATTTTAAATATTCGACTGTCTTACTCGCAGATGACTAGGCTAGATTAATTCTTTTTGAACATTCGGCAGTTCTGACGCGGGGTCGTCGACCCGAAACGTTAACTTTGTTTTTCTCTCCACAGATGCTGCCTGACCCGCTGAGAGTTCCAGCATTCTTTGTTTTTATTTCAGATTCCAGCATCCGCGGTATTTTGCTTTTTTATTGGGTTAGACTATGTGTTGAGCAATTGGTTATATTTTGCACCTGTAGTATTCCTTTCGGTTCGGGTTTGCTTTTCTAGTGACCCGACCTGCTAACAAACTGCTTAATTCCAAGAACTCAAATTTGTATGTTACATTGTACAATCCCTTTGCATCTCGATCCAGTGCTTTTAATGAAGTAGCGCTATAGAATTTTGTATGCAAACTGTTGGTCACTTTCGTTTGGACCAAGTGCATTCTGATTCCACACATTTGTGGGCTTTTTAAAAGTAAAATATGTGAAGCTTATGTATCACGAGTCACTATGTAACATCATACAGCACTCTAATACCCATGTATATAGTTGTGTACAGTTGCGTAGTGCTGCACATGGAATTAGTGTTAACTTTCTGGGAGTGGGACAAATTGGATAACTGTTTCAAAGAGCCAGCCCTTCTCTGATGTATGATTCTATGTTGGTTGCAAGCTAAGAGGGGGCATGTTATGTACCAGGAGTGACGAATGGGTGGTGGTTTAGTGGTGCGAGAGGGTATTATGTCGTCATCAGCTTCCTACAGTTGGAAATGACAGCACCGAAGGAGGTCAGTTGGCCCATTGTGCTGGTGCTGGCCCCACTGGAGCTGTTCACTCTCTAACCCTGGATTCTTTTACACCTGTAAAAGAACAGATAATTTATCATATCTCCACTCTTAAAATAGAAGCATAGCAGTTTACAACATAGAACAAAACCATTTGGCCCATCCTGTCAGCTTGTTTTTTTCCTAGAACATCCCAAAACTAATTCCAAAAGCAAAATACTGCAGATGCTGGAATCTGAAATAAAAACAAAATGCTGGAAATACTCAGCAGGTCAGGCAGCATTTGGAGAGATAGAATTGACATTTCAGGTCGATGAACTTTGGTCAGAACTTGAAAAAGTTATAGAGATGCAATGGGTTTTAAGCAGGGAAAAGGAAGGGCAAAACAGAAGGTCTGTGATGAGGTAGAAGGCAGGAGAGTTTAAATGGCAAGAGATGATGGTATGAGCAAAAGGGAGTGGTAATGGGACCGGCAAAGAAACAAAAGATGGATCTAGAGGAGCTGTAAATGACAACAGCAGAATCATTATCAGCAAATGGTGTCTGTGGGGTGGAGGGTGTGGGTGGACAGAAATGGGAGCAGTGGTTATGATCTGAAATTATCTTGAATGGGTGGTCGTGGGGCTGGAGGAGATTAGATAGGGAGAGATTTTAAAACCAGGATGAGAATTTTGAAATTGAGGTGTTGTTTAATCAGGACCCAATGTGGGTCAGCGAGCACAGGGGTGATGGGTGAATGGGACTTGGTGCGAGTCAGGACACAGGCAGCTGAGTTTTGAATAACCTCAAGTTTACATAGGGTAGAATAGGGAAGGCCAGCCAGGAGTGTGTTGGAATAGTCAAGTCTAGAGATAACAAAGGCATGGTTGAGGGTTTCAGCAACAGATGAGCTGGGGAAGAGATGGGTGATGTTACGGAGGTGGAAATAGACACTCTTAGTTATGGCATGCATATGTGGTGGGAAGCTCATTTCAGGGTCAAATATGACAACATTGCGAACAGCCTGGTTCAGCTTCACAGATGTTGGGGAGAGGGATGGAATCGGTGGCGAAGGAACTGAGTTTGTGCTGGGGACCAAATACAATGGTTTCGGTATTTCCAATGTATTGGAGAAAATTTCTGCTCATCCAGTTCTGGATGTCGGACAAGCAGTCTGACAATTTGGAGATGGTGGAGGGGTTGAGAGAACTGGTGGTGACGTAGAACTGGGTGTCATCAGCATACATGTGGAAACTGACACTGTTTTTGAATGATGTCGCTGACGGGGAACACGCAGATAAGAAATAGGAGGGGGCCAAGGATAGATCCTTGGGGGACACCAGAGGCAATGATGCGGGAGCAGGAAGAGAAGCTGTTGCAGGTGATTCCCTGGTTAAGATTAGATAGATAAGAATGGAACCAGCGAGTACAGTCCCACCCAGCTGGGTGACGCAAGAGAGAGGTGTTGGAGGAGGATGGAATGTCAACAGTGTCAAAGGCTGCACAGGTTGAGGAGGGATAGTTTTGTTACAGTTACAAAGGATGTGCCTTTGAGAGCCGTTTTGGTATTGTGGCAAGGGTGGAAACCTAATTGGGGGGGATTCAAACATGGAGTTCTGGAAAGGTGGGCATGGATTTGGGAGGCAACAATGCGTTCAAGGACTTTGGAGAGGAAAGGGAGGTTGAAGATGTGGCAGTGGTTTGCAAGGACGGAGGGGTCAAGGGTTGTTCTCTTTGAGAAGGGGATGAGGGGGACAGTACCTGAGGGGAGAGAACTGCTAACTTGGGAGTCAGAAAAGGAAGTTGGGTGGTCAGCAGTTTCGTGGGAATAGGGTCAAGGGAGCAGGAAGTTGGTCTCGTGGACAAGCTGAGCAGTCATGTGGGAAGATCGATGAGCGACTGGAGAAAGATGTGAGGTCAGGGCGAGTGTGGGGGGGAGGGGGGGTGTTCCTTAGATGAAGTTTGGCCTGCTGGGCTAGGGGAAGGAAGGGAAGTGGTCGAGGCTGATTGGATGGTCTCAGTCTTAGAGACAGAGGAGTCCATGAGCTCCTCACAGTTGTTGTTGGACGCGAGCGTGGAGGAGACGGAAAGGGTTTAAGAAGATGGGTTAGCTGTGGAGAATAGAAGCGGGGATTATCTCTGCATTCCAGAATGATCCTGGAATAGTGAGCAGTTTTAGCACAAGCAGGATCCAATAATGCTTTGTGGTCCAACCGCAATGGCAGTGAATGGCTAAACCAGTTACCCACCATAACCGTTCAAGTCTGTATTCCTTGGACTTAAGGGAGTGAAGATGAGGGCTGTACCAGGGTGAGAGAGTAATGGTTTTAATAGGGACTCGGGCATCAAAAGTGGTGGGGGTGGTTGAGCAGGTCGGTAGCTGCAGAAATGTGGTGAATGGAGGGTCAAAGGCTGGACAGTTGGGATTTCATAGTTGCAGTTGGAAGAGAGTTGCTTCTGGGGGAAGACACAGAAGGAAGTTGGGTGGGGGGGTGGGGGGGGGCGGTGGGTGCAATGCGAGTCGAGAGCAATATAAGGAAGTGGTCAGCGATGGCCTTATCCATGATTGATGCGGTGGGAGTAGTGAGGCAAGATGGCAAGCTTGATGGGGTGGCTGTGAATATGGGTTGGAGAGTTTACCTGGGGGGAGAGATTAAGGGAGGATAGGAGACTCGTGAACTCTGAGGAAAGCACGCATGATGAATTGAGAGCAGGTTGAAATCACTGAGGATGAGAAGTTACTCGATGCAGATGCTGAGGGAGGAAAGCAGTGAAGATATCTCGGTGATAAAAATTTTATGGTACTTGAGTGGGTGGTAGAGAATTTTAAATGAAAGGTGAGATGCTGAAAGGAGGAGAAAGTACCAGAGGAGTAGGGGGACAGACCACAGTGTGATTGGGTGATGTGAGCCACATCGCAACCACGGCAGTGTCAGTGGGGCAAGTGGTTGAAGGTATAACCAGACGTGGAGACTTCATTTAGGGGCTTCATTAATCTGTTGTTTCCTACTTGTCAGTCAACTTTCTAACTTCACTGTTATATCCCTTTTGTGTCAGTGCTGCAGTTACTTTTTTTTCTCCATGGTGTTGGCCATGGCTCTGTGGTAGCACTCATGCCTGAGTCAGAAGGTTGTGGGTTCAAGTCCCACTCCAGAGACTTGAGCACAAAATCTAGACTGACACTGGGTGCGTGCTGCACTGTCGGAGGTGCCGTCTTTCAGATGAGATGTTAAACTGAGGGTTTGTCTGCCCCCTTGGGTGGGTGTAAAAGATTCCATCGCACTATTTTGCAGAAGAGCAGGGGATTTCTCCCTGGTGAGTTTATCCCTCAACCAACATCACTAAGAGATGATCTGATGATTATCACTTTGCTTGACCTTGCTATGTGCAAATTGGCTGCTGTGTTTCCTACACTGCAACAGAGACCAAAAATAAAACACTTTGGGACAACTGGAGGTTGTGAAAGGCACTGTATAAATACAATTCTGTCTTTCTTAATTCTATAAATAAAGATAATATAGTAGATGTTGTATACGCTAATTTGGTGAGACACCTCATTGAATGCCTTCTGTAAATTAGCGTATACTACGACATCTACTGTATTATCTTTATTTATAGAATTAAGCAGCTCAGCAAAAAAAAACTTGTCAAACATTGCCTTAACTAATCCAGGCTGATTTTTCTTGGTCATCCTGTGCATCTCTAAATACTTAGTAATTTGATCTCAAATTATGGATGCCAAGAATTTGCTGAAAACAAAGAATGGTTAGTTGGTTTATCCTTTCCTACCTTTTGAACAGGGTTTTTACACTGGTTCTCCTCCCATTCTGGATGTAATATGCAAATATAAAGAGGACTGAACAATTGGTCAGAGCCTCTGCTTTTTCCTATATTCTCACTTCCACTATCATTTATCAAAACTGCCACAAAATATTTAATATTTTATTTACCTTACCGTCATCCCCCCACAACTAGATTCCCTTTATCTCTGGAATTCTACTCTCTAATTGCTCTTTTGCTTGCATTATGTTTATAAAAGCCCATATTAATTCCACATAATATTTTATGGCCTTTTTTTCATATTCACTGCCCAGTAAAATGATTTAATGCATGAATGCAAGTATGTTGTGTTTTTTTGTGGTTGTACTGTAATACAGGAAACTGGGGCAGCCATTTTTGCACACAGCAAAATCCCAGAGCAGTTGATCCATGTTTTGATGAGGTTGTTTTGAAGGAAGGCGATTGACTTGCTCATCTTTGAATAGTGCAACAGAACGTTTAAAATCTATCTGAACCGGCAGACAGGCGAACATCACTTTCAACAGCGGGCCCTCAGTATGACGCTGAACTTTGGCTGACCATGGAAGCAATTGCACAGCCCCAAACCAACACATGCTCCCCAGAAGAGACCAATCACTTAGACTGACAGAGATCTGGATCTGAATGAAAGTCAAATGACTTAATGAACTTGGCTTACTCGATGCCAGTCAGTCAATCCTTTGTGTCCTTTACATGACTGAGGTAGCAATATCTTGTTGCCCAATTCTAAGCCAGACTTTTGCAAGAGCTGCCACGGCCCAATATACCCCACATATCTGTTGGAAGAAATTCTGCATAGAGTTCTTAGTCTGGCATATTACCTCTTGCGTGTAGAAATTGAATTGCCAAAATAACCATTATTAGATGAAAACCAATTCCTCGATTTAGATATTGGGGTTTGGGAAATAGATGACTTGCCCCAATGATTTTAAGGTCTTTGCTATGCTCCTATCAGAACCAATTTTGAGGTGGTGGTTCTTGTTGCAATATTCTTTGGTTATGTGCTATTCTCGCACCTGAGATAATTAGAAATAGCTATGCCATAGCTTTGGTGCTGATGTGTGGGCATGATTCTGTTTTAGTTTGCACATTTTGCTGCTGTTTTAGTGGTAGAGTGAAGACCCCACTAATAGTATCTGAGTTTTAACAGCCTTTCTTGTCTCTACTGTGATGCTGCTGTTTCTGCTTTTTCTGTGGTATTTTAGGCCTCAAGCAGTAGGATGTTTCCAGGTGAACCCCTCCACATCCCTGTAAAGTCTCAAGACTGTTGAAACTCCATATACACACAACAAATTTTGGGTCAATCTGTTGGCTTCAGATCGGTGGGGCTTGCATGTGCATTTAAGTATGTAAACTTGGCGTGAACCCCTCCACATTTGGAGGGTGTGCATTCTTTAGACATGGCATTCTCTGACTCGGGAAACATTCAAAAATTAAAATTCAATTATTCTTCATTGGGTAGTTGATGCTTCATTGTGGTTGTAGAAGGATCTGTTGCTTCATAAATACACTTCAAAATGTGACATATTGTATAGCAACAATAATAATTCGCATTTAAACTGTGCCTTTTAACATAGTGCAACGTCTCAAGGCGCTTCACAGGAGCGTTACCAGACAATTTGACACCAAGCTACACCGATGTTGGGACAGGTGACCAAAAACTTGGTCAAAGATGTAGGTTTTAAAGGAGGAGAGAGGTGGAGTTGTTTAGGGAGGGAATTCCAGAGCTTGTGGCCTAAGCAGGTGAGGGTACGGCTGGCAATGGTGGGGCGATGGAACTCTGATGTACGAGAGGCCAGAATTGGAGGGTTGTAGGGCTGGAGGAGGTTAGAGATGAGATGGGGCGAGACCATTTAAGTGATCTGAACATGATCAGTGGGTATTGGATGCAAAAGAACTGAATGTATTGGTATACAATGTTGGTATTCCTGAAATCGGTTACTTGGATAGCTATTTTGATAGCTGTATTTACAATGTTACCTCTGAACTAATTGGAGGGTAATAGGCACTACTGCATTTGACAGGGTAGTATGGTTATTGCATTAAATCTATATGCTACCAAGGAAATGGAGGAGGAGTAGGTATGTGAAAGCACAGCTTTTTAAGGGAACTGTCCTTCATACTGCCTGGGAGCAGTGATGAGAGAAATTTAAGGTTTCGATTTATATTGTTGGATACAGAGGCAGCTAAAGATATTTTTTAACCTGCTCAATAGGATCATTCTGTTGATGTTTCATGTGCTTCTATTAATATTTTGGAGTGAGATCGATTCGAGATGGCCACACAGTGTTAAGACGAAAGCTGCATGTTTGTGGAAACTGTCTGGTTCCTTTACTTCCATTAACCTATGTCTTAAGTTTCTGTTCTGAAACCAAATCGTGACCTGATGAAAGTTACTTTCGTGCCACTGCTACAGACCAATTTTTAACAAAAATCTAATTTGCTCCCCTGACGAGTGCACCATGTCAGAATCCGTAAAGATTTCAGTTTCTATGGGGTAACCTTGCCCTGAAAAAACACGTTGGTCCACCTGACTAGGTGGTGATGCTCATTGGAGGATTTGGATACTAATGTTAGCTCAACATGTGAGGGTCTCCACCCGTTCTATAATGTCAGGTGGCTGAGCATTAGCAAGCCTTTTCACGAACTGAGTATCTTCAAGTTACATTTTGTATATGCCCCTTGCATTCATATGTTGGAAAAGATTTACACATTCGTACTGTTACTGCTTCTTCTTTACTTGATGGTTCACTTTGATAATGTATATTAACGACAGTGATATTACAAGTCCTGGTAAATATTGTACAGCAGTAGCAACTTCCCTCATGTTTTTTCACACAAAATCTACAGCACAGAATCAGACTATTCAGTCTAACTGGTCCATGTGGTGTTTGTACTCCAGAAGACCTTCCCCACCCTGTTCCCACTCTGCCCCCATTTCCCTCTATTTCTTTCTCCCTGATGTATGCATCACGCCTCCCCTTAAATGCATCAATGCTATCTGCTTCGATCACTTCATGTAGCAGAGAGTTCTACGTTCTAGCCACTGTAAAGAAAGTCCTCTGAAATTCTTTAATTTATCTGTTGGTGGCTATATTGTATTTATGTCCCTGTGTTCTCGACTTGCCCACAAATGAAAACAGTTTCTTCACATCTACCCTTTTGAATCCCCGTCATAATTGTAAAGACCTGTATCAGATGTCCTCTTGGTTTGGTCTTTTTTTTTCCAAATAAAAGATCCCCAACCTGCTCAATCTTTTCAGTACTTTCTCCAGTGCTTTAATATCCTTTTTGTAGCAGAGAGGCCAGAACTGCACGCGATACCCTCCAGCAGTGTTCCCCTAATTTTGTTTGATCCTGTGTGGACCCTTTAAAATACTGTGCAGCGCGGTTTTTCTATTGAAAAGCCCGCTGCACAGGTTCCCTGGAACATTGCTCTCGTGTGGTTTAACCAAGGTTCGATATAAACTTAATCTTACCTCCTGGCCTTGGTATTCTATTCTTCCAGAAATGCACCCCTATACTTTGCTTGCACTCTTTATGGTGTTATCAACTTGTATTACTAATTTGAGTGATTTCTGGATCTAGCTACCCCATTTAGTTTCTTACCTTGTAATGAATAAGTGACATCCTTATTCCTCTTCCCAAAAAGAACCACCTTAGACTTTGCATTCGATGCCTTTTTACTACTTCCTGTAGTTTGGTTCAGTCCCTCGCATTATTGCTACACCCTCAGTTGGTATCCTGCAAATTTCGGCACCCTACCTCTAATTTGCATCCAGGCCATTTGTCTATATGGTAAACAACAGTGATCCCAGTATGGATCCCTGCAGGGCACCACTTGCCACTTTCTGCCAGTCTGAGAAACTTCCCTAAACTCATGCCCTCTGTTTTCTGTTTTGTAATGAACTTTTTCATTTTTCCACCTGACCCTTTGTCATGAGTCTCTTAAGTGACACCTTATCAAAGGCCTTCTGAAAGTCTTCAGAATATCACATCCAAGGAATTGTCTTTGTCTACTTTCTGTTACATCTTCGAAGAATTCAATAAGGTTTGTTAACCATGTCCGAGAAATTCAGGCAGACTAATTTTTAATTATAATCTGTTTCTTGGCTCCATTGTACTTTAATTCTATATCTGTTGAAAAATGAATGCTTTTCATTAGCTGGTCCGTTAGGAATTTAGTGTATGTGTAAAACCCACTTTAATATGAACCTAAGCTGCATACCCAGACTTGTTTTGTATTGGTGGTGAGTTCCTCTGGGATGGTGCAGTAAGCTAAGCAAGACCTCTTGACAAAGCCAAATCCCAGGTGCTGTTGCTGTAATTCTCGGAGAGGAAAGGTTTGGAGCCCATCATCCAACGGCACAGATTGGAATTGTGCTGAAGTGTTGAAAGGCTATCTCCTTTCCTGAATTAGTAGTGATGTGGTTGGGGGAAGGCAGCGGTTTGTCCATTCAGTTCCTCTTCTCTTTATAGTTGTATTTCAAGCTGGGACATGCTCTGAAATGGCCATTGTCTCATTTAATTGTTCTGCTTTTTCTTTGGAATGTTGCTTTCCAGACCTGTGCTCATCTCACCCACAGCTTGCTATTCGAATCAGGGTTCCATCCCCCTCAGCACTGAAATGGCTCTAACCAAAGTCATGGATGGTATTCTTTGTGACTGACCATGGTGGGTTATCTCCCCTCTGTCCTTGACATCTGCAGCCTTTGACACAATCACGCCATTCTCCTCCAATGTTTTTCAGCTTGGTGGAACTACACGCTTAGTTCCACTCTTGCCTATCTGATTGTAGCCAGAGCATTGCCATAAATAGCTTCTCTTCCTATCCTTGCACCGCGACCTCTAGAATCCCCCAAAGATATCTCTTTGACTCGCCATGTCTTCCTTGAGTACATGTTGCCTCTTGGTGACATTATCTGCAGACATGGAGTTGGCTTCCATATGTAGGTTAATGATACCGAGCTCTACATCACCACCTCTTTCGGACCCTTCGTTACCTCTGTGCTATCAGATTGCTTGTCCAACTTCCAGTCTTGAATGAGCTGCAATTTCCTTTAGCTAAACAGTGGGAAGACTGAAACCATTGTCTTTGGCCTTCATTACAAACTTCAAACCTTGCCACTGATTGCAACCCTGTCCCTGGCCCCTTTCACGGCTGAACCAGACCATTTGTAACCTTGGTGTTCTATTCAAATGCAAGCAGAGCTTGCAGCCGCATCCTCTGCACCATAAAGATCGCCTACTTCCACTTGTTTGAGTTCCACATTCAAGATTTGGGATACCATTAGAATCTCTGAGATTGCTGCCTTGTAATCACTCCTTGGTGTCCATTTCACCTATAAAATGTTTACAGGAAATAAACATTGAGCAAGCTTCTAGTCACCCTCCTAATATCCCCTTTTCACATTTGCCAACCATTCTCTTTAGACCTCAGTGTGGTGCTGTGGGACATGTTCTATGTTTAAGGTGCTATATAAATGCAAGGCTGTAGTACAAGCTTCAGTAGAATCTGATTTCCAAAGACATGTTTAAGTGTCTGGTCTTGGCTGTTCCTGGTGATGCTTTTGAAATGACAGTAAAGTTGGTTAAGTAGTTTGTTGATTCTACATGAGCTGGTTTCTCACAGCCACCATCTTCTCCAACCACCCTGTCTGATTCCTTAACTGTTCAGTTTGTGACAGTAACTGGTTGCACTAAAATTGTTAGCCTGTTCCTCCGCACTGTTGGCAAGCAATCACTGGAAAGTTAAATTAGTGTAATGTACATTCTGTTTTAAGGCATCCTTTCCCTATCTGTAAATGCAGTACACTGACTGTGGGAACCCTGTGTGGATCCAACAGTGGGCTGAATGCAAGATGACGGTGTCATGACAATTGATGCTAGTCTCTGAGCAAAGTCATTTTATAATCTATCGTGTTTATTTCCTGCAAACTAGCAGAAATGGACACACAGGAGCGATTACAAGCAGCAATCTCATTGAGGGATTCTAATGGTGTCCTAAATGAGTGTGGAGCTCAAAACAGTTTGCAGTTATCAACTAATCTCTATTCAAATGGCTGTCTTAGAATCAGTCGAGTGCCTTTAACAAGTTATGCTGTCTATTTTATGGGATGACTTAGTTTTCTGTGTCAGCAGAGGATCAGGCTGTTTGTGTTCCAGGTTTGCTATTTGATCACATTGTAGGATTAACGATTGTGGAGTCAGTATTATACAGGCATTGTGAAATTTTATGGTCCAAGTGTATATTGTAAAACCTCTGATCTAAGTTGCATTGTAACTGTAAAGTGGGGCAGGTGCGCATGACGTGGGGGGGGTGCACACGAATAAGTCGGGGGTGTGGGAAGGTTGGGTGCACACGCATGTCGGGTCGGGGTGTGCACAGGCGTCTGCCATGTCACAATTGATATCACTCCTCTGAATCAGAATGTTGTGGGTTCAAGTACCACTCCAGAGAATTGAGTGAAAAATCAAGGGTGTTGAACAGAGGCCCTCTCTGCCCCCTCGGATAGATGTAAAAGATACCGGAGCACTATTTTGAAGAAGGGCAGGGGAGTTCTCCGCGGTGTCCGAGCCAATAATTATCTCTCAATCAACTTTGGGATGTCTGCCCATGTGGCAATAATGTATTAGCTGGATTTAAAGAGACAACCTTCAAGCCAAACAAACAAATGCCGGTGTTCCCAAAGTCACATGGACCACAGACGCCTGGTCTCCTGCATGTTTGGTTTGGTCAGGACTGAAAGAAAGTTGGCTTTACGCAAGATCACATGAAGTGACTTTAGATGCCCTGAAAGTGGTGTCGGAGCTGCATTGATCTCTGCCTTCAGTTATACTGCAGTCTGAGCGTGCACCGGTATGAGATGGCCTTGTGCTTTGTAGCTTCAGTGTGAGTAGTCTCGAGTTATACTCGTGGCTAATTTGCATTGAAGTGAACGTTGCAGTGGAACTACTCTTAATTGGAGATTGTGATTTGATCCATTCTGGCTGGGTGGAGAATAAAGCTGCTGCATTTTTGTGGTGCCTTTCACATCTTTGAGATGTTCCAACGCCAATTAATTATTCTTGAAGTGCAGTCACTGCTATACAGGTACAGGCAAATGCCATGGTTAATTTGAGCAGAACAGGGTACCCTTGCTGAAAAAATGAGAAATCTGGTTGCTTCCCATCTTTCCTCAGGATTCAGCTTTGTCGGCTTTGCACTGCTTCCAGTGCATGAATATCTCCCTCGATTCGAGTTGACTGGATACAGTACTCGAGGTGTGGTCTTGGCAGAACACTACTTCATGACTTCTTCCTCTGATGACTTGCCTGCTGTTTTGGTTATATAGTTCAACGTTCTATTTTAATTGCTGCTGTTCTTTGGATTGACATGATGAATGTCGAACCCATTCAGAGTCTTTCAGTTTCTTCCTTATTAATTTTCATCATCATCATCATAGGCAGCCCCTTGGAATCGAGGAAGACTTGCTTCCACACTCAAAATGAGTCCTTAGATGGCTGAATAGTCCAATACAAGAACCATAGTCTCTGTCACAGATGGGACAGATAGTTGTTGAAGGTAAGGGAGGGTGGGACAGGTTTGCTGTACGCTTTTTCTGCTGCCTGAGCTTGATTTCTGCATGCTCTCGGCGATGAGACTCGAAGTGTTCAGTGCCTTCCCGGATGCACTTCCTCCACTGAGGGCGGTCTTTGTCCAGGGACTCCCAGGTGTCAGTGGGGATGTTGCACTTTATCAGGGAGGCTTTGAGGGTGTCCTTGTAACGTTTCCTCTGCCTACCTTTGGCTCGTTTGCCATGAAGGAGTTCCGAGTAGGGCACTTGCTTTTGGACTGGCATGCGAACTATATGGCCTGCCCTGCGGAGCTGTTCAAGTGTGGCCAGTGCTTCAATGCTGGGGATGTTGGTCTGGTCGAGGACGCTAACGTTGGTGCGTCTGTCCTCCCAGGGGATTTGTAGGATCTTGCAGAGACATGGTGGTATTTCTCCAGGACTTGAGGTCGGCAAGGATACAGCCCTCTGGGGAGGCGTAGGGAAAGCCAACTCCAGTGGTACCCTGCTCCTGACAAAATGTCCAGAACATTAATTTAACTATCATTCATGTGCCATGGGATGCCCATTTTTCCTTCCAACGTGCAGTGCTTTTCATTTGTTAATTTTATTTTTGCATTATGCACACTACATATAAACATGATTCATAGGAGTTAAGTTGAATTATAAATGGTGGACGTTTTGAATTGAAGCAAATTTTTAATAGCATTTGCTTTGAGTCATCACTGTTTAGGGGAATGGTTTTAGACCTACTTCAGAGTCCCAGGCCTTCTCAAATCCTTAGAGCAGACTGAGGGGGTCATTGGTTCTCCAATTTCCACCCCCCCCCCCCCCCTCCTGTGGGGCAGGGTTCCCAAGTGGTGTGTTTGACAGCTGGCTGCGCAGGCAGAAGCATGGGCAGAAATTTGCACCCTGCTGCTCCTACTTGCAGATGAGTTTTAACATGTTCGGCCTCACGTTGAAGCCAGTTCTTCACTTGGACTTGGTGCTGCACACAGGTCTCTTCAGTGGCTACTGCATTAGGAACTAATGTTGCAGTTGATGATAAAAGCGCACGGAGAGCTCGTACTTTCCTTTCAAATAAATCACATCGAGAGTTTGGCTTGTCTCCTCAGAAACGAAGGGCAACAGTGATTTGTTGGGAAATAGTTCAAACCTTTAGCGATAACTAATAAAATATAAAATAAATGGTTGGCCGTGTGATTCATAAACTGGGACTTGTAGTACCATTTTATTGACATATTTGTTAGAATCACTAATTACTGGAGATGTTCATATTGCTGTGATTGAATCAAGAGCAGTTTATCTCTGGGGGTGGGGATGGGTTAATTTTCAGCTACTTTTTGTTGCTGGTTGCTGTGAACTTTTTGTTTTCATTTAGAAACTGAGATTTCTCATAATGGAGAATTATAGACCTCAGTAAAACTGCATAAACTGGGATGTTCCAAGTTCATATTTGGGAATGCTGGACTGGAAAGTTCAGACTTGATAATCAATTGCTTTTATTGTGCTTTACATCCAGGCTTGCCGGGGCTGTCTGCACACGGGGTTTTTTTTGTGGTATTCAAATTTTCTTTCTTCCCACCCAAAGCATGCACACTTGACTTTTTTTTCTCCTGGTTTCCACTCACCCCTCCTGGCCAAGAGGGAAAGCTAGAAACCTATTTGCAAGGCTCTGTTGTAAGTTATAGAAAAGAGAATCGAGGCTATCTGAAGGCCAAAAGTTTGAGATCTGTCAGAATAGTAACTTCTGTTTGGAAGTGGGAAAAACGACTTTGATCCGAGATGCTTCAGTGTGCTTGGGATAGAAGTGCTGTTGTTTTTCCCTATTTATAAGAACATAAGAATTAGGAGCGCCTTGAGCCTGCTCCGCCATTCAATAAGATCATGGCTGATCTTCGACCTCCACTCTTCTTGCCCAGTTCCCATGATTCCACTAGAGACCAACAATATAGTGATTTCAGCTTGAATGTACTGAACGATCCAGCATCCATAGCCCTTTGGGTTAGAGAATTCCAAAGATTCACAACCCTCTGAGTAAAGAAATTCCTCCTCATTAAAACAGTGACTACACTTCAAAAGTACTTCATTGGCTGTGAAGCGCTTTGAGATGTCCGGTGGTCATGAAAGGCAGTATATAAATGCAAGTCTTCCACCTAGAAACCCACAAGGGTAGGCACTTGAGTCTTTTAGTCAATGTTCACGTCAAGTTTCTGTTAATGTGTCGTCAAATATTGAAATCCTTATTTTCAACACTTTGCCTTATTGGACAGATTTGTGTGCTCCTTTGAAAGTGGCTTTGAATTCCACCACACCTCTAAGGCAAGTATATCCATCCTCCGATAAGGAGACTAAAACTGTGCACAGTACTCTCGGTCTCAGCAAAACCCTGTACAATTGTAGCAAGACTTCCCTACTCTTGTATTCCAAACCCCCTTGGAACAAAGCCTAACGTGCCATTTGCCTTCCTAATTTCTTGCTTTACTTGAATGTTCACTCTGTTTCCTGTACGAGGGCACCTAACTCTCTCAACACCAACATTTAATAGTTTCTCACCATTTAAAAGCTATTCTGTTTTTCTATTCTTCCTACCAAAGTATGGAGCAGTCAGTAACAGGACATTAATTGTGTAGATTTTATATTGACACGCCTTTGAGTTAGCAACGTATTTTAATTACATTTTAAAAAAAATAACTGGAATCTCCAGTTTCCCTGCTTCAGCTGTTGAGTTTTCACACCATGATGTGAAATGGAATTCTGCAGTAAAGAAGCACTCGTATTACTTCAAGATCTCATGGTTCTGCAAATTTGCAAATTTTGGCGACCGTTTAAATTAAGAGAAGTTTTGAAATATTGCTAGCAGATCCCTGTGGTGTTGCTTAGGATGAGAATATGATCAAGTGTGATGGGAAGTAAGTGTGCACATGGGAAGTATCTGCTGCTGTTGCAAAAACTTTAATATATTCCAGCTGCAGCTCGAGCATTTATTGCTAATTATTTGCTCCATTTCTTTTGCTTCTGTATAAATCATTTAAAGAAATTCAACTTCCAGTTTTAGCCTGAATAGTCTGACCGTATGCTTTCCACCTTTGAAAGCAGGCAAGTGTGTATGATGGGTAGCTCGTGCTGCTTTGGGTGTGAAATATTGCAGTTAAAAGGTTCTCAATCCTGTGGCATGTTAATGCCTGCATTCGTGGGTTGTAAGTTTCTGATCGTGGAAAATCAAGATCTGCCTATGGAAACTGCAATGTACTCTGAACACCTGAATTGTAACAGCGCCCGTTCTTGGAATTAAATTATTTTCCATTTGGTCAAAGAGGTAGGTTTTAAGGAGCATAA
This sequence comes from Pristiophorus japonicus, assembly GCF_044704955.1. NCBI lineage: Eukaryota > Metazoa > Chordata > Chondrichthyes > Pristiophoridae > Pristiophorus > Pristiophorus japonicus. The sequence goes on along the minus strand of NC_091981.1, from coordinate 53,012,428 downwards.
AGGAGGAGAGAGAGGTAGAGATGCAGAAAGATTATGGGAGGGAATTCCAGTGCTTCGGGCCTAGCCAGCTGAAGGCATTGCCACCAATGGTGGAGCATTGAAAATTGGGAATATGCAAGACGCCAGAATTGGAGTAGCGCAGAGTTCTCTGAGGGTTGCAGGGCTGGAGAAGTTTACAAAGATAGGGGCGAGGCATGGCGATATGAAAACTGTGTAGGGAATGATTACTGTTTGTACTACATGTGTACATGTTGCTTCAAGTCATCTGCCATGGTATGTTGTATATTTAACAAATATTGAATGCTCCGTTAAGATGTTTGTTCAACTTTTTTTTTCCAAAGACAGAGTTGGATGTCACAGGTATATATAGATTGAATACTATTTTTTTGCAAATTAATTTCTGGAAATGCAATTTACTGGCAAGTAAGCTGTCTTGCCATTTGGAAAAGGAACCCAATGAGAGCGACATTGACATGATTTATTAATGAGACATTGTATATGGGCTCATGAAAACACATATATCCTTAGAACCGTCCCTGGCGTCAGGTTGTTGCTTACACCTGGAGGAGGAAGGTCTTTTGTTGAATAACCAGGTCAAGCTCACTATGTGAGAAATTGATCTCTCTCTGTCTCACTCGTTTGCTCCTTGATACCTTTTTTCCCCACTTCCAAACTGGCATTTGAAGATATTTTGGGGAAGTTCCAGTTACTTTTAGGATTTAGTGTGTACTTATTTTGCAACCTCATTATAATCCAATGTTCGAAAAATCCGCTTGTTTAATGTGGGCCATAGCAGCTGATTCCAGAGGCTTTTGCAAGAAAACTGTAATGCCTTGTGCTTTAATCAGTTAGTATTCCAAAATTGAACTTGCAGATTAAAAATTTATAGTTAACATAGTTGAGCCAGTTGTAATAAATCTGGGCTTGGCTGAATCTTCATTGTCAGTGAAGGAGTACAAATTTGAAATTATTTACTCCGTTCCTATGAATTTGCAATACAGTAGCCAGGTTAGATTGTCGGTGAGTTTAAAATGCATGTACAAATTGGAATTTTCAGTGCACTCTTAAAACCTGCAGTTGTGAGACTATCTCAGGTCATGCACAATGGCTTATTAATTGGACTCCTAAATTCTAATAAATGGTACCATCCAGTAACCCAATTACTAACCGTTGACCGTTGTTTTAAGAAAAATTCTGGCAAAGTACAAGCGTGTGGTAACGTGTTGAGTTGGAAATGTTGAATTTGAGTACCCATTGCCATTCAACTTGAGTTTTATCTTCCTGCTTCTGGAAAGTAACTCCGGGAAAGTGTTGTTTAAGCTTCATTTATGCTCTCATTTGAAGTCATTTTCCATCTTTTGCTCTACTGTCCCATGTTTATTTTGTTTTATATTTATTCTGCAACTGAAGCAGCAGGCAACATATGCCAAGACCGTTGTTGATTCAAATGCTTGGTGACAGCTTAAGGGTTAACTCATCCTGCTTTTTAAAAAAAATCTCCTTTGCATGTGCCCTCCCTTTTCCTACTGGTCTGGTGCACTGAGTTAATAAACCTGTATCAAGCTGCCTTGTTGCATGTGTCACGTTTAAAAAGAATTGATGTGAAATGAGTTGTTTAGAAAGATCATGGTTTATTTTTCATTGCACAGGCAAAGAGGAGACTGGAGTTGGAAGAAAGTGATCATCAGTACCTGGCTGCTGATGTATGTACTCCAAAAGGAAAAGGAAGGGGTACAATGAGAAGCCCAAGTAGTCCAAAAAGTAAGTGTAATCTGATGTACCTTGAGTATTCATACTGGGACGAACTAGATAGCGTGCAACTCTCGGTCACATTGAAGTTAGAGCCCGCTTCTGGCCTGGTTGTAGAGTTTCCAGTGGCTGCAGGAACTTAAATTATTGAAGGGAAAAAAAGCATGAGATACAGTAATAAATTTACTAGCTGGCCTTGCAATTGCTATAAACTTTGATTTCACCTGTGACTAGGGCCTTGGAAGACTTGCTGTTTTTCTTCTTTTCTGCCGCCCCCACCACCCCCATTGTTCCTAACGTATTCCCGTCAAACACATTTCAGACTTTATCTTGTTTGGTTTTGTGTAAGTATTTTCTTCAGGCAACTATAAGAATTAAAAAGCTACGAAAGCTGATTCAGCTGCTTTGAGTTTATGATGGCATATCCAGAGGTGAACGAGTTCAAATCCAAACCGACCATTGTTGGGAGCTTTGCTACTATTACGGAGTTTTGGAAATTTTTTGAGCTATAGAAAATCACTTTTGCTTTGGCCAAGGTTCAAGATAAAAATTTTTGCTGCATCCAAATTTTTCTTTTATGTTTGCAAGCTGAAAATGGGAAGTTGAATTTGATTAAATACAGCTTTTTTTTTCAAACCTTTTTGTTTTGCTGAAAATTGTGTTTGACGGGAATACGTTAGGAACAATGGGGGGGGGGTGGGGGCAGGGGAGCAAGATGGGAACTCTGAATCTTATCATCCATCCAGTTGTGAGTTGGATAGCATCACTTAATCTCTGGAAACTAGATAACAATCTAGGTTTGGTTTGAAAGGTTCTCCATTGATAGAAATTGGAAGTCTTGATTGTGTTCTCAATGATTGGGCTGTCCTATTCCAAAATGGTTCCATAAAGGACATCTAGGCCAAAGTAGATGAGGGAGAAAGGAATAAAAGGATATGCAGATAGTATTGATAAAGTAGGGTGAGAGGAGGCTTCGACGGAGCATAAACATTGTCCGAGACCAGCTGAGCCAAATGGCCTGTTTCTGTGTTGTAAATTCTATAAAACTGGATTAATTAGGATGAGTGGTGATGGGGTAGAAAATTTGCATTGCACAGTCCCACAAACAGCAAATATGATCATCAAACCAGTTACCTGTTTTTGGTGGTTAAGGGTTTATTGTTGGCATAGGCTACAGTGAGCAAAATGCAATTGAGAATGAGCTCATAGGCGTGATGTGAATTAATTATCATAATCGCGTTTGGTTCTGACACCAACAATCTGTCGGATCAAATGTATGGGTTGAGTGCCCATTGGCTGACCTTATTTCACAGGTGGTGTGCAGTGCACTGACCATTGTGGTAGGTGCATTATCACTTAGATCTGATGGCCTACATCCTAGGGTTTTGAAAGAGATGGCAATAGAGATGGAGGATGCATTGGTTGTCATCTTCCAAAATGTCATAGATTCGAGAGTGGTTCCTGCAGATTGGAAGGTAGCTAATATAACCCTTCTATTTAAGAAAGGAGGGAGAGAAGAAACTGGGAACGACAGACCAGTTAGCCTGACGTCAGTAGTAGGGAAAATGCTAGAATCTATTATGAGGAAAAGTGTTTGAAGACCAGGCCCTCAAAACTGTCACCAAGCTCATGGTCTACAGGGCTGTAGTAATACCTGCCCTTCTGTATGGCTGAGACATTGACCATGTACAGTAGACACCAAGTTGCTGGAGAAATATCACCAACTATGTCTCCGCAAGATCCGACAAATCCTCTGGGAGGACAGGCGCACCAACATCAGCGTCCTCATTCAGGCTAACATCCCCAGCATTGAAGCACTGACCTCATTCAATCAGCTCCGCTGGCCACATAGTCCGCATGCCAGACACGAGACTCCCAAAGCAAGTGCTCTGCTCTGAGCTCCTTCATGGTAAACGAGACAAAGGTGGGCAGCGGAAACACTACAATGACGCCCTCAAAGCCTCCCTGATAAAGTGCGACATCCCCACTGACATCTGGGAGTCCCTGGCTCAAGACCGCCCTAAGTGGAGGAAGTGCATCTGAGAGGGCGCTGAGCACCAAGTCTCAACGCCGAGTGGATGCAGAAATCAAGTGCGGACAGTGGAAAGAGCGTACAGCAAACCCACTTCCCTCAACGATTATCTGTCCCACCTGTGACTGAGTCTGTGGCTCTCGTATTGGACTGTTCAGCCACCAAAGAACTCACTTCAGGAGTGGAAGCAAGTCTTCCTCGATTCCGAGGGACTGCCTATGATGATGATGAACTGGACCAGCCACGTAAATACTGTGGCTACAAGAGCAGGTCAGAGACTGGGTATTCTGTGGCGATTGACTCGAGGCATAAGTCAGGAGTGTGATTGAATACTCTCCACTTGCCTGGATGAATGCAGCTGCAACAAGCTCGACAACATCCAGGACAAAGCAGCCCGCTTGATTGGCACCTCATCCATCACCGTAAAGATTCACACTCTCCACCATTGGTGCACCGTGGCTGCAGTGTGTACTATCTACAAGGTGCACTGCAGCAACTCGCTACAGCTTCTTCGTCAGCACTTCTTAAATCCGCGACCTCTACCACCTAGAAGGATAAGGGCAGCAGGCGCATGGGAACGCTATCACCTCCAAGTTGCACACCATCCTGACTTGGAACGATATTGCTATTCCTTCATAGTCGCTGGGTCAAAATTCTGGAACTCCCTCCCCAAAAGCACTGTGGGAGTACCTTCACCAGAACTGTAGCAGTGCAAGAAGGTGGCTCACAGCCATCTTCTTGAGGGCAATTGGGGATGGGCAATAAATGCTGACCTTGCCAGCGACACCCACATTAGAACATAAGAAATAGGAGCAGGAGTAGACCATCTGGCCCCTCGAGCCTGCTCCGCCATTCAGCAAGATCATAGCTGATCTGATCTTGGCCTCAACTCCACTTCCCCACCCTCTTAACCCTTGACTCCCTTATCTTTCAAATATCTGTCTCTCCACCACTACATCCTATGAATGAATTTTTTTAAATTACTCCGAGAAGTTAACCATATGGAGAATTGTAAACCTGAATCTGCATCATATTACTTGTATGATGCCATGCACTTGGGAAACAGATGAAATTAATAATTACAGTTCCTTTTGAGCTTTTAATATTTAATGGCTCACTTTCCCTTGTAGAGCAACAGTAGAGAATCTTTTACCCGTACAAGATTTCAGTGTTGTGCCTGAGGTTATTACATGGTGACTGTCGCTGTACTGAACTGGCTGGCTGGTGGTATGCATATTCGAAGTGCTTCATACCATGTTATATTCCAGCTGTGGTGTAGGTCATCATTACCTCCATTTACTGAGGATAAAATCACACATTGACCACATGTTTGTCCTGACTGTCCACTAGGACATCTGTCACTGAAAGGGAGCAGTGAACTGGTGAGACACTGCACCAGTGCCGAAGTGTGTTTTTAAGAGACTGGGAGTTTTCAGGCAATAATATCATCCAGGCATTTAGATGAATTTTATTATAATTTGTCTGTTGCCTCTTGAAACCTCAGTCACTTTTTCATGCCCATTATGCTCTTGGTAATCCATATTCAATTTCATGGGACGTTAACAAATGTTCAACCATTTTGTTGCCCATAAATATTGGATGAAATGAGCTATTGCGGTTGCTGGTATACATCAAATTAATGGCTTCGTCTAACTGTTCAGATTATTAAATGGAAATGCACTAGCATAGTAAGGGGTGCTTTGCTAAACTTGAGGTTTAGACATGTTAAGTACATCCGGAGAAGAAAATAGCTTTCAGCAGTCTATCTTCGAAGCACTTGACCCATAGAGTAGGTTCATGACGATTTGACTTGAGAAATTGTTTTGGGGAACTTGCCCCCACTTGTAACCCCTCTCGATAAGATGGTGCTTAAATTAAGTTGATCTTCAGGCAGATTTCAACTATATCATAGAACCTATGGGTGCTCGGCAATGATCTCCAGATATTGATCAGTGTTGTGGGTTTTTTTTCCAGCGATGTCCAATGGTGGATGTATAAACTCCCCATACCTACAGTTTGGCTATTAAGTTTGCTTTAGCAGTCATAACATAAGGTCAGTGCTAACAAATGGGCCTGGTATTGGTTGGCAACCAAATTGATACAGGTGAACTTGATTTGGTTTTAGGGAACATTTTTGATGTTTAATCTTTTAATTGTATTTGGAACATAAGAACAGGAGTTGGCCATTCAGCCCCTCAAGCCTGTTCTGTGATTTGATAGAATCTTACAGCACAGAAGGAGTTAATTTGGTCCAATGTGCCTGTGCTAGCTCTTTGAAAGAGCTATCCAATTACTCCCACTCCTGCTTTTTTTCCCCATAGCCCTGAAATGTTCTGCCCTTCAAGTATTCCCTTTTGAAAGTTACTATTGAATCTGCTTCCAATATCCTTTCACACAATGCATTCCAGATCATCATAACTTGTTGTGTAAACTCATTTTGCCTTTGGCTCTTTAAAGTCGATGTCCTCTGGCATCAGCTTCTCGTTCTTTACTCTAACAAATTCAAAATCAATGATTGATTTTGGGCACCTCTTAAATCTCTCCTTAACCTTCTCTGTGCTGAGGAGAACAACCCAAGCTTCTCTAGTCTCCACATAATTACAGACCCCCTCATCCCTGGTACCATTCTAGTAAATCTCCTCTGCATCCTCTCCAAGGTGAGTGATGCCCAGAATTGAACACCATACTGCAGCTGAGGCCTAACTCTACCTCAACCTATAAAGCCAAGGATCCTGCATACTTTGTTTTTTTAAACAGCCTTCTCCACTTGGCCTGCCATCTTCAAAAATGTCTGTACAAACCCCCCCCCCCCCCCCCCCCCCCAAGTGTGTCTGTTTCTGCATCCTTGTTCTTCTTTCCAAAATACATCAAACTTCTCTGCATTAAATTGCATCTGCCATGTGTCCGCCCATTTCACCAGTCTGAAGTGTGCTACTATCCCCTTCACTAGTTACTACCTTTTGAACTGTGTCTGCTCCCAACTTTGAAATGATGCCCTGTATACCAAAGTCCACGTCATTAATATGTATCAAACAGAGCAGTGTTCCTAATACCGACCCATCAGAGACACTGCTGGACACTTCCCTCGAGTCCAAAAAAAACAAACGTTCACCACTACACTCTCCTTTCTGTCCCTTAGCCAATTATGTATCCACGCTGCCATTTTAATCCATGGGCTTCAATTTTGCTAACTGGTTTGTTTTGTATTACTTTATCAAATACCTTTTCAAAGTCCATATATACATCAACCATAATACCCTTTCTGTTATTTCATCAAAGAACTCGATCAAATTGGTCAAACATGATTTTCCTTCCTGTGCTGGCTGTTTATTTATTTATTTATTTATTTTTCCAAGTAACAATTAATTTTGTCCTGGATTATTGTCTTCACCACCAACGTAAAGTTGACTCTCCTGTAGTTGCTGGGTAATCCCCTCCCCCTTGTTTGTACAGGGGTGTATAATTTGCAGCAGGGGAGTTATCCCTGGTGTCCTGGCTAATATTTATCTCTCCATTGACATTACATCAACAATATAAAGACATTTTGTTTTTCTCTTTAGAAAAGATTTTTGGGTTCCCTTTTATGTTGCCCCTCTTATTTCCTTTTTCAGTTCTCGCGTGTACTTTTTGTATTCAGGTTGGTTGTCTACTTAATTGTGAACCTAACATTTATCATAAGCCTCCTTTTTCTGTTTCATTGTAATCTTTAGTCATCTAGGGAGCTGTAGCTTTTGGATGTTCTTCCATTCCCCCTCATGGGAATGTGTCTAGACTGTACCCAAACTACCTGCTCTTTGAAGGCTCATTTACTGTTTAACCTGTCAATCTTTAACTCCAATCCACCAGGGCCAGATCTCTTCTCAACTCACTGAAATTAGCACTGCAGCAGTAGTCAGAATTGATGACTTCTCCATTTAAACTATCCAGAGGGAATTTGAGGGGTGCATTCTCTCCATCTCTTTCCCCATTTCATTTTAACTGAGTAGTTAAGAGATTCTTTGTGCTTGGGAGGGTAAAGGGAAAGTTGCTTCATTTGTTTTTTTTAAAAGTTGCAATGGGCATTTTGTTCCTCAAATAAGACATGCTGAGCAGCATGCTTTTTTGTGGCTCTGTGAAACACCATACCAGGATTGTGCTAAAACATTCTGAGCTCAACATTCCACTTACATTCTCATGACAAAGAATGGATGTTACATTGAGTGTGACTGAATCCACTCTCCAGTGCGCTGAAGCCAATAAGAATCGTTCAGGTTGGCGTGTGGATGACGGAAAATTGAATTGCGTCTGGAATATACCAGGATAGGGTTATGTTTGTTGCATTGTTGTCAAAGAGCTCTACTTTTCTTCCACCCCCTTTATGCTGACTTGCCAAAAGTAAAAAGGTTTACATTACTCAATACTGACATCCTTCATTTTTATGATGGGGAAATGTCTGCACGTGAGAACTGGAGTGGCAAGATTTGGACAGTTAAGTGTAAATTATAGAGATTGGCCATTTTTGTGGTAGCTTGGAGTTGTATTTTCTGCCTGTGGAATAGTGACCCAGAAAATGTATGAAATGCTGTATCTTCCAATATTGATCTGACATCTTTTTGGATTAATCCCTTTAAGAACAGAGCCCTCAAAGGGCTCTTTATCCCATCCCCACCCCCAAGGCCAGAATATATCTTGTCCATACAAGCACTTGAAGCGTCTTGGGTGAAAGCATTTTCTAACTGAGCATTTCCTCCACTGCTGTTTGGAAACTTTTGCTTCCAGTCTGGGGAAATCTATGTCTGTGCTTTTAAGGTAGGTCACTTAATGTGCAAGTTGGGGAGGCACAGATTAGATATGTTACAGGAAGCTGCTTCAGCCCTATTTTATTACTGAGTTAATTACTGTTAGAGGCCAGTTAGATGAGTGCTTCTATTCAAAAGATTTGTGAGTTGCAGTTAAGTTTGAATTTCAAAATGATCCACGTCCGTGAATATTCTTTACTTCCTTCCTTCCACAATACAGCTCCCAGATCTCCGTCGGAGAAGGCTCGCTACAATACCTCACTAGTTCCCCTCACAAAGAACGTTGTTCAGCTCTTGGGCCAGTCTCCAGATGGGGTGTTGGACTTGAACCGAGCTGCAGAGGTCTTAAACGTGCCAAAGCGAAGAATCTATGACATCACAAATGTGTTGGAGGGTATTCATCTCATTGAGAAGAAATCCAAAAATAATGTTCAGTGGATGTAAGTTTTTTAAATTTCCACTTTTTCATTCAACTTGGATAGCTGTTCCAAGTTTTAAGTGGGACTCCAGATTAGTTTACTGAAATGTAAATGCTTCCAGGACTGGTAACATTTGGGCTGTGACAATCTACCTTGTTTTAATGTCAACAAATTCTCATTTCAAATATTCATATTCGGCATATAAAATCAATATCTCAATAAATTATATCCTTTGTTCCTTCAAATTTTTAGTTTAGGGCCACCAAAACTTGTATTAATTGCTTTAAAGGGTCAATTTATGTATCAGCATATTTGGAGGGGAAATTTATTTTCCTTCAGTCAAAGGATAATTCAATTTCCTGTGCGATGGCAAGCTTCCCCCTAAAATGCGCAAAGCATTCTCGATGTAAAGCTGCACTTTTGTCTCCTCGATTTTTGTCGTCTTAGTACTTACCATTCATGGCCAGGCACCTGTCATTCTGATTAAATTCTTCTTATCCTTTCACACCACCTGAGGGGCCACAGGGAGTATGAAAAATGTGTTGGTGTCATGAACCTCCTTGTTTTGTAATGCCTCTTCCCTTGCCAGATAACCTCAGTGCTCATCTTCACTTATTCAGCTTCTACATAAAAATGGGAATTAATGTTATCCCACACCGTTTTCAAGAAGATTGAGAGCATGGGTTTTCAGCTGGTCTCCACCCATCTCCCAATGCAATAGCCTTGATACGAGGTTGGCCTCCTGTGCTCTTCCAAGTCAATGCAGGCTCATTCATTGTGTTTACCTTGCTCCGGTTCCTTACACTTCGTGGGAAAAACATCTCTAATTTGCTCCTTTGGCTGTTTTTATTTTCCAGATGCAAAAGTTTTTAACAGTAATTTTGTGCTCCGTCGGACTGCATCTACCACGCATGCTTCCTTTTGGGGCGGTTATGGCGTGGGTTCCTTTCACTTTCCAGCTACTTTACATTTTTTATTCATCTTAATTGTACATAATTGGAATTTTAGCTTGACTTGGTAAGCACAGTGCCACTTTCTGATCTTGCACTCTTGCATCTGAGAATCCTGCACATCACTGTTATCTGGTTAAGAGGATGTGCTTCCGCATACCAAAGCCCATAAAGTATCACTCATTACTTATTCCTGTATTTACTGTACTTAAAGTCGGCTCCCAGGAGATAATTTTACATGGATGTGTTTATGTATGATATAGAAATATATATTTCGCTAGAGCTTGTGTATTCAAAAATAAAAGTAGTGAGTAGGCCCAAGGTTATAAAGGTACCGCAGTAATAAATAATGCTGTAAACTCAAGTTCTGTCACATAATGTTCACACACACTCATGTGCTGCCTGAGCAAGCAACCCACTTCCCCTGTGGAGCAGAATTTGAGCAGATCTAACCCAACCCCATTCCCAATAATTAAGATTTAAGCCCTTAACTTCCTCCTTCCCTTGCTGAGCAAAAAATGGAGTCCTGATTTGGTGTTTGACGGAGGCAGATACTAGGTAGGTGGGAGAAAAGTACAAATCAAATAATGGGGAGCACTCCCTCCACAGAGTATGTGTATCGGCCCACTATCTCTGTTGGCTGCATTTTTCATTGAAGCCACCTTCTAGTTATCAATCCCTTTCTTCCCACCCACAAACGCTGCTCTAGCTCCATTTGTTCCTTGCAGACTACCCCATACTCCATTTATTTCCCTCTTCCAGTAAAATCCACTTCGCTGACAATTTCCTGTCCCCAGTAACTCTTGTTACTTTTCTCTCAATGGCTGATTGACACTCTGGGAGCTTCAAATTGACACGGCTGAATCAACTGAGGCAGGCATGTGGCTATTTTGTGATAGCCAAGCTGACTTTTTCCCTCTTCAGAGGAGGATGAGGTAAGGGTCGGGGGAGGGCTTAACTGAGATGGAGAAGTAAAGTTGTGCGCCATGAGGTTGCACATTATGGAGCTATACAATTCTGCTGATGACAGCACCTCGGGGATGCCCAGTTTAAGGTTGCTAGATCTGTCCTTGGTTTGTACTGCTTAATACAATGGTAGTACCACACTACACAACGGCGAGTACCTTCACTCTGCCTTTACAACAACCACACAGTGGTCACTTCCTTCAATGCTATTGTGGAAAGTTATTTCTACATCAGGTAGGTTAATGAGGACAAGGTCATAAGAACCTAAGAAATAGGCATTTGGTCCCTCGAGCCTGCTCCGCCATTTAATAAAATCATAGCTGATCTGATCATGGGCTCAGCTCCACTTCCCTGCCCGCTTCCCATAACCCTTCACTCCCTTATCCCTCAAAAATCTGTATCTGCACCTTAAATATATTTAATGACCCAGCCACCACAGCTCTCTGGGGCAGAGAATTCCACAGATTTACAGCCCTCAGAAGAAATTCCTCCTCATCTCAGTTCTAAATGGGCAACCCCTTATTCTGAAACTATGCCCCCTAGTTCTAGATTCCCTTACAAGGGGTAACATCCTCTCTGCATCTACCTTGTCGAGCCACCTCAGTATCTTGTATGTTGCAATAAGATCACCTCTCATTCTTCTGAACTCCAATGAGTATAGGCCCAACCTGCTCAATCTTTCTTCATAAATCAACGCCTTCATCTCCGGAATCAACCTAGTGAACCTTCTCTGAACTGCCTCCAATGCAAGTATATCCCTCCTTAAATAAGGTGACCAAAACTGTACACAGTACTCTAGGTGTGGCCTCACCAATACCGTTGTAGCAGGACTTCCCTGCTTTTATACTCCATCCCCTTTGCAATAAAAGTCAATGTTGAAGACTCCCAGCACTGTGGCCACACAACTGTCTACCAATGGAATTTGATCTAATGATATCTGGGTTGCTAGTCCAGTACCATAACCACTTGAACGTTGTATACCAAGAAGTAAGAAACAGCAGGGTGACTCTTATTGTTCTGTCCACGTGAGCTGTGATTTTTTTTTTCCAATTAAACACCAACAGTGCCACAGGTTGCAAAACACTGGGGTTCCTGAATCCTCAACTTGATCATCTTTTGCCTTAATTCTCTTGCAAGTGTTTTTGGCCAAAAACTCCCAAGTGGACAATCATACTTGGCCTCCTCCAGAGGACAGCGTCGAGGCTTGGACTGATAAGTGGCAGGCAACATTTGCGCTCCAATGCCAGGCAATGGCCATCTCCAGCAAGAAAAGATTCAATCACCTCTCCCTGACCATCCATGACACTGCCATCAGAGTCCCTCCACAATCAGCATCCTGACCAGAAGCTCAAATGGATCAGCCATATGTGAACATTGGATACAAAAGAAGGGCCGCCTGGGTACTTGGAGGCTGTCTGTTCTGTGGTAAATGACTCTCCTCCTGATATCCCCAAAGTCTATCCACCACCTATAGGGCTCAAGTCAGAAGTATGGTAGAATATTGACAACTCACCTGGATGGGTGCAGCAGCAGCAACAACAACACTCGAAGGTTGACACCATCCAGGACAATGCAGTTTACTTGATCAGTGCCCATGCTGTTGGACTCTGTGATCCCCTCCACCACTGGCACATTGGCTGCAGTATGTGCAATCTACAGGATGCATTGCAGCAACTCACAAGGCTTGTTACAACAAAACCTTTCAGCCCTGTAACTTCTACCCAAGAAATAAAAGAGCATAAATGCCATGGGGACATAAGTCACCTGCAACTTCTGCAAGTCACATGCCATTCTCACTTTGTTTATTTATTCATTCTATGTGGGTGTCACTGGCAAGGCCAGCATTGCCTGTCCCTAATTGCCCTTGAGAAGGTGGTGATGAGCATCCTTCTTGAACCGCTACACCGTGTGGTGAAGGTACTCCCACAGTGCTGTTATGTCGGGAGTTCCAGGATTTTGACCTAGCAACGATGAAGGAACAGCGATATATTTCCAAGTTGGGGCGGTGTGTGACTTGGTGTTCCCATGCGCCTGCTGCCCTTGTCCTTCTAGGTGTTAGAGGTCACAACTTTCAGAGGTGCTGTCTTAAGTAGCCTTGGCGAGTTGTGGCAGTGCATCTTGGAACATATATTCCTGTTCCTTCAGCGCCACTGGATCAATATCCTGGAATTTCTTACTAAACAACATTGTGGCAACACCATCACTGCATGGTCTTCTGTGGTTCAAAGAGAATGCCCCTCGCTACTTTTTCAGGGCAACAAGCAATGAGGCAATAATGTGCTGCTCACGTCACCCACCTCCCAAGAGCAAATGAATAAAGCTCGAGGCACTCGTTAGTTTAAAGTGCGAGCTTTTCAGGGTTGTTTGGAGCAAAGTTGTAGAATCTTAGTCTTGATATTTGCCAAGTGCCGGCTGATTGTGGATCGCTCCCTGCATCAGAGGTGTGTATGTTTCTATACCCGACACTTGCAGCTGAAGCCCAGGGGCCAACAGGGCATGGAATCTGCTCTCGATGAGATTGAGCACAGCCTCCCTCCCACTCAACAATGGAGCCACCTTCCAGTCATTTGGGCAGGGCCAGGGTTGTTGTGCTGTGAATGTGCTTATTCTCCATGCTGCTACAGGTGAACTGAACACGCTGGTTCCTTGCACAACTTCATATCAGCCTTGATCTTTGTGCGTGTGATGCCCCCCCTATTGCTGCATCCAGGGTTCCAGCTTGCTGCAACTTTCCCACCATGCCCTTTTGGTAAAGCCTTGGTGACCAATGCTTCCTGTGTGTGGGATTCTCTCCTCAAATTGTGGTAGGGAAAAGATTTAAGCTCTGACCAGTTCAGTTGATCCTTAAACACTACAGCCACCGAATGCACGTTGATGCAAACGATATGACTGTCTCGCTCGAAAGGACTATGTCATGGAGCAGCAGAGGTCCTGGTCTGTGACCACCTTCTGCAGCATCACGTAAAAATTGGTGTGAGCTGATCTCGACAGATCTTTTCACTCTCAGTTGTGGCAGCTGTGCTGAGCAAGGATAAGGTCCAATCTCCTGAATGGGCTCCCCACTTTGAAGCAAACAATGCCATTTGTAACAAATTGAGTTTATCCAGAGATTTTTCCCTACAGGGTAATGGGTGAGGCATCTTTCAAAAAATGAGCAAGACTTGGCATAAGTCGTACCTTGATTTGTGCCAGAGTCCAAAGAATTGGAAGAGGGAAGAGGTGGCTCTTCATTCTGAACGTTAAAGATTGTAGCTTCCAGTAGTGTTAAAAGGATTACATGAGAAATCTCTTGTCCTTTTTGTTAGGATAAATGAAATGTGATCTTTCAACAGCTAATTTTTCAGTGTCTCTTGCTGAGGTCTCCGAATGCTCTCTGGTAGATGTGAAAGATCCCATGGCACTATTTTGAAAATTATCCCTGGTGCCCTGGCCAATATTTATTCCTCAATCAACATCACTAAAACAGATTATCTGGTCATTATCACATTGCTGTTTGTGGGAGCTTGCTGTGCGCAAATTGTCTGCGATTCCCACATTATAGCAGTGACGACACCCCAAAAGTACTTCATTGGTTGTAAAGTGCTTTGAGATATCTGGTGGTTGTGAAAGGCGCTATATAAATGCAAGTCTTTTCTTTCTTGTCAACTTTCAACACTGGGAGTTGGAGAGTTGTGTCTGTTGATCACGGAGTTTTTGATGTTTGTTTGAGTTGTTAGTGATTGATTGCCATGGTGATGCTCTCCTGTTGCAGGGGCTGCAGCTTGATAGACAACGATGGGATGCTGAAACGATGCCAGGGTCTGAACCGGGAGGTAGCCGAGCTCAGCCTGAAAGAGAAGAGGCTGGATGACTTGATCCAGAGCTGCACCTTGGACCTCAAAAAATTAACCGAGGACTCTGAAAACCAAAGATATCCTTTTTGATTTGGTTTTCAAAATTATGACGGTATTTGACTGATTAGATGGGGAGAACGTGTTTCCATCAGCAGGAGGGGCGATAACCAGAGGGCACAGGTTTAAGAAAGTTGGCAAAAGAATCGGGAGAGATGAGTTTTTTTTAACACAGTAAGTTTTTAATCTGGAATACACTACCTGAAAGGGTTCAGTAGTAACTTTCAGTTGGTTATAAGAACATAAAAAATGGGAGCAGGAACAGGAGTAGGCCATTTGGCCCCTCAAGCCTGCTCTGCCATTGAATAAGATTGTGCTGATCTGATCATGGACTCAGCTCAACTTCCCTGTCTGCTCCCCATAACCCTTTACTCCCTTATCGCTCAAAAATCTGTATCTCCACCTTAAATGTATTCAATGACCCAGCCTCCACTGCTCTCTAGGGCAGAGAATTCCATAGATTCACAACTTTGAGAAGAAATTTCTCTGCATCTCAGTTTTAAATGGGCGGCCTCTTATTCTAAGACTGTACCCTAGTTTTAGTTTCCCCTATGAGTGGAAATATCCTCTCTGCATCCACCTTGTCGAGCCCCCTCATTATCATCTGTTTCGTTAAGATCACCTCTCATTCGTCTGAACTCCAATGAGTATAGGCCCAACCTACTCAACCTATCCCCATAAGTCAACCACTTCATCTCCGGAATCAACCGAGTGAACCTTCTCTGAGAGGCCTCCAATGCAAGTATATCCTTCCTTAAATACGGAGACACAAACTGCACGCAGTATTCCAGGTGTGGCCTCACTAATACCCTGTACAGTTGTAGCAAGACTTCTCTGCTTTTATACTCTCTTTCCCCCCCACCCTTGCAAAAAAGGCCAACATTCCATTTGCCTTCCGGATTACTTGCTATACCTGCATACTAACTTTTTGTGTTTCAAGCACAAGTACTGCAGCACTTTGCAATTTTTGTCCATTTAAATTATAATTTGCGCTTCTATTTTTTCTGCCAGTGGATAACCTCGCATTTTCCCGCATTATATTCCATCTGCCAAATTTTTGCCCATTCACTTAGCCTGTCTATCCCTTTGCAGATTTTTTTTGTGTTCTCACAATTTACTTTCCCACCCATCTTTTATCATCAGCAAACTTGGCTACATTACACTCAGTCCCTTCATCCAAGTCATTAATATAGATTGTAAATAGTTGAGGTCCAGCACCGATCCCTGCGGCACCCCACTAGTTACTGTTTGCCAACCAGAAAATGACCTATTTATCCCGACTCTGTTTTCTGTTAGTTAGCCAATCCTCTATCCATGCTAATATATTGCCCCCAACCCAGTGAGCTTTTATCTTGTGCAGTAACCTCTTATCGAATGTCTTCTGGAAATCCAAATATACCACATCCACATATATTCTTGAAAAGGAAAAAATTGCAGGGGTGTGGGGGAAGAGCAGGGGAGTAGGACTAATTTGGTAGCTCTTTCAAAGAACGGGCACAATGGGCTGACTGTGAAGACAAGTAATGTGTGTGTCATAAACGTAAGACAACTTCAAAAGCTGTGTTTCTGAAAGCTTCAAGTGAAGTGAGTGGTTAATTGATGAGGATATCAAACTTCAAAACAACTTCTACTTAATCCACAGGACCTTCCTCCGATGTCGAGCTTGTAAGGTTAAATCATTTATTTTTGTATTTTTATAATCACTTGTCTGTCTAACAATCATTTCAAAGTGCTTTTTGTACTCCACTGACTGAGAATGTGGGTGAATTTAATTGTTATTCGATGTCTAGTTTACTTGCCTTAACAGCCAACACATTAAATTATGTGACTTATCAGGACATCCGAAAGATCCAGAGTTTCAAGGGCCAGGTGGTAGTAGCTGTTAAAGCTCCTCCTGAAACCCGGCTGGAAGTACCAGATCCCTATGATGTAAGTCGGGCTTGTTGGAGAGGGTCAGACAGGCCTTCACTGAAACAAATTTGAAGAGTGGAGTTTTAGCTCTGCAAAAAAAAAAAAATTATTTAAACTGTTTATGCTCTTAAGTAAAGTAGATTGTGATCTCCATTCATCTCCCTGAAGCACTAATTTTGTCTGACACATCATCTTTTGTTTTTAATTTCTTCTTTAGAATTTCCAGATACACTTGTCAAGTTCGAGAGGGCCTATTGAGGTTTATCTGTGTCCAGATGACACTGCAGCATCCAGTAGTCCATTGAAGGGTGCCAGTCAGGAACATTCTAGAAGTATTTCCCAGTCACGTATTAGAGGTAAGCCCGAGGCAAAGATTATTTTTGACGACAATCAAACTGTTATGCTGGGCCTGTACTTTTTTTTTCTTCCGTGCTCTCTGGCAGAAGCTTGGATTATATATAACAGGTTAATAAGGCCGTAAAAAGGCAAACCAAGCACAGGTTTATTTTGAGGATAGAATTGGAAAGTAGAGAAGGTATGCTAAACTTGTATCAAACCTTGGTTAGACCACACTTGGAGTACTGTGTGCAGTTCTGGTTGCCATACTCATATTTAAAAAAAAAGGATTTGGAGGCACTGGAGAAGATGCAAAAAAGATTTTAAAGGATAATACCAGTATTGTGAGGTAATACCAATCAGGAAAGGATGAACAGGCTTGGGTCTCTTCTCTTGAACAGAGAAGACTGAGGGGTGACCTAATTAAGGCCTTTAAAATGATTGAAAGGTTTTGATCGTGTGGATACAGGGAGAATGTTTCCATTTGTGGGGAAGAGCATAACTAGAGGCCATCAATAGAAGATAGTCACCATGTAATCAAATAGCGAATTCAGAAGAAACTTGCGTTACCCAGAAAGTAGAGAGAATGTGGAACTTGCTACCACAAGGAATAGTTGAGGCGAATAGTATAGATGCGTTTACAGAGAGGCTAGATAAGCATATAAGGGAGAAGGGAATAGAGGCTTCTGCTGACAGATGAGAAAGGATGAGAAGAAACCTTGAGTGGAGCATAAACGCCGGCATGGACTGGTTGGGTTGAATGGCCTGTTTGTGATGTATATTCTATGTAATATGCAATCTCTCAAATTAGTATCGTGGCAAATTGAATAACTAGGGCAGTAGATGGGGCTTTAAAATAAAAAGTGGGGAGGAGGGATAGGTGAGGGGAAATTTTGAAATCCACAGAGAAAAGTTAAGGCATTGCAGCAATTTGTGGTAAAGATAAGCAGAGTGTGACAGGAAGGGACAGAGTGCTTAACGGTAATAGTGCATGAGCAAATATGGTGACAGCAGGGAATAATGGTGGTAAGTTAAAATTAAAGGCTCTTTATCTGAATGCACAAAGCATTTGTCACAAGATAGATGAATTAGTGGCACAAATAGAGATAAATGGGTTTGATCTATTAGCCATTATAGAGACTTGGTTGCAAGATGACCATGGTTGGGAATTAAATATTCCAGGGTACTTGACATTTTGAAAAGACAAACAGAATGGAAAAGGAGACAGGTATAGCCCTGATAATAAAGGATGAGACAAGGTCAGTTGTGAGAAAGGACGTGCTCGGAAGATCAGGAAGTAGAATTAGTATGGGCAGAGATAAGAAATAACAAGGGATAGAAAACACTGGTGGGAGTAGTTTTATACACTCCCAAACAGAAGCTATACTGTTCGACAGAGTATTAATCAACAAATAATAGGAGCTTGTAACAAAGGCAATACAATAATTATGGGGGACTTTCATTTTAATATAGATAGGGCAAATCAAATTGGTAACGGTAGTCAGGAGGATGAGTTCATGGAATGCATTAGACAGTTTCCTAGAACAATAGGTTGTGGAACCAGCTAGGGAACAGGCTTTTTTAGATCTGTATTGTGTAATGAGACAGGATTAATTAGCAATCTCCGAGTAAAGGATCCTCTGGGAAGTGATCATTAATATAATAGAATGTCGCATTGGGTTTGAGTGAAATACTTAAGTCCAAAACAAGAGTCTTAAACTTGTATAAAGCCAATTATGCAGGGGTGAGTTGGCGAATGTAGATTGAGAAATTGGATCAAAAGGTATGATGGTAGCGAAGCAGTGACAAAAATGTGAAGACATATTCCAAAATTCTCAACGAATCTACTTTCCATTGTGAAACTTAAGCTCCATGACAAGTGATCATAGAAACATAGAAAATAGGTGCAGGAGTAGGCCATTCGGCCCTTCGAGCCTGCGCCACCATTCAATAAGATCATGAGTAATCATTCCCTCAGTACCCCTTTCCTGCTTTCTCTCCATACTCCTTGATCCCCTTAGCCGTAAGGGCCACATCTAACTCCTCCTTGAATATATCCAATGAACTAGCATCAACAACTCTCTGCGGCAGGGAATTCCACAGGTTAACAACTCTGAGTGAAGAAGTTTCTCCTCATAGCGGTCCTAAATGGCCTACCCATTATCCGAAGACTGTCCCCTGATTCTGGACTTCCCCGACATCGGGAACATTCTACCCGCATCTAACCTGTCCAGTCCCGTCAGAATCTTACACGTATCTATGAGATCCCCTCTCATCCTTCTAAACTCCAATGTATAAAGGCCCAGTTGATCCAGTCTCTCCTCATGTCAGTCCTGCCATCCCGGGAATCAGTTTGGTGAGCCTTCGCTGCACTCCCTCAATTGCAAGAACGTCCTTCCTCAGATTAGGAGACGAAAACTGAATACAATATTCCAGGTGAGGCCTCACCAAGGCCCTGTACAACTGCATCTGTGGCTAACTAGAGAAGTTAAGGATAGTCTTTGATTAAAAGAAGAGGCTTTTCATGTTGTGAAGAATAGTAAACCTGAGGATCGGGAGAGCTTTAGAAACCAGCAAAGGATTACCAAAAAATTGATGAGAGTAAACTAGCAAAAAATATAAAAAAAGATTGTAAGAGCTTCCACAAGTATGTAAAAAGGAATAAATTATAATAGTGAATAAGGAAACTAGTATTAAAACACTTTACCTAAACGCACGCAGCATTCGAAACAAAGTAAATGAGTTGACAGTACAAATCATTACAAATGGGTATGTTTTGGTGACCATTACTGAAACGTGGTTGCAAGGTGGCCAAGACTGGGAATTAAACATACAGGGGTATCTGACAATTCGGAAAGATAGCCAAGAAGGGAAAGGAGGTGGGATAGCTCTGTTCATAAAGGATGATATCAGGGCAGTTGTGAGAGATGATATTGGCTCTAATGAACAAAATGTTGAATCATTGTGGGTGGAGATTAGAGATAGTAAGGGGAAATAGTCACCGGTCGGCGTAGTTTATCGGCCCCCAAATAATAACTTCACGGTGGGGCGGACAATAATCAAGGGAATAATGTGAAACAGGAACGGCAGTAATCATGGGGGATTTTAACCTACATATCGATTGGTCTGATCAAATCGCACGGGGTAGCCTTGAGGAGGAATTCATAGAATGCATACGGGATTGTTTCTTAGAACAGTATGTTACAGAACCTACAAGGGAGCAAGCTATCTTCGATCTGGTCCTGTGTAATGAGACGGGAATAGTAAACTATCTCCAAGTAAAAAAAATCCCCTCGGAATGAGTGATCATAGTATGGTTGAATTTGTAATACAGATTGAGGGTGAGGAAGTAGTGTCTCAAACGAGTTTAAACAAAGGGGACGACAGTGGGATAAGGGTTGAGTTGGCTTAAGTCGACTGGAAACAGACTAAACGGCACAATTGAGGAACAGTGGAGGACTTTTAAGGAGCTCTTTCATAGTGCTCAACAAAAATATATTCCAGTGAAAAAGAAGGGCAGTAAGAGAAGGGATAACCAGCTGTGGATAACCAAGGAAATAAGAGAGAGCATCAAATTAAAAACCAATGCGTATAAGGTGGCCACGGTTAGTGGGAAACTAGAAGATTGGGAAAATTTTAAACGACAGCAAAGCATAACAAAGAAAGCAATAAAGAAAGGAAAGATAGATTACGAAAGTAAACTTGCGCAAAACATAAAAGCAGGTAGTAAAAGCTTTTACCGATATATAAAACGGAAAAGAGTGACTGAAGTAAATGTTGGTCCCTTAGAAGATGAGAAGGAGGATTTAATAATGGGAAATGTAGAAATGGCTGATACCGTAAACAATTATTTTGCCCCTGTCTTCACAGTGGAAGACAGACAAACCATGCCAAAAATTGCTGGTCGTGGGAAGGGAGGACCTTGAGACTATCACTAGGAGGGTAGTGCTGGACAGGCTAATGGGACTGAAGGTAGACAAGTCCCCTGGTCCTGATGAAATGCATCCCAGGGTATTAAAAGAGATGGCGGAAGTTATAGCAGATGCGTTTGTTATAATCTACCAAAATTCTCTGGACTCTGGGGAGGTACCAGCGGATTGGAAAGCAGCTAATGTAATGCCTCTTTTTTTTTTTTTTAAAAAGGGGGCAGACAAAAGGCAGGTAACTATAGGCCGGTTAGTTTAACATCTGTAGTGGGGAAAATACTTGAAGCTATCATTAAGGAAGAAATAGCGGGACATCTCGATAGGAATAGTGCAATCAAGCAGACGCAACATGGATTCATGAAGGGGAAATCATGTTTAACTAACTTACTGGAATTCTTTGAGGATATAACGAGCATGGTGCATAGAGGTGTACCGATGGATGTGGTGTATTTAGATTTCGAAAAGGCATTCGATAAGGTGCCACACAAAAGGTTACTGCAGAAGATAAAGGTACGCGGAGTCAGAGGAAATGTATTAGCATGGATAGAGAATTGGCTGGCTAACAGAAAGCAGAGAGTCGGGATAAATGGGTCCTTTTCGGGTTGGAAATCGATGGTTAGTGGTGTGCCACAGGGATCGGTGCTGGGACCACAACTGTTTACAATATACATAGATGACCTGGAAGAGGGAACAGAGTGTGTAGTGTAACAAAATTTGCAGGTGACACAAAGATTAGTGGGAAAGCGGGTTGTGCAGAGGACACAGAGGCTGCAAAGAGATTTAGATAGGTTAAGCGAATGGGCTAAGGTTTGGCAGATGGAATAAAATGTCGGAAAATGTGAGGTCATCCACCTTGGGAGAAAAAAAACAGTTAAAGGGAATATTATTTGAATGGGGAGAAATTACAACATGTTGCGGTGCAGAGGGACCTGGGGGTCCTTGTGCATGAATCCCAAAAAGTTAGTTTGCAGGTGCAGCAGGTAATCAGGAAGGCGAATGGAATGTTGGCCTTCATTGCACGAGGGATGGAGTACAAAAGCAGGGAGGTCCTGCTGCAAATGTACAGGGTATTGGTGAGGCCGCACCTGGAGTACTGCGTGCAGTTTTGGTCACCTTACTTAAGGAAGGATATACTAGCTTTGGAGGGGGTGGAGACGATTCACTAGGCTGATTCCGGAGATGAGAGGGTTACCTTATGATGATAGATTGAGTAGACTGGGTCTTTACTCGTTGGAGTTCAGAAGGATGAGGGGTGATCTTATAGAAACATTTAAAATAATGAAAGGGATAGACAAGAGAGAGGTTGTTTCCACTGGTCGGGGAGACTAGAACTTGGGGGCACAGCCTCAAAATACGGGGGAGCTAATTTAAAAGAGTTGAGAGGAATTTCTTCTCAGAGGGTTGTGAATCTCTGGAATTCTCTGCCCAGGGAAGCAGTTGAGCCTTGTTCATTGAATGTATTCAAATCACAGATAGATAGATCTTTAACAAATAAGGGAATTAAGGGTTATGGGGAGCGGGCGGGTAAGTGGAGCTGAGTCCACGGCCAGATCAACCATGATCTTGTTGAATGGCAGAGCAGGCCCGAGGGGCCGAATGGCCTACTCCTGTTCCTAATTATGTTCTTATGAAATGGCAGAGACTTTAAACAAATATTTTGCACCTGTCTTCACAGCAGAAGACACAAAAACCATACCAAAAATAGTGGGGAAACAAGGGGCTAATAAGAGTGAGGAACTTAATGTAATTAAGATCAGTAGAGAAAAAGTACTTGAGAAACTAATGGGACTAAAAGCTGACGCATCCCCTGGACTTGTTGGCCGACATCCTCGGGTTCTAAAAGAGGTTGCTGCAGAGAAAGTGGATGCATTAGTTCTGATCTTCAAAAATTGCTTAAATTCTAGAATGGCCCCAGCAGATTGAAAGGTAGAAAATGTAGAAACATCGAAATTTACAGCGCAAAGGAGGCCATTTTGGTCCATCGTGTCCGCGCGGGCCGACAAAGTGCTGCATGGCCCTTGGTCAGCAGCCCTAAAGGTTACACACAAACCTATGAACAATGACGGAAAGGCAAAGAGCGCCCAGCACAACCAGTCCGCCTCACACAACTGCGACACCCCTTGTACTGAAACATTCTACACTCCACCCCAACCGGAGCCATGTGATCTCCTGGGAGAGGCAAAAACCAGATTTAAAAACCCAGGCCAATTTAAGGAGAAAAAATCTGGGAAAATTCCTCTGACCCATCCAGGCGATCGAAACTCGTCCAGGAGATCACCCTGGCCGTATTCGATTCCCTGCAGTACTTGCCATTATATCTGCACCGTCCAACAAAAATTTATCCAGTCTAATCCCAATTACCAGCTCTTGGTCCGTAACTCTGCAGGTTACTGCACTTTAAGTGCCCATCGAACCATCTCTTAAAAGTGATGAGGGTTTCTGCATCCACCACTCTTCGGCAGCAAGTTTCAGATCCCCATGCCCCTCTGCGTAAAGAAGCCCCCCCCCCCCCCCCAACTCAAATCGCCTCGGAACCTTCCGCCAACCACTTCAAAACTATGCCCCCTCATAATAGACCCCTCCACCAATGGAAATAGGCCCTTATTATTCACTATATTTCGTACACTTCAATGAGGTCTCCTCTCAACCTCCTGTTCCAATGAGAACAAACCCAGCCTGTCCGATCTGTCCTCATAAATAAGATACTCCATTTCATACAGCATCCTAGTAAATCTCCTCTGCACCCTCGAGTGCAATCACATCCTTCCTATAATACGGCGACCAGAACTGCATGCAGTACTCCAGCTGTGGCCTAACCAAAGTATTATACAATTTAAGCATCACCTCCCTGCTCTTGTATTCTATGCCTCGGCCAATAATGGCAAGCATTCCGTATGCCTTCTTAACCATCTTATCCACCTGGCCTACTTTCAGGGATCTGTGGACAAGCACTCCAAGGTCCCTTTGTTCATCTACACTTAAGTGGCTTACTGCTTAATGTGTACACTCTTTCCTTAGCCCTCCCAAAGTGCATCACCTCGCACTTCTCTGAATTAAATTCTATCTGCCACTGCTCTGCCCACCTGACCAGTAGATTGATATCCTCCTGCAGCCCATGACATTCCTCTTCATTATCAACCACACAGCCAATTTTTGTGTCGTCTACAAACTTCTCAATCGTACTCCCTATATGCAAATCTAAATCGTTGATATATACCACAAATAGCAAGGAACCCAGTACTGAGCCCTGCGAAACCCCACTGGAAACATCCTTCCAGTCACACAAACATCCATCAATTATTACTCTTTGCTTCGTACCTCCAAGCCAATTTAGGATCCAACTTGCCACTTTGCTTTGTATCCCCATGGGCTTTAACCTTCATGACCAGTCTACCATGTGGGGCCTTATCAAAAGCCTTGCTAAAGTCCATATATACTACATCGTATGCACGACCCTCATCGACCCTCTTGGTTACCTCAAAAAATTCAATCAGGATAGTCAAACACTATCTTCCCTTAACAAATCCGTGCTGGCTGTCCCTAATTAATCCTTGCCTTTCCAAATGCAGATTTATCCTATCTTTTAGGATTTTTTCCAATCCACTGAGTTTTGGCTGACAGACCTGTAATTACTCGGCCTATCCCTTTTTCCCTTCTTAAACAAGGGTACTACATACGCAGTCCTCCAATCCTCTGGCACCATGCCCACATTCAAAGAGGACTGGAAAATGATGGTCAAGGCCTCTGCTGTTTCCTCTCATACTTCGCTCAATAGCCTGGGATGCATTTCATCTGGGCCTGGGGACATATCTACTTACATATCTACTCTCTCTCTCTCTCTCTCTCTCTCTCTCTCTCTCTCTCTCTCTCTCTCTCTCTCTCTTTATTTCATCCAGAATATCACACTCCTCCTCGATAGCAGTATCTGCATGACCCATTTGTGAAAACAGATGCAAAGTATTCGTTGTTAACCCTACCAACATCTTCCGCCTCCACACAAAGATTACCCTCATGGTCTCGAATAGGCCCTACCTTTCTTTAGTTACCCTCTTACTCTTAATATATTTATAGAACGTCTTAGGGTTTCCCTTAATTTTACTGGCCAAGAATTTCTCGTGCTCTCTTAGCATTCCTATTATCCTTTTTTAATTTTGCCTCTGAACTTTCTATATTCCTCTAAAGATTCTATAGTATTTAGCCATTGGTATATGACATAAGTGTCCCTTTCTTTCTTAATCCTTCCCTGTAAGTCCCAAGACATCCAGGGAGCTCTAGAATTATTTTTCCCAGCCTTTTTCTTTAAGGGCACGTGTTTGGCCTGAGCCTTCCGGATCGCCTCTTTGAATGCCTCCCACTGTTCCGACACTGATTTACCCACAAGTAGCTGTTTCCAGTCCACTATGGCCAAATCACTCTTGACTTGGCAAAATTAGCTTTTCCCCAATTCTTGTCCTTATCCATAACCAACTTGAATCTGACTGAATTATGGTCATTGGTATCATCATCATCATAGGCAGTCCCTCAGAATTGAGGAAAACTTGCTTCCACTCCTTTGGTGAGTCCAATGCGAGAGCCACAGACCCTGTCACAGGTGGGACATACATTCGTCGGGGGAAGGGGGGGGATGGGGACTGAGTTGCCGCATGCTCCTTCCGTTGCCTGCGCCTGACCTTTTCACGCTCGCGGCGTTGAGATTTGAAGAGTTCAACGCCCTCCCGGATGCACTTTCTCCACCTTGGACAGTCTTTGGCCAGGGACTCCCAGGTGTCAGTGGTGGTGTTGCACTTTACCAGGGAGGCTTTGAGGGTCTCCTTGTAACTTTTCCGCTGCCTGCCTTTGGCTGGTTTGCCGTGAAGGAGCTTAGCATAGAGCAATTTCTCAGGGAGCCGTGTGTCAGGCATGCAAACTATGTGGCCTGCCCAGCGAAGCTGATCGAGTGTGGTCAGTGCTTCAATGTTGGGGATGTTAGCCTGGGCGAGGACACTGATGTTGGTGCGCCTGTCCTCCCAGGGAATTTGCAGGATCTTGCGGAGACATCGTTGGTGATATGTCTCCAGCGATCTGAGGTGTCTTCTGTACATCGTCCATGCCTCTGATCCATACAGGAGGGCGGGTATTACTACAGTCCTGTAGACCATGAGCTTGGTGGTAGATTTGAGGGCCTCGTCTTCGAACACTCTTCTTCAGGCGACCAAAGGCTGCGCTGGCGCACTGGAGGCAATGTTGAATCTCCGCATCAATGTCTGCCTTTGTTGATAAAAGGCTCACGAGATATGGGAAATGGTCCACGTTGTCGAGATCTGCGCCGTAAATCTCGATGACTGGGGGACAGTGCTGTGCGGTGAAGACAGGCTGGTGGAGAATCTTTGTCTGACTGATGTTCAGCGTAAGGCCCATGCTTTCATGTGCCTCAGTGAATACATCGACTATATCCTGGAGTTCAGCCTCAGAATGTGCGCAGATGCAGGCGTCGTCCGCGTACTGCAGCTCAATAACAGAGGTTGGGGTGATCTTGGACCTGGCCTGGAGACGGCGAAGGTTAAACAGCCTCCCACCGGTTCTTTAGTTTAATTCCGTTCCAACGGGGAACTTGTTGGAGGTGGAGCATGGCAGCGAGGAAGATTGCGAAGAGGGTCGTAGTGCTGACGGAGCCCTGCTTGACCCCGGTCAGGACGTGGATTGGGTCTGTAATGGAACAGCTGGTAAGGATCACGGCCTGCATGTCGTTGACAAACTTTTGGGGGCATTCAAAACGGAGGAGGACGCTCCATAGACTCTCACAGTTGACAGGGTCACAGGTCTTTGTAAGATCGAAAAAGGCCATGTGTAAGGGCTGGCACTGTTCCCTGTATTTTTCCTGCAGCTGTCGCACTGCAAAGATCATGTCTGTTGTGCCCCGTAGGGGATGAAATCTGCACTGTGATTCCGGGAGGAGCTCCTCGGTCACAGGTTGAAGACATAGAAATAGTAACATAGAAAATAGGTGCTGGAGTAGGCCATTCGGCCCTTCGAGCCTGCACCGCCATTCAATGAGTTCATGGCTGAACATGCAGCTTCAGTACCCCATTCCTGTTTTCTCGCCATACCCCTTGATCCCCCTAGTAGTAAGGACTACATCTAACTCCTTTTTGAATATATTTAGTGAATTGGCCTCAACAACTTTCTGTGGTAGAGAATTCCACAGGTTCACCACTCTCTGGGTAAAGAAGTTTCTCCTCATCTCAGTCCTAAATGGCTTACCCCTTATCCTTAGACTGTGTCCCCTGGTTCTGGACTTCCCCAACATTAATAAGAACATAAGAATTAGGAACAGGAGTCGGCCATCTAGCCCCTCGAGCCTGCTCCGCCATTCAACAAGATCATGGCTGATGGACAGTTGAGGAGAACTCTAGTGACAACTTTCCCAGTGGCTGATAGCAGGGGGATACCCCCAAAGTTGCCTCAGTCGGACTTGTCCCCCTTTTTAAAGATGGTCAAGATCACTGCATCTCTGAGATCTCCCGGCATGCTCTCCTCCCTCCAAATGAGAGAGATGAGGTCATGTATCTGTGCCAACAGCGCCTCTCCGCCATACTTCAGTGCCTCAGCAGGAATTCCATCCACACCGGTAGCCTTGTTTTTGAGCTGTTTTGTAGCTTTGCCGACCTCGTGCAGCGTTGACGTTTCACTGAGGTGGTGGCGGATCGCATGCTGCAGGATGAAGTTGAGAACACTCTAATCAAAAGCAGAGTCTCAATTGAGGAGATCTTCAAAGTGCTCCTTCCAGCGGGCCCTGACAGCCTATGTGTCCTTGAGTGTTTCCCCATTCTTGGCCAGGAGTGGCGTAGGGCCTTGGGAGTTTGGATCGTCGGTGGCCTTGACTGCAATGCAGAATCGTCGCATGTCGTGGCTGTCGGCCAGTTGTTGTATCTCCTGTGCTTTCTCCATCCACCACCTGTTCTTTAGGTCCTGGGTTTTTTGTTGGACTTTAGCCTTGAGCCATCTGTAACGCTGCTTTGCAGCTCCTGAATTGGATTGTTGCTTGAGGCTCAGAAATGCTCTGTGCTTACGATCTATTAGTTCTTTGATCTCCTAATCATTTTCATCAAACCAGTCCTGGTGTTTTCTGGTTGAGCAGCCGAGTATCTCTTCACAGGCACTGGTTATGGAGACCTGGAGGGCAGACCAAGCGCTGTGGGTTTCAGCATCTTTGGGTCATCAAGGTCATTAGATCAGCTATGAGACACTGGCTGGAAAGAGCTCTCTTAGCTCGGTCTTTAAGTTCCCTGGCATTAACTTTTTTGCAGTACTGCTTCTGCTGTCCCCTCTGCTTTGGGGCTATGTTTATATTGATGATGGATCGGATTAGGCAATGGTCCTTCCAGCAGTTGTCAGCTCCTGTCATGGCGTGGGTGATAGAAACATAAAAACACAGAAAATAGGTGCAGGAGTAGGCCCTTCAAGCCTGCACCACCATTTAATAAGATCATGGCTGATCATTCACCTCCGTATCACCTTCCTGCTTCAATACCCCTTGATCCCTTTAGCCATAAGGGCCATATCTAACTCCCTCTTTAATATATCCAATCAACTGGCATCAACAACACTCTGCGGTAGGGAATTCCACAGGTTAACAACTCGCTGAGTGAAGAAGTTTCTCCTCATCTTGGTCCTAAAGGGCTTACCCATTATCCTTAGACTGTGACCCCTGGTTCTGGACTTCCCCAACATCAGGAACATTCTTCCTGCATCTAACCTGTCCAGTCCCGTCAGAATTTTATGTTTCTATGAGATCCCCTCATCCTTCTAAACTCCAGTGAATACAGGCCTAGTCGATCCAGTCTCTCAAATCTCAGTCCTGCCATCCCAGGAATCAGTTTGGTGAAGTTTCGCTGCACTCCCTCAATAGCAAGGGCGTCCTTCCTCAGATTCGGAGACCAAAACTGAGCACACTATTCCAGGTGAGGCCTCACTAAGGCACTGTACAACTGCAGTAAGACCTCCCTGCTTCTATACTCAAATCCCCTAGCTATGAAAGCCAACATACCATTTGCCGCCTTCACCGCCTGCTGTACCTGCATGCCAACTTTCAATGACTGATGTACCATGACACCCAGGTCTCGTTGCACCTCCTTTTTTCCTAATCTGCTGCCATTCAGATAATCTGCCTTCGTGTTTTTGCCACCAAAGTGGATAACCTCATATTTATCCACATTATACTCATCTGCCATGCGTTTGCCCACTCACCTAACCTGTCCAAGTCACCCTGCAGCCTCTTAGCGTCCTTCTCACAGCTCACACCGCCACCCAGTTTCATCTGTAAACTTGGAGATATTACTCTCAATTCCTTCATCAAAATCATTAATGTACATTGTAAATAGCTGGGGTCCCAGCACTGAGCCCTGCGGCACCCCACTAGTCACTGCCTGCCATTCTGAAAAGGACCCGTTTATCCCGACTCTCTGCTTCCTGTCTGCCAACCAGTTCTCTATCCACATCAGTACATTACCCCCCAATACCATGTGCTTTAAATTTGCACATCAATCTCTTCTGTGGGACCTTGTCAAAAGCCTTTTGAAAGTCCAAATACATCACATCCACTGGTTCTCCCTTGTCCACTCGACCAGTTACATCGTAAAAAAATTCTAGATTTGTCAAGCATGATTTCCCTGTCAAAAATCCATGCTGACTTGGACCGATCCTGTCACTGCTTTCCAAATGTGCTGCTATTTCATCTTTAATAATTGATTCCAACATTTTCCCCACTACTGATGTCAGGCTAACCGGTCTATAATTACCCGTTTTCTCTCTCCCTCCTTTCTTAAAAAGTGGTGTAACATTAGCTACCCTCCAGTCTATAGGAACTGATCCAGAGTCAATAGACTATTGAAAAATGATCACCCATGCATCCCCTATTTCTTGGGCTACTTCCTTCAGTACTCTGGGATGCAGACTATCAGGCCCTGGGGATTTATCAGCCTTCAACCCCATCAATTTCCTGCCAATTAAGGATTTCCTTCAGTTCCTCCTTCTCACTACACCCTTGGTCCCCTAGTATTTCCAGAAGGTTATTTGTGTCTTCCTTCGTAAAGACAGAACCAAAGTATTTGTTTAACTGGTCCCCCCATTTCTTTGTTTGCCATTATAAATTCACCTAAATCTGACTGCAAGGGACCTACGTTTGTCTTCACCAATCTTTTTCTCTTCGCATAGCGATATAAGCTTTTGCAGTCAGTTTTTATGTTCCCAGCAAGCTTCCTCATACTCTTATTTTTCCCTTCCTAATTAAACCCTGTCCTCCTCCTGCTGTATTATAAAATTCTCCTAGTCCTCGGGTTTGCTGCTTTTTCTGGCCAATTTATATGCCTCTTCCTTGGATTTAACACTATCCTTAATTTCCCTTGTTAGCCACGGTTGAGCCACCTTCCCCGTTTTATTTTTACTCCAGACAGGAATGTACAATTGTTGAAGTTCATCCATGTGATCATTAAATGTTTGCCATTGCCTATCCACCGTCAACCCTTTAAGTATCACTCGCCAGTCTATTCTAACCAATTCTCATACCATCGAAGTTACCTTTCCTTAAGTTCAGGACCCTTGTCTCTGAATTAACTGTCACTTTCCATCTTTAATGAAGAATTCTACCATATTATGGTCACTCTTCCCCAAGGGGCCTCGCACAACAAGATTGCTAATTAGTCATTTCTCATTACACATCACCCAGTCTAGGATGGCCAGCCCTCTAGTTGGTTCCTTGACATATTGGTCGAGAAAACCATCCCTAATACGTTCCAGGAAATCCTCCACCGCATTGCTACCAGTTTGGTTAGCCCAATCAATATGTAAATTAAAGTCGCCCATGATAACTGCTGTACCTTTATTGTACGCATCCCTAATTTCTTGTTTGATGCTGTCCCCAACCTCGCTACTACTGTTTGGTGGTCTGTACACAACTCCCACTAGCGTTTTCTGCCCTTTGATATTCCGTAGCTCCACCCATACCGATTCCACATCATCCAAGCTAATGTCCTTCCTTACTATTGCGTTAATTTCTTCTTTTAACCAGCAACGCCACCCCACCTCCTTTTCCTTTTTGTCTATCCTTCCTGGATGTTGCATTCCCAGCTTTGGTCACCCCAGAGCCATGTCTCTGTGATGCCAATTCCATCATTTCCATTAACTGTTATCTGCGCAGTTAATTCGTCCACCTTATTCCGAATACTCCTCGCATTGAGGCACAGAGCCTTCAGGCTTGTCTTTGTAACACACTTTGCCCCTTTAGAATTTTGCTGTAATGTGGCTCTTCTTGATTTTTGCCTTGGGTTTCTCTGCTCTCCACTTTTAATTTTAATTCTTTCTATCTTTTGCTTCTGCCCCCATTCTACTTCCCTCTGTTTCCCTGCATAGGTTCCCATCCCCCTGCCTTTTTTAGTTTAACCTCTCCCAAACAGCACTAGCAAACACTTCCCCCCTGGACATTGGTTCGGTCCTGCTCAGGTTCAGACCGTCCAGTATGTGCTGGTCCCACCTCCCCCAGAACCGGTTCCAATGCCCCAGGAATTTGAATCCCTCCCTTATGCACCACTGCTCAAGCCACGTAGTCATCTAAGCTATCCTGCGATTCTTACTCTGACTTGCATGTGGCACTGGTAGCAATCTTGAGATTACTACCTTTTGAGGTCCTACTTTTTAATTTAGCTCCTAGCTCCCTAAATTCATCTTGTAGGACCTCATCCTGTTTTTTACCTAAATTGTTGGTACCTCTCTGCACCACAACTGGCTGTTCACCCTCCCCCTTCAAAATGTCCCGCTCCGAGACATCTTTGACCCTTGCACCAGGGAGGCAACATATCATCCTGGAGTCTCGATTGCAGCAGCAGAAACGTCTGTCTATTCTCCTTACAATAGAATCCCCTACCACTATAGCTCTCCCACTTTTATTTCCTGCCCTCCAGTGCAGCAGAGCCACCCACGGTGCCATGAACCTGGCGGCTGCTGCTGCTCTCCCCTGATGAGTCAACCCCTTCAACAGTACCCAAACCAGTGTTTCTGTTTTGCAGGGGGATGACTGCGGGGGACCTCTGTACAACCTTCCTTCCACTGCTCTTCCTGTTGGTCACCCATTCCCGATCGGACTGTGTAACCTTTACCTGCGGTGTGACCAACTCATTAAACGTGCTATTCACGGCATTCTGAGCATCGCGGATGCTCCTGAGTGAATCTACCCGCAGCTCCAGTGCCGCAGTGCGGTCTGTCAGGAGCTGCAGCAGGATACACTTCCAGCACATGTCGTCGTCAGGGACACTCGAAGTGTCCAGAGTTCCCATATAGCACAGGAGGAGCATGACACGTGTCCGAGCTCTCCTGCCATGACTTAATCCTTAGCTTAACTTAATTTGGCAACTACAATGTTAAAGGTTACTTACTGATAAGGAAAAAGAAAGAAAAACTACTCGCCAATCACTTACCCTCTTAGCTGTGACGTCACCCTTCGATTTCTTTCTACTTTTTTGCCTTCTCTCCCTGCTGCAACTGCACTGGCTGGCCTTTTATTGGCCTCCCCAAGCTGCAGCTCCGCCTCACTAACTCCCCGCTGGCTCCTTGCGCACGTCCTTGCGATCCCTGGCTCGGACGATGACTTAGTCGAGCAGGTGCCAGTGTTTGGAGCGAGGGTTTTGCCACAATGCCTTGTATTTGTCCCTCTGGCGGAACAGGTTGTTGATGATGAGTTTGTGTTCTCGACATTTTGTCAGGAGTAGGGTACTGCTGGACTTGGCTTTCCCGACTCCCTCTCTGCCAATCACGCCTCCCCAGAGGGCTGTCTTTGCCGACCCTGGCATTAAAGTCACCGAGGAGGATCAATTTGTCGCCCATGGAGACGCAGGACTGGGATGTCTCAAGGTTGGAATAAAAACCCGCTTTAGCCTTATCCGTTGCATCAAATGTTGGGGCGTACGCATTGATGACTGGCGCATTGGTTCTGGGGTAGGGTATGGTGAAGAGTCATGAGGCGTTCATTAACCCCGTAGGGGGGAGTCTTTGAGGCGGTCGACCAGCTCATTTTTGACTGTGAAGCCGACTCCATGAAGGTGGTGGTCTTCCTCTGGTTTTCCTTTCCAGAAAAAGGTGTAACCTCCACTGTGTTCCTTGAGCTGGCCTTCCTCTGCCTGCTGGGTCTCGCTTAGGGCGGCGATGTCGATGTCAAAACGTCTTAAGTTCCCGGGCAGCTATGGCGTTGCAGCGTTCCGACCTGTTGGTGTTGGAATTGTCCATGAGGGTCCTGACGTTCCAAGGCCCGAACTTCATGTTAGCAAAGTGGAAAATGCCTGTGAGTGAGTTCTTGTAACGTGGGGTGGCCGCTGCACACTGGCAACCACATGGGCTTAGCTGAGCAAGGTCTTGGTCCAGTGGCAAGGGGGTCCAAGACGACTGGAGACCAGGCGCAGCTGTATAAGTCGAATTGCCTCCGGCGAGATGTTGGCCGCAAGCTCGGCGCTGAGTAGCGCCATTGATGGTGGATGGCCCGGGGCTAGGTTGGGAGGCAGGCATTGGGAAGGTCAGCTGTCTGCTGGAGTTCTGAGGGATGTTTGGAAAGTTTCTTCCAAGGTTAAAAATTTCCCCAGATGTTTCCAAGTTGTTTTAAAAGTTTGTATTTAAAAAGTATTTCCAAATTATTATTATTTTTTTTTAAGTTACACAGGTTGATTGAAGGTTTAATAAATAGGTTAAGAGTTGATTAAAAGTTATAGAAAAAAAGTTCTCCAAGTTGATTAAAAATTTAAAAGTTTTCCCGAATTGTTTATGAAGTTTAAAAGTTTAAAAATTGAGTCCTTTCAGCTATTTCGGCGCCAACCCCGGGCAGAATGTCCCACAATACTGCCGGAACACTCCACCCCAGCGTCCTCCTTGTGGCCGGTGGGCCTTGGAAGAGCCGGTGCGCCCAGAATAGCCAGCGGGACGGTGAGGGGGTCCCTTCGGCCCAGGATAGAAGCGTGCCAGTGCAGGATCCTTTCGGCGGGGTCCTAGGAGGTCATCCACGTGTCTTGTTCAGCTGGCTGTTGGAATATACAAGCACAGATGCCTGTTGCAAGGAGTAGATGTCCCATGCCACAGATACTAATGCATTTGAAGAATTGCGCACCCTCTATATTCTTCACACTATATTTGTCCCAATCAATATTTGGATAGTTAAAATCCCCTACTATTACTACCCTATGGTTTTGGACTTCACAGCAATTTGTCTACATTTTGGTCCTCTATCTCCCTCCCACTGTTTGGGGTCTATAATGCACACCCAGCAGTGTCATCGCCCCTTTTTTATTTTTCAATTCGACCCATATGGCCTCATTTGATGATCCCTCTAACATGTCATCTCTCCTCACCGCTTTAATAGTTTCTTTAATCAGTACCGCAACCCCCCCCCCCCTTTTTACCCCCTCTAGCTTGTCTCAAAATCCTGCAGCCAGGAATATTGATCTGCCAAACCTGTCCATGTTTCTGTAATGGCAATAATGTCATACTCCCAAATGTCTACCTGTGCTCTTAGCTCATCCGCCTTATTCGCGACACTCCTTGCATTGAAGTATGTACCATTCAGCACAGGAAGACCTCCTTGCTTACTACAAACTAAGCCCTGTTTCCTCTGTCTTAGAGATTCGCTTTCTCAATTCTTGCTATCTGATTTCTGCTTTACTTCCTTCCCTTTTGAATTCATTCACTGGTACCCATCCCCCTGCCAAGCTAGTTTAAACTTTCCCCAACAGCACTCGCAAAACTCCGTGAAGATATTGGCCCCGGCGCTGTTGAGGTGCAACCTGTCCGATTTGCACAGGTCCCATCTTCCCCCAGAAGCGGTCCCAATGCCTCAAGAATTTAAAGCCCTCCCTACACCAACTTTCGAGCCACATGTTCATCCTCTCTCTCTCCTATTCTTATACGCATTAGCATGTGGCACCGGTAGTAACCTGGAGATTACTACCTTTGAGGTCCTACCCTTTAATTTTCTTTCTAGCTCTCTGAATTCTTCCTGTAGGATCTCATCCCTCATTTTACCTATGTCGTTGGTCCTGATCTGGACCATGACCCCTCGCTGTTTACCCTCTTTCTTCCCCGCCCCCCCCCCGCCCCGGATGCCCTGCGTCCGCTCTGTGACATCCTTGACCCTGGCACTCGGGAGGCACAAAAACATTCGGGAGTCACGTCAATGGCCACAAAACACCTGTCTGTTCCCCTAACTATTGAATCCCCTCTCACTGGGGCTCTTGTTCTTCGTCCCTCCCCCTGTGCAGCTGAGCTACCTGTAGTGCCTTGGAATTGGAATTGGCTCTGGCTGCACTCCCCAGAGGCATCATCGTCCTTACTGATGCCCAGAAGTGAATACCAGTTTGAAAGAGAGATGGACTCACTGGGTGGGGGGTGGCGGTGCTCCTGCACTACCCGCCTAGCACACTTACTATGTCTGGTGGTCACTCACTTCCCCTCTATCTGCACGCCTTTAAGCTGCAGGGTGACCACCTCCTGAAGCGTGCTATCCACGTAGCTCTCAGCCTCACAGATGCATGATATTGACTCTACCCAGTGCTCCAGCTCCAAAACCCGGAGCTCGAGCAGTTGTAACTCAACTATTCAAGAAAGGAGAGAGAGAAAACTGTAAACAACAAGCCAGTTAGCCTGACATCAGTCGTCGGGGAAAATGCTGGAATCAATTATTAAGGAAGTGGTAATGGGGTACTTTTTAAAAAAAAAAAAAAAAATTTTAAAAATCTTATGATTGGGCAGAGTCAACATAGTTTTATGAAAGGGAAATTGTGTTTAACAAGTTTATTTTTTTGAGGATGTAACTAGCAGGGTAGATAAAGGGGAACCACTGGATGTCGTATATTCGGATTTCCGAAAGGCATTCGATAAGGTGCCACATAACGTTGCCATCCAAGATAACAGCTCATGAGGTTGGGGGAAATATATTAACATGGATAGAGGATTGGTTAACAGACTGAAAACCGAGAGTAGGGATAGACTGGTCATTTTCTGATTGGCAGGATGCAACTAGTAGGGTGCTGCAAGGATCAGTGCCATGGCCTCAGCCATTTACAATCTATATTAATTGACTTGGATGAAGGGAACGAGTTCAATGTATCCAAGTTTGCTGATGATACAAAGCTAGGTGGGGGAATGTAAGCTGTGAGGAGGACACAGAGCCTGCAAAGGGATATAGACCGGTTAAGTGAGTGGGCAATGAAGTGGCAGATGGAGTATGATGTGGGGAAATGTGAAGTTATTCACTTTGGCAGGAAGATTAGATTTAAAAAAAATTTTAATGGTGAGAAACTGTTAAACTGTTAAATGTTGATAGGAAACACAAAGTTAGCATGCAGGTACAGCAAGCAATTAGAAAGACAAATGGCATGTTGGCCTTTATCGCAAGGCGGTTGGAGTACAAGAGTCGGGAGATCTAACGACAATTGTACAGGGCTTTGGTGAGACCTCCAACCCCATCTCTTCTCCCCCACCCCCCCCCCCCCCCCCGGCCAAAAACAAATCAGACTGCTGTCGAGTTCCAATATCATTTCAACACTTGGGGCCGGATTTTCAAGAGGTTTCACCGCGATTTGACCCTCCGCGGCACAAAACCAGTCGCAAAGCCCGGCAGGATCCTCGGCTACCTGTTTACGGCAACGCTTCCAAGTACCGCCGGGGAGAGGGTCAAACCTGTGTGTGCTGTCCTGCCAGCAGAGGTAAGTATGAAAACCTGCAAAAAAGGTAAGTTCAAGTTTTTATTTTTTTATCTTTCAGCAATTCGATAGATGAGGGTCTTGTAAATGTTTTGGGGAATTTTTTCTTTCCCTCTCCCAAGACCTCTCGCAGCACTCCCAACCCCGGACTAAATTTGGCGAAACTCGTGCTTTTACGCTGAGAATGCTTGTACAACCCCCCCCCCCCCCCCCTCACCTTACCGACGTAAAGGCTGAAAGTTCGAGCTAAAAACAGTAGCGCAGTGCAAACGATAAGTTTCACACATTGCTACCATTTTCACCGAAAAAGACAAAAATGTTAATGTTTTTGCAGGTGATTTGTTTTTTTACGCAGCAAGTTGTTTTGATCTGGAATGCACTGTCTGAAATGGTTCAGTAGTAACTTTCAGAAGAGCTATATACTTGAAAAGGAAAAATTCGCAGGGCAGGGGAAAAAGCAGGCGAGAAGGACTAATTCGGTAGCTCTTTCAAAGAACCATACAGCCACAATGGGCTGAATGCTGTATAATTTGTGAGGGCACGTAACAAGTCATAAACTTGTAAGACAACTTCTAAAGCTGAGTTTCTGAAAGCTTCAAGTTCAGCGAGTGGTTAATTGATAAGGAACTCCAACTTCAACACAACTTGTATTTAATCCACAGAACATTCCTCCAGTATCTTGCTTGTAAGGTTAAATCAATTTTTTTGTATTGTTATAATCATTTGTCTAACTGGCAAAGTTATTTCAAAGTGTTTGTCCTCCACTGACTGAGAATGTGGGTGAGCTTAATTGTTGTTCGATGCCTAGTTTATTCTTGCTAGTTTAAGAGTGGTAACATTTGTAAATGTTTTTATGCTGAATTGTAACCCTACTTGCATTTTTGTATCAGAATCGAGAGTACCAGCTGCTTGAAATTCTCCAGGGTAAAGCTGCTGTGGTTCTTTTTAACCAGTAGTGGGAGCTGCAGCACAGTTTACTGGCCCCCTCTAGTGGCAGGAACACTTTCTACAGCAACGTATTCCCATCCCTCTTTTATTATTTTCCATTTCATTTGCACATTAACATTTCACCAGGGGGCTCAAGCCCTTTAAGTATGCCCCCCCCTCCCCGAACTAGTGTATACAAATTTTGATGTGTCATGGTCTATGCTGTATGGGAGCACATCCAGCTTATGAAAACAGGATCGGACTTGGCCGTGATGCCTTTAACTAGTGAATAGCCTGCTGAGACTTGGAAATGAGGAATTGTGAAGTTGGCTACTGTTGTCCATGGAACTGCATTCCAGCATGAGTTAGTGCCTTCAGGAGAGGAGGACAAAAATCAAAAAGGTATTCTGATCTTGTCCTTCAATTTTCCTTCCTCTCCTTATCTTTCTTTCATGAATACGCGCACTCAGTGAGGGAGTATAATTCCACACAAAGCTACATTATTAAAGTGTGTTTACTGCTATCGTCGGGCTGCTAAAATGAAGTGGGATCACTGTCTAGCCCAATCCTGGACTCTCCCATCTTCTGTGTAACTTATCAGAACTGGCAATGTTTGCTGAATTTCTACCTTGTACCCCAGGTGCTTCTATCGCTATCCTGGCTTTAAAGCAAACCACTTAACAGTACAGATTGGAGGTGGAGCCTGCAACTTCAGTGGTCTGCATAGCTCGGATTCTGAAACATTACCTTCAGATTGTGAAAGAGGACCGCACATTCTGCGGTGTGTAAATGGGTCCGTTTGGACGTGATGGTCAAGGCTAGATAGGCCTACTTTGTTTGGTTGGTGTGTTTTCACAGGGTGACTAAGTCATAGCTATTCTCTTCCCAAATGGAATCCCATACTTTGAAATCATATCCAATCCTCTATTAATGGTATTGTTGCTGGGAGACGAAATGTTTGACTGGGGAAAAAATTGAAATATATTAACTTGGTCGATTTTTTTTTTTTGACAGATTTTGATATTTCTAATGGTGACGGTTCAGGTGCACACTTTTCTCGCCTTTCACCTTTAACCTCGCTGAATAATCTCCTGCAGCAAACCGAAGATCAGATTTCGTTGCCCATGGAAGAGGAAGGACTGTTTGTAAATCTGTCACCGTCAGTGCCTCAAGAAGATTACCTGCTGAGCATCGGCGATAAAGCAGGAATCAGTGACCTGTTTGATTGTGATGTTGATGGGCTTTTCCCACTTGAAGGTTTTTATGTAACCAATTAAGTGTTCTTTTTTGAGTATTGAATAACTGCTGCCAGTGATGGATCTGGAAACCGAATGTAAGTTTGGGAGCTGGTGAGTGATAAAGGAAAATCTGTACCAATTACAGGAATAGTAATGGAACTTTTTGCTGATAAAATCACAGCCAGTTGTGTTGACCCAAATAGTCTGTATCAGGCAACTGAGGTGATTTGTGCTGGTATTTTATATAAATTATGTAATAGCATGAAATGAAACTTCACTATTGATCACAATATATATCTAATAATGAGAATTTGTTTTGTTGGCTTTGGACACGCATAATGTAAATATTCACTCTGCAAATCATCAAGTCCTGGTAACCTTTTTGACTGCAGTCTTCCAAGGTGAATTGGTCAACTGTGGAAATTCTCAAGTGTGAGATGTAAAAGTGTGGAATTTGGTCTTGCCCGTGAGAAAAGGCTGTGGCTGTACTGGCAAACATTTGGTTTGTCCTACGATTGAGTAGAATGGATGGTTTCAGAATGCGTTAATTAAGAAGTTTGGTTTTATGCTGTGTGTGCAGGGAAAAACTTTTATGAAGGGAGCAAATCAAATTTCAAAAACAACTGCAGATATGGTTTCTTTGCAATAATGATATTATTAATTATCAAAAACCAACCTAAATTCAGAGTCTTTGCAACAACAACCAAGTTAATAACAGCAGCTGAATTTCCCCCGCATTTTCCTTTGTTCCTTTTCCCCCATGCACGTTGTGAGCCAGATGCTAGAAGGTTACTCTGCTTCAAACTGTGACAGCACTTCTCCGCTGCTTATTGCTGGTACTTGGCTTGTGGAGAATTATTTAATGTTCTATTATTGTATCATAGCTTGTGTGGTGTGGGGCAACCGTCTTAATGCACTGCCTGACAACCTACTGATCAAGATGCTGAGAATCAGCTCGTACACTTCATGTGTTGAGGTATGATTCTTTGCTCTTGTATCCTTGGATTAAGTTGGACCAGAGAAGTGGTTGATCTGTTAGCCATTGCCACGGTGTTGTATATTAAATGAGGTTATGTAATTAACCTGGCTTCTGTTGAACAGGAGCCCATGGCACAACAATTCCCAGAAATTCCTTTGGAGACTACAGATTTCAAACTAGAAATTGTGTGTCGCACTGGTGTTGAGTTGATTCAAGCAATAGTGATTGAAAACGTTACATTTCCTAGTGCTTTAATCCTTCATTTTAAAATCAATGCAATTAATCCAGGCGCATGCAATGAAATTCCTGGTAAATGGTGGACGGAGTGAGGGAGTGGTGCCGAAAGGAAATGAGCTCCCCCAATAGCTTGCTTAGTACTTGCACTGCCTGGTGTAGAACTGAGCTATAAAGACCAGTTAGGCGCCTGGTTTGATTTTTGGTTTGATGAGTTAGCTCATGTCAGCTGGGTTGACAGTCAGGTTGCTCCAATTAGCTGCAACATCCTTGGCTAATGAAAGGATTCTTCCTTCTGATCAGTAGCTAATAACTGCTAATAGAAAGTCTATGCACGAGTGCAGGATTGAACTCCATTTTGACGTCACTTTGTGGTCAAATTGATGCACTCACTTGAGGCTCTCGCGTGTGTCATAGTGAGTAGGGTGAGATCGTGGAGCCTGGATGACATCAATGCAACTGTTGCCTCCATGCGAGTCAGTGCTTTCAGGAGGAGACCTGGAAGTCCAATAGGACATCTGTGGATTTTTGCCATGTGTCTACGGAATGCTTCATGTCGTGGGAATCTTTGTTTTGAGTAAGTTGATTGAATAGAGAGATGGAGGCTGATCCAATGGGTAAGCAGGTGCTCCTTTTATCTCTGGGGTCTTGGTCACATCCACACTGCAAATCCTGCGAGTCCAATGCCCCTGGATTGCAGAGGATTGGGAGAAAGAGAGAATCACTATCCAAATTGGAAAGTAGATATATGTGCAAGATGGAACTGAAATACAGCTGAAACAAATTTGTTGAGGTTAAACCCTTAATCCTGACCAGGAGCTGATTTTTCTGAGGTTCTGCTTTTGTTTTGGTTAAATTAATTTTGCCACAAGCTTTAGAATTGGTTACAAAGAGCTGTTCGAATTGGTAGCATAGAATTTGCACTGAATTTGTTCAGGGAACAAATCAAAGTAAATCTGTTTAGTGTGACCTTTTCCTTGATGTGTAAAATATTTCTATGTGCTTGGCATTTTCTTTTTGTAAATTTCTCACTATTTAGATGTTTCAAAACATTCAGAAGGACCACAACTTCACTGGATTATCCAAACAGGCAAAGAATAAAAATAGAAATGTAACCAATAGTTAAACTAATTTTTAACACGAGATTGTAGAAGCACCGTTGTGAATCAAGTTGTGGTTGGCTCTGAAGCTGCCCAGTTGGTATGCTTTGCACTGACTGGTTAATCCAATGACCCAAGAAGGGTAGTGTGTCATGGCTACCACTTGATGCAGAACAGAAGAGTTCTCTTGTCCTTTTTTGAGCATGTGTCAGTTTGCATCATTTATCTAGATTGTTACAGATGAAAGCACTCAAATGGATGTACTTCAATAACTGCCTTGTATGTGGGCAGTGAAGACATGAGCTGCTTTTTCGTGTCTACTTGGCTTGATAAAATTCCATAAATATCCCTCCCCCTTCTCCTCCACCCCATCCCCCATATGCTTGCACTGCGACATAGACATTTACTGTTGACCTCTGAGACTATGTTAGTGCAGGAGCACACGCACTTATTGATGCCGCTTTTTGTTGGCCAGTTTAAAGACGCAAAAGGCTCTTGTTTTTACTG